>NC_133659.1:288309435-288612072 GCF_037893015.1 Macrotis lagotis
TGTGTACAAACTCTTTTGGTACAAGGCCTTGAGAGACTGTAAAAGGTCAGAGGAACAGAGGTTCATTGTTGGGAGTTCATACCAGACTTTTCCAGCAGCCAAGCCTGGTATGCTAGTAAAGTCTGAGGAGTGACCTGCTTGGCCTTACTGAGTAGGAGATCTACCCAGTAGATCCTGCAACAAAGGAGAAATTTGTCCAATCGCATTGCCACATTTGGAAGTGAATATGGTGGAATGAATGCTTTGTAGCAATTGCTTTAAGTTTGAGCCCACTTTTCCTAGGCTGTCCTTTTAATTAAAGGAGTGATATATTGGATTTATGTTCTTGCTATGTCTGCTCAGTAAATATACTTTTGTAAAAACTACTTTACATAAATTAATTAAATTGATAGTGGGTGATAATGGTATTGGTGAGATAGCTGGCACTAGTGATTAACATTGGAACAAATTGGAATGAAGATTCAAATAGGTGAGATCAGAAAAATCACCTCTGTCCCTTAGGCTTATTCCTAGAAACTTGAGGAGATGGAGCCAGCTAGAAGTTAGGGATTCAACCTTCTAGTATACAAATGGGAGTCTGAATAAGTATCTCCAGAGTTTTTAAGGGTACCCAAATGTTAAAACTATATAACATTCTTCAATAGAGACAATCATAAATGTACACTTGTCAAACGATCCTTCAAATATCAATATCATAAAAGCAATAAAACATGGGGTTCTGGGATCCCAAGAGATTAGAAGTCATCTAATATTACAAATGAGGAAATTAAGGCCCAAGGTCACATAAATGGTTAGAACATGTCCTTTGACACCATACCCAGCAATTCCACTTGACTATTTGCCAGCACTGTCCACTACATTTCAGTAAATCATATTAGAAAATTTCCCTTGCTATCCTTGTGGACAAAATGGGGAGAAATGAGATAGATGACAGTAGTGAAGTGAATCCCAACTGGCCGGATGACTGGGCCCCCAAAACAATCATTAAGAAATGAATGTCAATATGGAAGGAGGTCTTTAATAGAAGATTGCCAGCATTCCCTAGAGATCTAGATCCTGCGCTAGTCAACATTTTTACCTGTGACTTGGATTAAACCAAAGAAAGCATATTTGTCAAATTTTCACTTGTCAGTAACCTGGGAGAGATAATCTATTCATCTCAAGATCTGAGATGAAAATCTTGAGAATCTAGAACAATGAACTCAATTCAATATAATTATTTTATTCCTTCTTTTCCTCTTTCCAACATTTTAAGTATCTATTAGATGCAGTACTAACTTTCTTCAGTAGAACTGATTCTGTTGTAACACCTTAGGTGTTGCTCCCATTGAAACAAATTTCTCTGTTTCAATGAGATGTGCCTATGAATTAATTTTCTGGATTTTGTTATTTTGTAAAACTACTATGTTTAATTGAAGGGGAATGTGAGAATCATAGCTCCTCTAAAAACAACACCACCAACAAAGACAAATTAACCTTTTTTTGTCATTTTTTTTCCTGGCCCTCTTCTCTTATGACCTTTTTCTCCAGTCACTATACATAGACTATAAGTTTTCCTCCCTGGGTTGCTGGGATGGCAGGTTGCCATCATACCTTCAAAAAGAGCTGAGCAATCCAACCCAACAGAACCATGGACTCCATGTTTGTTCTTTAGAGGAGCATTTTTGAAGCATGCTGCTACTTTTTTCTTGGCTCAGAGTCACTTATTTGGGGATAGTATAGGAATTAAGGCAAGTGACAGGTAGTATAGTTAGTATCTATGCTCAGACTTTTTTTAGCTATCTTTCCTCTGTAATACATATAGTTGTCTCTTCTACAGCACGGAAATTTTAAGTGCAGTACCCTCTCCAATCTGAAAAGTCATAAGAGTTTTTGACTCTTTTTTGTACCAGAGAAGTCTGATTTATTTTTTATTTTTCTTTTACTGGATCTTTACAATACCTTATTGCAAAATTTGGGTTAAGAATTTGATAAGAGAGGGGGCGGCTAGGTGGCATAGTGGATAAAGCACTGGCCTTGGAGTCAGGAGTACCTGCGTTCAAATCCGGTCTCAGACACTTAATAATTACCTAGCTGTGTGGCCTTGGGCAAGCCACTTAACCCCATTTGCCTTGCAAAAACCTAAAGAAATAAAATAAAATAAAAAAATAAAAAAAAGAATTTGATGAGAGGCTTTGTATTGTCTGCTGGCTTTTGCATGTTGTCTGAGACTTTCACAAAACTCCCTCCAAATTCTCATTTAAATTCATATGCTGACTTGTGATATATTGAAACTGATAAATTGAAATCATGATGGAAAAACTCATCAGATAGAAGGGATAAATATTTATGTTCTGTAAAATGGTCCATTATTCTACATTATAAACAAAAGGAAACTATGATGGAAAAAACGATCAATAAGAAAACCACTGCTAACTATGAAGTAATACCCATACTAGAACTATATTTCATTCTCAATAAATATTCTTTCCAAAATTCACATATTTAACAGTTTATTCTGAATGTTGATTTTAAAACAAAGTATAAAATTGGGGGGGGGACCCACAGATTATGTCCACTAAATAAAAAAATAAAGGAATTAGTTTCTATCTTGAGTTCTTCAGAGGTGTTTGATACTGAAAGTTCATATATATATATATATATATATTTTCTTTCAAATTTTCTTTCATTTTTAAATTTATTTGAAATTTTATTAAATTATTATTTTTTTAAAATTAGCAAACATTTTTTTCTCTGTCCTATTTCCCTACCCCCCCACCCAACCTCCCAGGAAAAAAAAATCTTTATAACATAAAAGGTAGTCAGAAAAAAAACAACTTAATTTCAAAAGAAAAAAGGAAATTGTAGCAATATAAACTTCCTCTTAACCATACATATTGATAACAGCAGCCAAATTAATCAGTTTTTTTCTAGAAATTAGTTTCCATTCTTTTATTGTGACTTTTTTTTAAGGTTTTTGCAAGGCAATGGGGTTGAGTCTCTTGCTGAAGGCCACACAACTAAGTAATTATTAAATTTCTGAGGTCGGATTTGAACTCAGGTCCTCCTGACTCCAGGGCCGGTGCTCTATCCATTGTGCCACCTAGCTGCCCTTATTGTGACTTTAAAAACAAAAGCTACAATGCTAGAAATTCAGTGGTCTTTGAAAATCTTTCTTTTGCCAGTAATGTAAGTCCCTGTAATAAAATAGGTTTAATTTGTGATACAAGTAGGTATGTATTAGCAAAGATGGAAAGTCAGTCTTCTATTTTTATGACATTTTGGCATTAATCTTTTCACCTTCCACTCTTCTCTTGGGCTTCCTGTGAGATCACCTCATTTGGAGTGAGGATTTGCTGAAACTGTTCCTCCATCAGTTTTTCTGGTTCCTGAAAGTGGCAGATTTGGGACCTGGATTTGGATACTGAAATGGTATGGGAAATGGGCTCATCAAGGGCTCAGGAGCATTCTTTCTTTTTTTCTTTCTTTCTTTCTTTCTTTCTTTCTTTCTTTCTTTCTTTCTTTCTTTCTTTCTTTCTTTCTTTCTTTCTTTCTTTCTTTCTTTCTTTCTTTCTTTCTTTCTTTCTTTCTTTCTTTCTTTTTGCATCAGTTCATGCAAACCTTTCCAGGCTTCCCTGAATTCCCATCCCTCCTGGTTTCTAATAGAACAATAGTGTTCCATGACATACATATACCACAATTTGTTAAGCCATTTCCCAATTGAAGGCCATTCACTTAATTTCCAATTTTTTGCCACCACAAACAGGGCTGCTATAAATATTTTTGTACAAGTGATGCTTTTACCCTTTTTTAAATCTTGCTCATCATTTCTTATAGAGCAATAATATTCCATTATATTCATCACATAATTTATTCAGTCACTTCTCATTTGATGGACATTCCCTCAATTTGCAATTGTTTGTCACCACAAAAAGCTGCTATGGATGATCAGCTGTGAATGATCTACCTTTTCTCAGTAATGCTGTGACCCATGAGAACTGTGAACTATGATTCTCTGAATTATGAACTATGAGAACCATGATAAAGAATACTATACATCCCAAAGACAGAACTGATGGTGTCTGAATAGACTGAAGCACACTTTTTTTTACACTTTATTTTTCTTGGGGGGGTTATGTTTACTTTTATAACATGACTATTAAAGTAATGCTTTTCATGACTACACAGTTGTAACCTATACTAAGTAATTTGCTTTCTCAATGAGGGGGAGTTGGGTGGGAAGAAGAGAGAGAATTTGGAACTCAAAGTTTTGGAAGTGAATGCTGAAATTTGTTTTTGCATGTAACTGGGGGGGAAAAGTAAATTAAATTAAAATTTTAAAAAAGAAATGCTATGAATATTTCTCTTTTTTTTTTTTCATGATCTTCTTGGGCTATATACCTAGTAGTGGTATTGCTGGATCAAATGGTATGCACAGTTTTATTGCTTCTTTGGGCATACTTCTAAATTGCTCTCCAGAATGGTTGATCTGATTTAAGCCGTAGATTTAGGCATAGATTTACGACCCTTTGAAAATTGGAGGCCATGTCAAAAAGTTAAAAGAACTAAGAAAATAAACTTAAAGAAGAAAAGACTTAGAAATTATATGCCTGATAAATATATTTAAATATATGAAGAGCTACATTATGGAATAGAGATGAGACTTGATCTGCTTGGCTCTAGGAAATGGAACAAGTAGCAATGGACTCAAGTTATAGGGAGGATTTCTCTTTGATATAAGAAAAAACTTTCAAATAAAGCAGCTAGGAAGAACAGTGGATAGAGAGGTGAGCTTGGAGGTAGGAAGACCTGAGTTCAAATTTGATTTCAGATGCTTACTAGGCAAATCACTTGTGACCCTAGGCAAATCACTTGACTTCTGTCTGCCTCAGTTTCCTCAACTATAAAATGAGGATAATAATAGCATCTACTTCCTAGGATTGATGTGAGGATCAAATGAAATATATTTGTAAAGAGCTTAGTATAGTGTGTGTGTGAGACATAATAGATGTTTAATAAAAATATGTGTTCCCTTAAAACTATTCCAAAGCAGAAAAGGCTCAGGAGATTATGAGTGGAGAAACAAAATTGAGGTTGAATTCCAACTTGCTTTTCAAGGTCCAAATTGGAATGAAATCCTCTATTCCCCCTCCCCTCCAAATATATTTTTCCATAAACATCCACTTACATTTCTGGTGTTGCAAGATATAAGGTGTGCTAAACACCCTATGTAGGCACATGACTCAATGGAAGCTTTTGCATGTCAATGATGTTTAGAGAGAATTCTTTTTCAAATATAGATTAGATCATTTATTAGATGGTCCCTGAGATCCCTTCTATCTCTGTGATTTAATGTCACTGAAACTGTCCTGGGCAGAGTCCAGAGAGGCAAGGTATTCTCCATGGATGTGGAGGTTCTCCAGATGTTCCTTATTGTATTGATTGCACAGAAGCTTAGAATACTCCAGGGCATCCTCAATGACATCCCTGGTCATTCAAAAGAGATTGAACTAGCAATTCACATGAGGAAAAATGGAAGAAGATTGCATTTTGTCCATGATCTGGACTCCAGATCATGATATATAGTGAGAGGGACAGCACTATTAGTATTTGTGTGTGTGTGTGTGTTACAGTTAGGCATAAACTGTCCCCAAAATGAGCAGTAGAAAGAATGTTGGCTGAATTGCCTTTGAGAAATTGCAATGATTCTGATTTCAATTTCAATGATCTCTGGTTTTTCCCTATTGTAGGCATCTGTGTTTTAAACACTAATTCTTTCACTGTGATGCTATATGACTATGAATCATAGAACATTATGATCTCAGAAGAAACAAAAATTATAGGTGATATACAGAACAATGGAAAGAGGCATGATGGATATAAGTAAGCTGTAATACATCATCCTTGTGAGAAGAGGCCTAAAAACATTGTCAAGGACATGTGTGGCCAGAAAAATGAAGTGGACTGGTTAAGTGAGAGCAAGGGTAACAGATGGCCTAAGTAATATCTTGGTATCATAAAATATGAAAATAACAAGAAGAAGGTCTCTGGTGAGCTGGGAAAATTTCCTATGGAGGGCTTGCAGAATGACATGAATAAGAAATGAGAAAGGATGAAGAGGCATTGAGGAGCTGATCTTGAGACTTGGAAGGAATACTTCTATTAAGAGATTATGGATTCATGGAAGTAAATAAAGTTAAATGTGTTAACTGTGAAAACTCTAGTAGAGGGTCCCAGATGTAGAGCCAATTTCCAGTTTTGGTGCATGTGACTTTCAAACTTTACCTTGAACACACAAATGCCTCTGAATCTGTATCTTCACCTCCCAATCTCATTCCATATCCAGACTATTGCATTTGCAATAATCTTTAGTATATCACCATAGGATAGTAACTAGAGAGGCAGTATGACTTGAGTCTGAGTCCTATTAAATAAACTGGCTGTCCTACAAGACTTACACACCCTACTGGTTGCTTAATTAGGGATTAATCATTTAATCTCCCAGTGCCCCAACCAGCTCTGACAATAAATTGCAAAGAAAGTTGATCTGCCTTCCATGAAAGCTTCCTCACTGGAGTGTCCCTAAGTCAGGGACAACTAGGTGGCACTGTGGGTAGAGTGTTGGTCCTGGAGTAAGGAAGACTCCTCATACTGAGCTCAAATGTGTGACCCTGGGTAAATCACCTAACCCTGCTTGCCTCAGTTTCTCATCTGTAAAATGAGCTGATATCTTTGCCAAGAAAACTCCAAATGGGATCACAAAGTGTTGGACATGCTGAACAATAATAGCAATATGCCAAGGAAATCACAGGTCAAGTCCCTATCTCAATTTATTACCCCATGGATTATATTCTCCAAAACCAAATTTAATATCTTTCTTTCATCAAATTGACTAATTCTGTATAAGTACTCACTGCAATTGTCACATATTGCCACAGGCACTAAGGCTTAAATATTGAGGCATTTTTTTCATGTCTTCATTTTCTACCCTCCTCATTCCCAGTTGCTAAGTCCTTTTGATTTCACCTTGGCAGAGCTTTTCTAGTCCATCTTCTCCACTGTTTCCACTGATATAACTTTCCTTTTGACCTTCCTTTATATTTTATCTGTACTATTAAAAAATAATTTCAATCCAAGCTACTTATATTTATCAAATTAACTTCCCCAAATGCAGTTATCAGTGTGTGAGAGTCAATGTGAGATAGTAGAGGGCCCTAATTTAGAGTCAGAAGACCCATAGCCAACTTATTTCCTCTATACCTATATTTTGTGTTTCTTCTGAGAACATAGTGTTCCATTTTTCACAGTCCCAGGTCTGTCATTTATTAATTTTTAACTTTGGGAAAGTTCTTTAATCTCTCTGGGGCTTCATTGTTCTAATCTATCAAATGAGAGGGGAAGTACAAGGTCATTTCCTAGATCCTTTCCATATTTATATTTATAGAATTCACTCTAGATTATTTTCATTCACCCTGAAGGTTTTGATCCCCAAAGAGTAGCTGCCATGGTGTTCTCTGTGAGGAATCTTTTCTTGATCATAGATCCCTTCAAGTGTGCTTCTCTTTTCACAAATGATTTGTTCAAAACAAAGGTATTTACTAAAATAGAATAATAGTAGCTATAAAACTTTTACCTTACATAAGCCTGGGATACATCCTTCCACAAATACACCCAGTGCCCATGGAAAACATGAGCATAAACTTAGAATATAGTGGGTAATATGGAAAACACATGTGGCCAATGCTCCTTTGGAAAGTAGCATTTATGGAGTCCTGACAAAGTTCTCCCTGGGTGTAGTGTGTTTACTGGGTAGGTTGCTAATCTGAGCTCCTAGGATGTAGTCTCCATAGCTCAATATTGGATTTCCAGAGATATTTTTTCTTGAGTCTATAGCCGACTTTCTTTGCTGCTCATGGGGTCTTAGGAGCTGCTTCTGAACTTAAATGACTGTCTCTCTTGATTCATGTTTGTCTGGATCATATCTCTGCTCCCTTCAACTATGCCCCAAACTTTTTCAGACTCATTCTTTAGCTGCTGGATGGCCATTTCTTTCCAGGTGATTTCATCAAATAGATTTCTGCTACTATATGACAGGGGGATTGAAAAGGGAAAGGGATAAGACCTCCTCCTTCCCTACCTATCAGGTAAAGAGCTTTGACTCCAAGGCTCAGCTCTTTAAAGTCTTCAGGAGTGTGGACTACTTTCAACTTAGTCAATGCTAGTTGTAGCTTCCAATTCAATCAGAGAGGTATTCTTTTTTTTTTTTTTTAGGTTTTTGCAAGGCAAATGGGGTTAAGTGGCTTGCCCAAGGCCACACAGCTAGGTAATTATTAAGTGTCTGAGACCGGATTTGAACCCAGGTACTCCTGACTCCAAGGCTGGTGCTTTATCCACTACGCCACCTAGCTGCCCAGAGAGGTATTCTTAACTCTTAAAAGGGATAACAATATATTGTCAAATATTAACTCCTTATCATCTGAGATGGTATAAACTAATCTGGAATGGGGAGATCCTGAATCTTCCCCTCTTCCCTGTAAAAAATTCCAATAATGCTACTTGTTTTAAGTACAACTACTCTGTTTCCTACAGAATAAAGTCCATTTCCTACAAAATTAAGTCCAAAGTCTTTAGGAGGAGATTCAAAGATCCACAATCTTCTTGCAACCTTATCTACAACCAGACCATTCCCTCTTCTCCAAAACTATCCCTTATTTCCCTTTATACTTTTACTGCTCATTTCATTCTGCATACCTGATATCATTTCTCCTCTTACCTACTGATATAATTTCTCCTCTTACCTACCGTTATCATACTATTGATTTCCTCTATCCTTTAAGATTCAGCTCAGATAACAACCACTTATTCTATGTAACCTGAACCCATCATCCAGAAATAACTACTTCCTTTGAACTCCAGTAGTAATTGGTTTGTAGCTTGCTAATGAATTGCTACATTTTGCTTTGTATCGTATTTATAAGGCCAGGTTCAGGAACTACTCCCACAAAAACCATAGATACTGTTACTCTATCTTTAAGAGACAATGGAATCTCGGATGATGACAGCTTTAATAGTCATTCTATAAGAAGTCTGTGAAGAGGCAGAGAGTTTAGATGTTGCAATTTTAATAATTAATGTGGAACTATTAGAATGTTCCCCTTAATTACCTTAGAATCCTGGATGAGAAAATAAATAAGGAAAATGAACCAGTAGTATCCTTGGGTTAAAGGGTATACACAATTTAGAGACTTTTTTGGGTATGGTTCCAAGTTGCTTTCCGGAATGACTGGACCAATTTACAGCTCCATCAACAGTGAGATAATGTATAGTTCTTCCTATTATTGTCATTTTCTTTTCTTTGGTCATCTTTGCCAGTCTGATCAGTGTGACACAGAACTTCAGAGTTGCTTTAATTTGTAATTCTCTAATTATTAGTGATTAGGAACATGCTTGTTGATAAGTTTGAATTTCTGCTTCTGTATCAGTTCCTTATAGATCTTGAACATGAGACTTTCAACAGGCAAATATACTGCAAAGATTTTCTCCAGTTAACTGTATCCCTTCCACTTTAAATAGCTGTGAAAGGTACTTCCTTCCTTGCATTTTTTTTAGGTTTTTGCAAGGCAATGGGGTTAAGTGACTTGCCCAAGGCCACGCAGCTAGGTAATTAATTATTAAGTGTCTGAGGTCAGATTTGAACTCAGGTACTCCTGACTCCAGGGCCAGTGCTCTTTCCACTGTGCTACCTAGCCGCCCTCTCTTCCTTGCTTTAAAAATTTGCTTATACTGTGACCTTTTATATCTAAATCATGTATCCAGATTTAGCATATTTTTTGTAAAAGGTGTGAAATGCTGGTTTATATCTAATTTCTATCAGAAAGTTGTTCAGTTTTACCAGTAAATTTTATCATCTAGTGAATCCTTACCCTAGTAATGATAGATAGTGTTTGGGTTTTAAAAATACTATCCTATTATGTTCCTTTACTCAATGTACCTAATCTATTTCACCGAGTGACTCCTCTATTTTTAACCAGTAACAAATAATTTAATGATTACTACTTTGCACGATTGTTTGAGCATAGTACTTTCAGACTTGCTTCCTTCTCATATCCCTCCCCCCATCATTTTCCCTTGAGATTTTTGATCTTTTTGTTATTCTTTTTTCTACTTCTAGAAAGCAATACTTCTGCAGCATGTCATAACTTTGGATTGATATGATTTAATTGGTACAACCTACCAAAGGGTAATTCTTTAATCATTAAGATCTGCTGTTATTTCTATAAAAATATTCTGTAGTTGTATTCATATGGATGTGCTAGGTATAAAAATGTTCAAGTTTTAAGACATTTTATAGTTATTGTAAATGGAATATCTCTATCTTTTGCTTCTAGGTTTTGTCAAAATATTGAAATCTTGATTGTTTATGTGGATTGATTTCATATACTACAACTTCACTAAAGATATTATTTCAATTTTTTATTTTATTTAATTTTTCAATTTATCTTCTCTTCTCGCCCATACCCAGTTATAAAAGAAAAAGAAAAATAAGACTCATAACTACTATGTATACTAAGCAAGCAAAATATTTCCTCATTGTCCATGTCCAAAAATGTATGCATCATTTTGCATCTGGAATTCATTGCCAATCTGTTAAGAGATTGGTAGTTAATCATCACAGACTGATGAATAGCCTGTCATCAGTCTTCTCTGGAGTCATAGTTCATCATTACATTGATTTGTGTTCTCAAATCTTCCAAAGTTTTTGTTCTTATAATGGACTCATTGTGTAAATTAGCCTACTTGTTCTGCTCACTTCACTTTAGATCCAGTCACACTAGTCTTCCTGGGTTTCTCTGAAGCTCAGCTTTTCTTATACTACAATAGCATTCCATTACATTCATATAACCATTATTTATTAGCCATTTCCCAATTGACGGGCACCTCCTTAGTTTCTAGTTTTGTTGCCACCACAAAAAGAGATGATATGTGTATACATATATATATATATATAATATATATACATATATATATATATACAGATATATAGATATATATATACAGATATATAGATATATATGTATATATCCATATTGGCAATATACACATATTTTTGTAAGTATATATTCTTTTACATCTTTCTGATCTCTTTGGAGTATTGACCTAGTAGTGACATTTTTGAATAAGAGTGTATACACAGTTTAGTAACATTTTGGGACATAACTCCAAATAACTTTCTGGAATGGATTATCCAATTCATGACTTCATCATTTCTGCATTTATGTACCTGTTTCTTCACAGCTGTCATGTCATTTCTCTTTAAAATATTTTAAAAATAAATTTTGTTTTTCACATTATCATAATTTCCTCCAATATCTCTCTCCCCTCCCTCTTCCCATAAAGCTATCCCATGTGACAAATAATATTTTTTAAGGACAAAAAACAGATGAGGAAAAAAATCAGCATAATTTTTCAATATATTGAAAAATTCTGAAAATGTATGCAATGTGTAAAACTTGTGGACCTCTCACCTTCTTAAAGTGTAGGGTTGGGAGGGTCTTGCCATATCTTTTTTTTTTCAAGTCATGCTTATTCATTTAATTTTGCAACATTCACTTTTGGTTTCTTGTGTGTGATTTTTTTCAAGTTACATTGTTGTAGTCATTGTGAATATATTGTTTTCTTGGTTGTGCTTACTTCACTCTGTATTAGTTCTTGTAGATCTTTCTGCATTTTTCTGTATTTATCACATTCATCATTTCTTCCAGCAAAGTAAAATTCCATTACATTCATGTGCCACAATTTGTTTAGCCATTTCCAACCAATAGGAATCTTTTCCCTAGCTCTTTGCTGTCACAAAAAGTACTGCTAAGGGGCAGCTAGGTGGCGCTGTGGATAGAGCACTGTCCCTGGAGTCAGGAGTACCTGAATTCAAATTTGACCTCAGACACTTAATAATTACCTAGCTGTGTGGCCTTGGGCAAGCCACTTAACCCCAATGCCTTGCAAAAAAATCCTAAAACAAAAGTGCTGCTAAAATCATTTTGGTATGATTTGGAGCTTTCTTCTTATCAATGGCTCCCTTGGAATATATCAAGAAATAGAAATCTCTGGATCTAAGGGGATGTGGCATTTTCTCTCCCTCTTGCTTTTTTTTTTGATCATTTTGATTGATATAAAAGTTCAGAGTTGCTTAAATTTACATTTCTCTAATCCTTGTTCTGCTCACTTCACTTTAGATCAGGTCATACAAGTCTTCCTAGGTTTCTCTGGAACTATCCTTTTCAGATTTTCTTATGGCACAGTAACATTCTATTAGATTCATCTGACAATTATTTATTAACTTTCATCAACTTTGACAGGCAACTCCCTTAGCTTCCAGTTTTTTTGCCACTACAAAAAGAGATGTTATACATATATTTTTGTAAGTAAGTATTCTTTTACATTTTTCTTTAATCTCTTTGGAATAGAAGTGATATTTCTGAGTCAAAGTAAATGCACAAATTATTTGAAGCAGAAGGGAAACAAATCGTGATTTGGAGCATTATTTTGTATGAATATCTTTGAGAACTGCCTACTCATATCTTCTGACTATCAATTGGAAAATAGTTTTTCTTCTTATACATATAAATCAGTTTCGGGCCTTGCTGCAAACTTGCTGCAAAGATTTCCTTCCAGTTCAAAATGTCCAATAGGGAATTGGAGATTTGAGACTATAGGTCAGGAGTGAGATTAGGTCTGGATCTAAGAATCATTTGCATAGAGATGATATAATTCAGTGTAAATCCTCATAAGTAGAATTCCAAATATTTTATATTCTAGAGTTATTTTAAAAGGAAATTCTCTTTCTATCTCTTCCTACTGGGTTTTGTTGGCAAATGGTAATGATATGTGTGGATTTTTTTTATATCCTACTGCTTTGCTTAAGTCGTTAATTCTTTCATTAAAGTTCATTAATTGACTATCAAGGGATCTCTAAGTAGACCATCTTAGACCTATATTACAAACAGATAGAAGTAAGAAGAGAAGAAAACACATGCACAAAATTATTTATAGCAGATCTTTTTGTGGTGGCAAAGAACTGGAAACTAAGGGAATGCCCATCAATAGGGGAACATTTATGCAAATTATGATTGTTAATGCAATATCAAAAAGATAATTTCAGAGAAATCTGGGGAAAGGTGCATAAACTGATGGAAAACAAAGGAACTAGAACCAGTAGAACAATGTTTTATATAATAACAACTTTGTAAAGAAAAATAAATTGAAAACTGAAGATCTCTAAACAACCCAATGAGTAACCATGATCCATGAGGACTAACACTATATAATCCATCTTTTTTTATTTTTGCAAGGCAATGGGATTAAGTGACTTTCCCAGGTCACACAGTCAGGAAATTATTAAGTGTCTGAGGTCAAATTTAAACTCAGGTCCTCCTGACTCTAGGGCCAATGCCCTATCTACCACACCACCTAGCTGCCCCCCCATTATTCCCTATAGAATGATAAATGCAAAATATCTGACAGCACTACTACTGATTAATGATATCCATTTGCCTGTTTTATGATTTTATTTTATAAATATTACATACAATTATTATTTTGATATATATTTGTTTATTATATATGTTTAATGATTATTATAGTATTATTGGTTCGCAAACTACAATTTTTCTATTACCATTACTTAAGAAAAAGAATGGAGGCTGCCATGCTTAATAAATATTGAGGGATGTCCTGATTTTAGGTGTGGATCTGGAGTATAAAATAAAAACCATTTTATGGAAATTGAAAAGTCAAAGATTTTGACAATTACAAGATGAGTCTTGGCAACATCAGGTCTGGGAAGACCACTCAGTTAACTCTCTGAATTGTTCTAACTTACCTAATATATTGTACCCTTTTTTTCTGGAGAAGAGTTTGATGGAAGCCTTGATGAGAAAAAGGTATCTGGCACCATTGAGATATAAGGGAATTCTTAAGTCAGATAGAGGCAACTTACCTGTGAGAAGGGCCAAGGGTAGATCCTCTCTAGCTGAAAGAGAAAGCTTATTTGTGGATGAGGCTAGTGCTGGATCTACTGAGTTGAGCAGAGGCCTGAGGACAAAACCAAAATTAGATATATCATTGCATATTAAACTGAAAAAGCACCAAGTTCTGGGGAACAAGCATAAGGAGTCTGGGTAAACAGTGTGACAGAATCACCATGGAACTTGCAGGTAACTAAATTAGAAAAGCTGAGTTGCCTAATGAAATGCTCCAAAGCTAAACTTTTGGATTTTCACAGAAATTGAAGAATTTCCACCTTGGACTCACACAACAAAGTTTAGAAAGACAATTTGGTGTCAATAGAATGTCCAAGGAAACATATGATAGCTTCATTCAGGGCAGAGGAAAAAATTTCATATGGAACACTTCAGATAAAGTGAATAGAAAGAGAAAGAAAGAGAGAGAGGGAGAGAGAGAGAGAGAGAGAGAGAGAGAGAGAGAGAGAGAGAGAGAGAGAGAGAGAGAGAGAGAGAAACAGAGACAGAGAAAGAGAGAGAATAGATTATGGTCAAATAAGGAGATTTTTGGAATTTCTGAATGTGGAGGTAGTACATTTGTGAATGACAAGCTCAAGAGCATGATTATTTTTGTGTATGGCTGAGTTGGGGTCAGGGAGTAGGTCATGGGAAATGAGTAGATTGAGAAATTGAGTGGTTAGCAAGTTGAGAGGGAGTTGATATATGTGGTTAAGTTCCCAAGTGTGAGGACAGAAATTGGAGGACATAAAAATTGTGAATCAGGTATAAAGTCATTGAGGAAGGAAGGGGAGTGGCCTGGAGGTCTATAGATAATAGCTACCTGGAGGTCTATAGATAATAGCTATCAGGATTTTGTTTAGGTAGTAGATATGAATTGCATGAACCTTAAACGAGGAGAGGTTACTGAATGATGGATTTAGGGGAAGAACATAAAAGTGGCAATAAGGAGCAAGTAGTATTCCAATTTCCTCACCTTGAGCAGTATATTGAGAATAATATGTGAAAGTGCAGCCAGTACTGGAAATGGTGTCCAGAGAGGTTGTGTCATCAAGGAGAGCCAAGTTTTCATAATAACTAGAAGGTGGAAAACATGGGCAAGGAAAATATATAGGATTAAGGAAAATTTAATGCCTGTGGGACAGGCATTCCAGTGGATGGTGTGGTTGTTTACTTGGAACTTTGGGGTAGGATGGTTGAAAGATTGATGAGGGATAGGGAAAAGAGTTAGAATGATGATCCACAGGATATAGAATCACTGGCAAAATCCAAGGAAGCAGAAAAAGTTAGATTAGAATAAGTTCATGATTGAATGTACTCACACACACACACACATAGAATGATAAATGCAAAATATCTGATAAATATCATCTAGTTAACATTAACCTGAATCTGTCTTCACCAGATTCCAAAAAGCTGATGGACACAGAGTATGCAGAACAGAGTGTGAATGTAAAGTTAGCCAGTCAAAGTGAACTCTGGGTTGAATTATTTGTTAGACTTGGTTGGGCTAGTTTTTGAAGACTCAACATCAAGCACTAGAGTATTCCTTTCTGTATGGGCCAAAGAAGCACAACAGAAGAGTCACATACCTATTACAGTCAAAGACTGAAGTTTACAAGAGAATCTCTTGAAAGATATGACTGTAGGCAAATGTGTCCTACTAGTGAAGGCTAAATACAAGAGAACAGAGCTCACAGAAGTTTCATGTACAATGACCAATGCACAGCACATTAAATTCTTTTCTATTAGAAACAAGGCTTGGATGGGTATTTGAGTAATGAATGCAACTTAATCAGGAATGAAGAGATATGAAAAGAAAATTCCTAAAATATCTTCACTGGAAAACAAATATGGAATCAAGGATGTCAGTGACCTGAAAATGGTATTATCACTTAGACAAATAATTTTATATAAGATCGTCACCATCAAGATCTAGAGAAGAACTATTTTATGTTCTGAATAGAGACTAGATGATCATAAATATGTCAAATGCACTTGAACACATATTTATCACCTAGTCTGGAGAAAGCTGATTCCCAAACTAAAACAAATGATGTTATGAAATCCAAGTTTGTTATCAAGACCTGAAGTGAGTATAATGGAGGACTGGCCAATCAAGACTCCAGTCCTTATGAGTGTGCATAGAATACTCCCTCCCTAAGCAGATTTGGGGGAGTTAGTTATAACTTTTTAATTTAATTACTTTGTGGTGAAGAGTGGTCTTTTTAATTGACTGTTGAACTAGAAAGGGATATAGATTTGTAACAGGGGCTGGGGATTATGTATAGCATATTTGACTTAAGAAACTTTCACATAGAAGAGGTTGAACAGCCTGTTTCTGGAAAGGCATGACAATATATAATGAAAGGGTGTAGCCTTCTGATGTGGACTATGTGCTGACATTCCATAACTGACAGTGGTCACTTAACCATGTGGTGAAGAGATGGAGCATTGGATGGCTATGGAGTGCCTTTAAAAGGAACCAGCCAGCTAAAGTGGGTTCTTGGTTGGGCTATTTCCTGCCTGGCTGATGTTTATAGACCTCCGGGTGGGGAGAGTGACTTAGATCCTTTCTCTCCTGGAGATGGTATCAAAGTGGAGTGTAGCATCCTGCTGCTATTTCTCTATCATGTCTCTTCTTTCATGCTTATAGGTGAAGGAGAAATAGAGATGTCTATGAACTTATGAATTTCAAAAGGTCAAGAGAACAGAAAACCAGAAGTCTAGGAGCTAGGGTTCACACTAAGATTAGCCAGAGGCCAACTGGTTAGAAATGAAGTCTGGAATGACCTGTTTGACACAGCATGGATCAAAGGCAGTGGTGAGGGAGATACAATGATTCATTGTCTGCTACACCCTGTGGACGCCTCTGCTTCCTCTTCTCTCACTGGATTCTAAAACCTCTGCAGTCTGACTTTTGACTTCATCATCTCTCCAAAGGCACCAATGACATCTTGTTAAACATAATGATCTTTTCTCAATCCTCATTCTTCTTGACCTCTTCATGGCCTTTGACACTATAGTTCGCTTCCTCTTGGGTACTCTCATCTAGTTTTTCATGACTCTGCTTTCTTCTTATCTTCCACCTACCTGTCTGACTTTGACTAGTTATTAATACAAATCATGCCCTCAGGTGTCTTGCAAGGTTCTGTTCAGGGCCCTCTTCTCTCTCTCCATTATCTTCTTTGGGGAATCTCATTATATCCCACAGATTCAATTACTCTCTCTTTACAATTGATTCCTGGATTTATATACCCACTTCTAGTTTCTCTCCTCACCTTCAAGTCTGCATCTCTAACTGCCTTTTGGACATGTCAAATAAGGTGTCCTATAGACATCTCAAACTTAACATGTTCAAAACAGAGCTTATTATCTATTCTGCCAAATCCTCCCTTCTTCTGAACTTCTTTATTACTGTTGAGAGCACCATCGCCTTCTCAATCACCTGGGTTAGCAACCTCAGTGTCATTCTCAACTCCTCTCTCAAATTCATTACATATATCAATCAAACAGAAATCAATAAACATTGATTGCAGACCTAGTGTGGGTCAGGCTTGTCAAAAGACAGCTCCTGTCCTCATAGAGTAACAGACTAACAGACTAACAGAGGAGAAAGTATGTAAACAAATATATACAAACCAAGTTATATACTGGTTAAATAGGGGGAAATTAGAGAGAAAGGAAGACTCTAGAATAAGAAGGGTGAGAAAGGCTTCCTATAAAAGATGAAATTTTAATTGGAACAAAAAGATGGGAGTTTAGTTGGAACTTAAAACCAGAAAAGTCAGTAGATAAGTTAAGAAGAGAGAACCTATCCAATGTATTACTAAATCTTGTCATTTTTACTTTCACAGTATCTCTAGATTATATCCTCTTCTCTTCATTCGAATAGCAGATCCTCATCACCTAGACTTCTACAATAGCTTTTGCTTCAAGTTTCTCTCCATTCTAAACAATTCTCCACTCAGTTGTCAAATTGATTTTCTATTCATTTTACCCAGTTCTACCCAATAATCTCTATTACCTCCAAGATCAAATATTTAATCCTCTGTTTGACTTTTGAAACTCTCCATAACCTGACCCTTTCTCCCTGATGTCCTTTAAGACAGCTGAGATTCTACCTTCTCTAGGCTTTTCCCAGGTGAGCCCCCTCCTCCACTATGAGTGTCTTTCCTCTGAGATTATCTCCCATGTATTCTATTTATATCTCATTTGTACCTAGTTGCTTCTCTCCTCCGATTCTTCTTTGTATTCTCAATGCTTATATTAATGCTAGCAATGAATAAATATTTAATAATTTTTTTGACTGACTAGCTATGATGAATTTAGAAGTGAACTTGATGAAAGAAATACTATGAAGAAATTGCTTTAAGTTTGAACCCACTCTCCCCAGGATCCAAAGGAGGGGGTAGAGTGGAGAGTGTATTCCTAGGTGTTAGAGGAGGAAGATTTTTCTTTTTAGGTTTTTGCAAGGCAAATGGGGTTAAGTGGCTTGCCCAAGGCCACACAGCTAGGTAATTATTAAGTGTCTGAGACTGGATTTGAACTCAGGTACTCCTGACTCCAAGGCCGGTGCTTTCCCCACTGCCACCTAGCTGCCCCGAGGAGGAAGATTTTTAACTTCTATTTTTTAATGAATATCCATTACTAAAAGTTAGTTGATGTTAATTGGATTAAGTGAAACTAGTACTAATCACTAGCAGTTAACAAGAACAGTTAATACCAGAATGGGAGTTCAAGCCAATATTATTAGAGAAAGACATTTCACTAATCCTCAAGGACTATCTCTGGAACTCTTGAGACTAACCTAGCTCTGGGACCCTAAGCTATTAGGGTGCATATAAAACAAATCTAGTGTCTTCCAATACATATCAGAGATTTTTAACCAGGCAAATCAATCTCTCTGTCTTTTGGAAGTGATCATGATGAGACTACAATATACCTCTGGGTGGGAAGAGAGATTAAGTGATCTCTTGCCAACAGATGACTAGTTCCCCATTCAGGTTTGGTGCATAATAATAATAATAATAATAATAATAATAATAATAATAATAATAATAACATTTTATATAGTGCTTAAAATGTTATATGTGAAACTCTGCTAAATGCTTTACAAGTATTATCTCTCTTGATACTCACAACAAAACTGGAAGGTAGGTGCCATGATTATTCACATTTTATAAATGAGGAAACTGAGGCAAACAATCACACAGCTAGCAAATGTCTAAGACCAAATTTGTACTCAGTTCTTCTTTATTCCAGTTATCCATTGTACCATCTAACTGTCTCTGTTTCTTTGCCTTAAATCAAGGAGTTATACAAATAGAATGAACTAGGTTTCAACCCTGTGAAATCTCCAATGGCTGAGGAACTAAAGTCACTAGGAGTGGTTTGCTTTATTCAGTATAGCAATGAATCAACCCAGTAGAGCCAAAGTATTGTCTTCTTCAATCGAGTCACTTCACTCAATGGCTTTGCTATCTTTGGAAGAGAACCATGGAGTATTTTGTAGCAGTCACTTTAATTTCAAGCCCATTCTTCCCAGGCACCAAGATGCTCTAGGAGAGAATGCTTCCCTTGTTCCTCTCATTTTGAGGAAAAGGGAGAAGGAAATGTTTGTGCTTCTGTTATTGTTGTATCTTTTCATTAAATATTGTCTTGTAAAAGTAAATTGCTGTTAATCAGTCATAGCAAGGCTTAGCAGACTAAGGTCCATGATCCAATACTGCTTGCTGGCTATTTTTGTATAGTGGCAAAATATTTTTAAAAAGCTTAAAGTTTTCTCATAGTTTGAAGTGTAAAAACCATTCTTATAGCTTGTGACGGGCCAAACCCTTGGGTCATAGTTTGCCAAAACCATGGACTTGTGGTCAGGGGAGACAGAGAAGTCAGAGCCTCCCTGATATTATGAAGAGTAAAAAAAATAATGATGATAAAATAAAATTATTAATACTTGCTCACTGATCTGTGTTAAAAATGTAATTTTTGTCATTTTCCAGTCATTTTCATAGAGTGAAAAAATAAATTTGGGTATTTTTACCTCAAATATAGAGGAAGTTGTGAGGTCACACAAAATGTGTCTCAGCTCAGGTTGTGTAATCTCTCACAAAATGGGTTGAGTGCATACCCTAAGTGCATTCCTGTTGCTATGTTTGTAGATTTGTTTATTATATAGGCTCATTTTCTGTAGTCTAAATGATGCTCTTCACATATGTATATTAAATATTTAGTATTGCTGATCTTGATTTTCACTACCAAAAATCTCTAGATGAGGCAGTCAGTACATGTGCCTCACTTAAGGGTGTGTGTGTGTGTGTGTGTGTGTGTGTGTACTACTTCTATTAGGCTTATACAGTGCAAATCCTGACTCTGATACTGGTCAGGATTCCCCAATCATGAACCCCACCCCATGTCACTGGCCAAATCCTCAATTAAATGATATTGGTGTACTAATTATTAGGTTAGTCTATGATATAGAAAAGATGATAACTGAATGAGTTGTTTGATACTTGGGAGGATACACTGGAATGGGGGTTCAAACTAATGGAACTAGAGAAAATTCCACAACTTTTTAGGTTTATCAATATGAACCTGAAAAAGAGATGCAGTTGCTCAGCCAACTGTGAGGGAAATTAGAATTAAGGACCTTGCCTCCAATAATCTAATAGGCTATAAAGGATAATAGTCTCCTTGAACATTTAAAAAATTTTATATTTCATTAATAAAATTCTTTAACAAATTAATAAAAAGAAATAAATAGCAAATAATATTTTATTATATCAGTTTATTTTAAAATACAGTAGTTTTATTACATTAATTTATTAATGTTAATAAAAATTCTTTAAATTTAAAAGTTGTTTTAACTTTGATAATCAGAGAATATTGAGATGATAATCAAACTAAAAAGTTATAATGTGAGCTAGCTCAGGAAGAAGAAATTATAAAGAAGTAATCAAAGATAAGATTTTGGATGAAATTAAGATTTTCATATTTTAGATATTTAAAGGGACAGTAAAAGTTTGAAACAAATCATAAGCTCGAATCAAAAGAATTATAAAAAGATTCTCAAAAAAAATGTTGAAAGAGAAGTTCAAGAACGTTGAAGCATAGCTTGCTTCCCAGTTAGCACAAAGAACTCCTGATCAAGATACATCAAGTTAAGCAGACACTGCACATAGAAAAACAGTAATTTTACCTAAGTCTGAGGAAGACCTCAGTTTGGATGAGGAGTGTCTCTTTTAACCAGCATCTCAGCTAGAGGAAAGAGTCTAGAGCAGAGAGATGAGCCATTAAGTTTAGAAACAATAGTAATAAAGCATCTATATATAGGCCAATAAGATAAGTAAAAATGTAGAGAGAGCATAAAAGAATTATAACCAGAAAGTCTATAACTAGGTTAAATTATGATGTTGCAGAAATTTACTCATTCAGGATAGTATTCATTTTGAATTATATATAGTATTTCTTTGTACTTTTTGATGCAAAAATCCAGTTGTCCATGTATTGTTATTATATTTAGCTAGCAGCATTGATACTCTTGCTAGTAATATATTGGGGTTTTTTCTCTTATTTGAAGCATCCTATCAAGTGATGTGCTATATTATGAAGTATGCAGTGTATATATATATATTTTGTTTGTTTGTTTGTTTGTTTTTTTGCAAGGCAATGGGGTTAAGTGACTTGCCCAAGGACACACAGGTAGGTCTGAGGCCTGATTCGAACTTGAGTCCTCCTGACTCCAGGGCCAGTGCTCCATCCACTGCGCCACCTAGCCTTCCCCATTTTATATAATATCAGTGCGGATTTGTTTATGCCCCAAAAGATTTTCAGGAACTAAAAGAAGTTTTGACCTCCAGGAGAAAGGTAAAACCAGTTTTAATAGCCTCACATATAGAGACTTTATAGGGTCTTTAAGAATATATAGAATCTTTAGAAACTACTGCTTTTAACTTATTATGGAGAGACTGTTATCTGTCATGATAGAAGAGAAACTATCCTCAGAAAATGGTTTTAACTCTTATCTTGGGAAGCAAGAGACAGTGTGGGTAGAGCCAAGATGGCAGAATAAAAGAAAGCAATGTAGTGGGTTCCTGTCCATAATTCCTTCAAGTATATCTATAAATTGCACTAGATTGAATCCTGATAGAAAAGTCTAGGGAAAAAATCTATAACAGTGAGTCTTTTGTCTGGCCTTGGTCAACATAGCGAAACAGAGATCTGCAGACATTGGAGACAAAGCTGGGGCAGAAGCACCTAGTATCAAAGCATTCTAGTGCCCAGGGAGAGGCTGTGGGCACCAGTACAGAAAAGGTCTCAGATTCATACTGGGGTAGCCCCAGCTCCATACCAGCACACTGCAATAGGCATAGGTGCCAACTGACAGCTTTGATATATACTACCCAAATCAAGGTTGCAGATCCAGGATGAAGAGAAAAGAAATTATGTTACTTTGCCCAGGAAAGGAGATCTCAGGTAGTGTATCAGAGAAAATAGGATGTTTAGAAGTCAACAGCTGCAGTAGCTGGATCTTATTTCCAGCATTTAAACCAGCCTACAGAGGAATAACCAATACAGAAAACCCAAATCAAAGGGGAACCTACAATTCTGTCACAGAGCTTTCCAAATGGCTGATAAGTGCCAACAGCAGGTTACTTTTGCATAGACTTAAACCAGATAAGGAATTTGCAGAGCTCAGACCAGAGAGGAAGCAATCAAACTTTGTGATGGATGAGATCACTTGAAGAACTCTGAAAACTTTTAGTTCCCTAGACTGAGGAGATCCTAGAATAACACAATACTCAATTTCCCAAGAAATCAGTCCACACCTTCCTTCCAGAAGTGTGCAGAACCAGCCCTAATATCAAGTCCAAAGTCAGAAAATAGTTTGGAAGAATGGGTAAATAAACAGATGAAAAAGAACAACTCCAAGGTGATATTAGTGCTCAAGACAAACACAAAAGAGAATAACTTCAAAACACCTACAAGCGTTGCCTTAGAGAAGTCCAGCTTGGGCACTAACTATCCTAGAATTTCTATAAGAATTGATGAAAGAGGGTTATTTAAAAGTTTTTAGAAAGGAAATGAAAGTATTTGAAGAAAAATTAAAAAAGAAATGAAAACTATGGAGGAAAGTATTGGAAGGGGAATTAACAGGATGGTATAATGTGGTATAAAACTTTACCCAAGTAACAAACTCCTTGAAAATTCAAAAGAACCAAATAGAAGCCAATGACTTTTGAATTAAAACAAGTCAAAACAGTGGAAAAAATGAAAGGAAATGTTAAATATTTCATATTAGAAAATATAGCAAAAGCCATTGATCTGGAAAATAGATAAAGGAGGAAAAATTTAAGAATCATTGAACTATCTGAGCTCCATGATCTAAAAAAAGAACCTTACCATCCTATTGCAGGAAATCTTGAAAGAAAACTACCTAAATCTCTAGAAACTAGAGGGCAAAGTACAAATAGAATCCAATAATAACTTCCTGAAAGAAATCTCAAAATGAAAACTCCTAGGAACATCATAGTCAAAATCCAAGTTTCCAGATCAAAGGAAAAAATGTTATAAGCAGCCAGAAAGAATTCAAATATTAAGGAGCCACTGTCAGTATTACATATGTTTCAGCAACCACCTCTATAAAACAATGATGAACTGGAATACAATATTCCAGAAGGCAAATGTTACAGGTTTACAGCTAAGAATAATTTACTCAGCAAAACCCAAGTATAATACTATAGGGGAAACAATGAGTGTTAATGAAATTGAGGACTTTCAAACATTCCTGATGAAAAAGATAAGAAAAACTTTGAAGTCCAAATACAGGAGTGGAGAGGAGCATAAAAAAGGAAACATGAATGAACAATGATTAAGGATAAACTGTTTACATCCAAGTATAAGGAGATAATGCATGTAATCCCCTTTGAACCCTATCATCATCATCATCATCATTATCAGGGTTCACAGAGGAATTCCAATTACACAAGACCTGGGAGTGATCCTGTTATGGCTTGATGATTTTTAAGAAAAGAATGGTCATCAGAAAGGACAATGATCATTGTTGGAAGGGTTGTGGGAAATCTGGGACACTATTATATTGTTGGTGGAGCTGTGAACTCATCCAACCTTTCTGGAGAGCAATTTGGAACTACACCCAAAGGGCAACAAAAATGTGCATACCTTTTGATCCAGCAATACCACTATTAGGTCTATACCCTGAAGAGATTATGAAAAATTGTACTTGTACAATTGTACAAAAATATTTATAGGAGCCCTGTTTGTGGTGGCAAAGAATTGGAAATCAAGTAAATGTCCTTCAAATGAGTAATCGATGAACAAATTGTGATATATATATATATATATATATATATATATATGTGCACATATATATATATATATGTATATATATATATATATATATATATATATACATATATATATATATATATGTCATGGAACACTATTGTTCTCTTAGAAACCAGGAGGGATGGGAATTCAGGGAAGCCTGGAGGGATTTTCATGAACTGATGCTGAGTGAGATGAGCAGAACCAGAAAAACACTGTACACCCTAACAGCAACATGGAAGGCAATGATCAACCTTGATGGACTTGCTCATTCCATTAGTACAACAATCAAGGACAATTTGGGGCTCTCCACAATGGAGAATACTATCTGTATCCAGAGAAAGAACTGTGGAGTTTGAACAAAGACCAAGGACTATTACCTCTAATTTAGAAAAAAAACGTGATGTCTTATTGTCTGATCTTGTTATCTCTTATGCTTTATGTTTCTTCCTTAAGGATATGATTTCTCTCTCATCACATTCAATTTGGATCACTGTATACCATGGAAACAATGTAAAGACTGGCAAATTGCCTTCTGAGGGGGGTTAGGGGGAGGGAAGTAAGATTAGGGGAAAAATCGTAAAACTCAAAATAAACAAAATCTTTATAATTCAAAAAAAAAAGAAAAGAAAAGAATAGTCATGTTATGGAAAATGCCAACCATATCCAGAAAAAACCCCCAAACTGTACAGAAACTGAAAGCATACTATATTCACTTTTTAAAAACTTCTCTTATGTTTTTCCTTCCTTTCTCATTTTTTTCTTTCCCCATTGTTCTAATTCCTCTTTCACAAAATGACTAATAAGAAAATATGTTAAACATAATTGTACATTTACTTTTATCAGACTACTTATCACTATAGGGAGGGGGAGGAAAGGGAGAATAGTAGAAAAATGAGGAACTCATAAATTTCCAAATGGATGTTGAAAAACTACCTTTGCATGAAATTGGAAAAACAAAATAAAATTTCAATTAAAAAAGAAAAATATAAAAAAAGCAAAAATAAAGAAAAGAATGGTAAGAGGGGCAGCTAGATGATCCAATGGATAGAGCACAACCCTGGAGTTAGGAAGACCTGAGTTTACATTTGATCTGACACTAGACATTTACTTAACCCTAATTGCCTCCTCCCCTAACCCCACCCACCCATCCAGGAAAAAGATGAGAGAGAGAGAGAGAGAGAGAGAGAGAGAGAGAGAGAGAGAGAGAGAGAGAGAGAGAGAGAGAAGGAGAAGAAGAAGAAGAAGAAGAAGAAGAAGAAGAAGAAGAAGAAGAAGAAGAAGAAGAATGGAAAGAGAGGGGAAGAGGAATACACTAGGAGGGGAAGGGAAAGGAAGAGTAGGGAAATGTCTCACATAAGGACTGTGAACTAGTAGCTATCTAAACAAACAAGGAGGAGGGATTGGAGAAGAGTCTGATACTTGAACCTCACTCTCATTTGAACTGGTCAAAAGAAAAAGAGTTGGATATAGAAATACTTTTCACTCAATAGGAAAAGATGGGGGGAGGGGAAGGGGAAAAGGAAGATTAAGGAACTCCTAAGCAAGATAAACTCTAGGGATATACAAAAATATTTAAAGTTCTTTTTGAGATGGCAAAGAATGGAAATCTGGGATGTATGTATCCTAACTTGGGGAATAGATAAAGATGTTATGGTATATAAAATTGATGGAATAATATTGTACTGAACTCTATTATTCATTATAATGACCAGAGGATTTCAGAGGATTGATGCTGAAACACACTTTACACTTCCTGACAGAGAGGTGAAAAATCCAGAATATAGAATGAGACAAAATTTCTTTGGACAAGACCAGTGAAGAAATTATTTTGATTGACTATACACACTTGTAATGGGTTTGTGTTCTCAGTGAGAGTTGGGGATGGGAGTAGGGAGCGGGGTTAAGAAGGTAGAACTTGGCTGCTTAAAACAAAAAAAAAATTTTTTTAAGAAGAGGAAATATGGTATAGTGGCTTTAGAGACAGGAAGACCAGAGACCAAGGAAGAAAGTTATTATGGGAAAAAAGACTTCTTGAGTTTATTAAATATCATATTTAATAAATTAGGGACTCAAACCTCACTAATTGATGCAATATAGGCTAACCCTTTAGTAATTAATATGGAATATCATATAACATATCTCTTGATTATCTTGGAACTTGGTATGAGAAAATGAATAAGGAAAATGAAAAAATAAAAGATAGAGGGAGAGATAGGATGTGATAATCCCATTTAGGCTACATGTGTGCTGGGGCAGGGGGAATGTTGATACAAAAATTTATTTGTGTGTATGTTTTATTCTCTCAACTAGATTGTAGGTTTCTTGATAGCAAGGACTTATTCCTCTTTATATAGCCTAGGTCTTCCTTGTACAGTAGCCTTACTCACAGTAGGACCTTAATAAGTGTTTGTTGAATGAAAGAATAAATAAGTATTTGTTCAGTCAAGTAGTTCAAGCCTTGATCTCCTTTTATCTTAATTTAAATAGTCTCCTAGCTTTTTTTGAAGTACCCCTCTTATCTGACCCTGACTATGGAATCCATATTTCCTGAAGGAAGTATGGATAAATCACATCAAACTCTAGCCTCATATCTGCTTCCAACCACCATAGATGCAAGATTTAATTCAATATATCAAGTGCCTGTGATTTTGTTGATGTGGGCACTCCCTCCACTGGGCAGATCACAATCCTTCTACAACCTAGTAAGAGTTCTTGAAGATTGTTTTGGCTGGAGGATTTATGAGTCTGTGGTCAACATGATAATGAGACTCTAGGAACTTAGAGACATACAAGTCTAGACCCATTCTCAAATTCTTTTGACCTTGATAGAATCTGCCAGGACTTGTGTTCTACTTTTATGATCTTTTGAGACTTAGGGGCTCTTCCTACACTCCACTGAATCATCAAAGAAGGACTCTAATGTAGGCAATGCTACCAGGCTTCTTTTTTTTATTATGATTATTGTGATAAAGATACTTCAAGTAGCTATATTTTTGGCTTTGCTTCCCTTAGAAAAACTGAATCTTCTCCCCATTACAAGCACTTTTTGACAGAAGGGTGGTAATTAGGAATTTGTGATGACACCATGAGTTTGACCTTAATAAAGAATTAAACTAAACATATCAGATTCCTTTCATACTCTGGTGGAATGGTGATAACATATGTGCTCTATCAACATACATCAAAACTCATCTATATCTTCTCAACTTTGTCCATGATGATCTAGCTGATGCCTCTAAGTCTCTGTCTCTAATGACGTTATGCTCTTTTCATCCTTTGTTTTATTATTTTCTCAAGTATAAAATGGGTATGAGAATAGTAGCAACTTTTCAGGTTGCTGTGAAGATAGAATGAAGTAAAATTTGCAAAATTCTTTGTAAACATTGTTTTAATATAAATGATAGCTATTATTACTATTATTTTTAGTTATATATCATTAAATAGTATGGCTAGTGACTTTCTGATTTCACTTTTCCTTGATTGTACATTATATGCCATTTCTTGAATGCAAAGTATCATTGTAAGATGCTGCAATCTCCTTACACCCAACTTATGTCTTTCTATTGCCCTTTGAGTCACAGACAATTTTGCTTTGTCTGAGATCATGGTATTTCATGTTTCACCCATGGTCCCCCATGGCTGTTGTTTTGCATCCTTGAAGAGGAACAAAATGACATCCCTATCTTAGAGTTGAGTTACGGTGTGTCTGACTATGGTTGATCAAACCAATATGAACTTGGAAAGCTCCACCATATGTCAGATGCAAATAGACTAGCTGAACATTTGAGGTGGATTCTCTAAATCTGTGCATATTGTGTTTCTTTTGAACTACTACATTTCTGCTTTGCTCATTGAGCACAACACCTTCTCAGATGAGAAGGGCAATATTCTGCCTCTGTCCCTCATATGGCAACAGTAGAGTATTGCTACTAAAAATATGGGGTTTGGGGATAGGGAATCATTAAAAACAAATTGCTTGTTTTATCTCCTATTTGGTTCTGGATCCAATTCATTATTTTGTGCACTACCTGCCCAATATGTATATGTATATATATATATATATATATATATTTACTAATAGTTAACTCATTAAGTCACATATAATTGCATATCATAGTCTGGACAGCAGGTCTTCTTCATCCATAAAATTTTCCTATATGAATTGTATTTTTTGGGGAGGAGAGTAACCATGAATCTCATTGAAAAGGGCCTGTGGTATTCTGAAATTCAATAAAATCAGCATGATATTATCTGAAAATAGTATCTGGAGAGCTTCAGCAGCTTTTGAAAATTCCCTTTCCATTTGAACTATTCTCAGAACATTTTTTTTTATGCCAGTAGCAAACACCTTTGGTTAGCCTACATTTCTCTATTTTATGCCTCACTTAATATTGATCATTGAATACATTTATTTTTATGGTTCCATCAGCAATTATATGATTCAAACATATATAATATAAATAATACACTTTGTTGGAAGAAAATCTTTAAGACTAGGTTTTAATCTTCTGACTGAAATATAATGAGATGTGATATTGTCTTTACAATGTGACTTTGAAGATATGGTCTTCTTAGAAAACGGTTTACTTGGGGGGTGGCTAGGTGGTGCAGTGTATAGAGCACCGGCCCTGGAGTCAGGAATACCTGAGTTCAAATCTGACCTCAGACACTGTGTGGCCTTAGGCAAGTCACTTAACCCCATTTGCCCTATAAAAACCTAAAAAAAGAAAATAAAATGGTTTACTTAATCTTTTCTCTTTCCATATTTTCATCAAGGGTACTCTGAATATTGTCATAGACCATTCTCCTAACTACAGAGATGTGAAAATAAGCATATTGTTGTTATTTAGTCATGTCCAACTCTTTGTGACCCTATTGGGGTTTTCTGGGCAAACATACTAGAGTGTTTTCCTTCTCCAGCTCATTTTACAGATGACTTGCCAGGTCACACAACAAGTAAGTGCTTGGGGCTGAATTTGAACTTGGGTCTTTCTAACTCCAGGCCCAGTGCTCTATCCCAGTGCTCACAGGGTGACCTTTACTTCTCAATTACTTTTTATTTTGTTGCTGTCAATTTATGTTTTTATATTCTTTAGTTATCTTTCCCTCTTTGAGTTATCCTGAAAGTTGATTCCTAAAGTGTCTCCAAAATTATGTCTTTTCTAGCACATTTTTTCCAATTGATATTTTATTTTATTTTTTCCAATTACATGTTATGTATGAAAGTTTTTCAACAATCATCCACATGCATATGCATATTTTTAAGTAACAAAGTTTCCTTCCATCCTCCCTTCCCATTCCCCTCCCCTCAGCAGCAAACAGTCTGGTGAATATTGTAGACACATTTGTGCTTAATAAATTTTATGATTAGCCCTTTTCTGTATGAGGAATTAGGATTAAGAGACAAGAAAGAAAATCATGAGACAGAAAAGAAAAACAAAAAGAGAAATTTTAAAAAAGGGAATGTAGTATTCATTCAGATTCTGTAGGACTGTTTGTTTTGTTTTGTTTTGTTTTTCTTCCTCTGGATGTGGATAGCATTGTCCATAGCAGGTCTCCTTAGGCTTGTCCTAACTCTCTAAATGGCTGAAAGGAACTTCTTCTAGCACATTTTTAAAAGTATAAAAAAATAGATCCAGATTAATTTACTGGAAATATTTGAGGAAGAAATGTAGATCAACATATAGAGGGGGCAGCTAGGTGGCGCAGTGAATAGAGCACCAGCCCTGGAGTCAGGAGTACCTGAGTTCAAATCCTACCTCAGACACTTAATAATTACCTATCCGTGTGGCCTTGGGCAAGCCACTGAACCCCATTGCCTTGCAAAAACTAAAAACAACAACAACAACAACATAGAGGAAAGTTCAGTGGGTAGAAAATCACTCTGGAAAAATAACAAATTTGAGAAAATGGGATGCTACCACAATAGTTCTAGTTCGTCTAAAAGACGAGGATTTCAGAGGACCAGAGAAAGTCATAGAGAAATGAGGTTTTGTTGAGGAAGAGAACCAGGAAGTAGAGCAAAGGGAGTTATGGGAGGAACGGGGAAAGAATGAGATAGGATAGTTCTCTTTAACAGTTTCTATCTCCATGATGGGGTATTAATAGAGAGGCACTTCAAATACTATGGGGAGCAAAAAATGGGGCCTGGGTGACACACAGGAGATCAAAAAATGGAGTCCTCTTAGGGTTAGTCCCATAGGAAGAGTTCAGGATGAAGTATTTCATGTGATGAGTGGGGAAGAAACTGCTGCCCTGCCTGATCTTTAGGGCTACGTAAAGGTGTTTCTTTTGTGTCTGGTCAATGATATTATTTAATCTTCCTCACTGACTTCTTTTTTTTTTTTAAAAGGTTTTTTCAAGGCAAACAGGGTTAAGTGGCTTGCCCAAGGCCACACGGATAGGTAATTATTAAGTGTCTGAGACCGGATTTGAACCCAAGTACTCTTGACTCCAGGGCCAGTGCTTTATCCACTATGCCACCTAGCTGACCCTCCCCCCTTTTTTTTAAAGCCTCACTGACTTCTTAAGAGCCATTTTCACTTCCTTATGTAGATTGGGGGTACTAAAATGCAAGATTTCAAATGTGGTAGTTCCATCATTATCAATAATGAGACTAGCTCGCCATAGGAATATTGGCAAATCTGTCCCATTTCATGTTAATTTGTTTTATTCTATAAATGTTCTTTGAATAATCTGTCCTATGTTTCATGAAAAGTTTTCTTCACGCTCATTTTCTCACTGTTTTTCATTATTTCCTGAGGTGACATGACTCATAATCTTCTACCATACTCTTGCATAATATTATATAATTGACCATGCATTCTAAATTGATGCTACCATTTTGTTTGCTTCTTTCTTACTTGCAAGGAAATCCCGTTTTCTAGTTAATCCATTTTCAGGGGTATTTTGCTTCTTTCATTACAACAACTCTTTTATTAACTAAAGGTTTCCATATAATGATGTAAGAAAAATTTATTAGGGGACTCCTCCCCATATGAATTTGATAACTCCTTTAAGCAACTTGATGTGATTATTTAGAGCCTACTCTTATCTAAGAATTATCTCTCATGTATTCTGGCACCTTGATGAGAGAACACAAGGAATTCCTACAATTGGCGTTTCATCGAAGATAACTAGTGAACAAGAATCAAGGGGGCAGCTATCAAAGGGAACAGAGGGGGATGGGAATGAGGAGTGTAGAAAGAGAATATTTTCCTCTGCACAACACCATCCCCTACCCCCAACAGAAAAGGATAATTTGCTGAATAAACATGTAGTAAGTCTGAGAAGGGAGTAACTGACTCTCGTTCATGGTTATGTTTTATACCTTTCTTTTTTCCCTTTATGAGTGCAAGTCAATATTTCGAGTTCCTTAGATGGAATTTCCCTAACCTTAGGTAATCTATGAATTAAAAAATTGCCAAGATCAAGCTTTCAGTTGTTGGACTTCCCCTTTGTGGTAGGACTAGTGTTATATCATAGGCGGCCAGGAGATCTGGACCTTACTGACCTGCTGTAAATTGTTTAGACAATACAATTGTGAGGTGAATGCAGAGTGCTTGTCTTTACCTTCCAAGAGGAATCTAATGGTCTGTATGAAAGTTTTGTTCCTGTATTTGTTCTGTATCCAAGTTCTTTGCATATTAAGCTTTTTTTTTTTTTGGTGGAAAGTAAAACAAAGCAGTCCAATACCTAACTTAATTATTGTACATTGAGTGCCTGTTCATGAGTCGGGATATTTGTTATCCACATTTGGGGAGAACCTAGCTTAAGCTCTTACTAAACTTTAATAAATTTTCCTGGTGTGAAATTCTAATGTGGGGGTAAGAGTCAAAGAGAAAAACTAACCCATTTTGGGGTTAAGCTCCCAGGATTGGACCCATTCCATGTGAGCTCAAAGTCTCTTGTGGGACCTTAGCTAATGGCAGTAATCAGAGTCGATGATTTTATTTTTTTATAATTACCATTTTTCAAAGTAAAATGCTTTTAAAATTAGGTTGTATTGAAGTTGGGTTGTGATTGTATGAAGTTTCTTCTTCTTTTATTCTAATTTAGAGTTGATTTTAGTCTTTGCTATAATCGTTGATGGTTGGATCATATACAGACCTTGAATTTTGAAATGATTTCTATAGCAGTAACTAGTTGTTTACTGTATTTTAAGCTGTGTCTGGTTCACATTAAAATTATAAAGTGTTAAGAAAAGAAAGACAGAGACACAGACAGAGAGATAGGTAAAGCATTTATTAATCATTTCTTGTCAAATGCTGAGGATACAAAAAACAAGCCATTAATGCAGCCCTTGCCTTCAAGAGGTTTACACTCTTTTTTAAAAACTTTATTTATTTATTTATTTGGATTTTTTTTCTTGCAAGGCAATGGGGTTAAGTGGCTTGCCCAAGGCCACACAGCTAGGTAATTATCAAGTGTCTGAGGCCGGATTTGAACTCAGGTACTCCTGACTCCAGGGCCAGTGCAAGAGGTTTACATTCTAAAGGGGAAAAATAACCCATAAGTGAGTGTTATAGAAAGGAAGGGAAGTTATGGGTGCAACATGATTTGGAAATGACAAGAAAGTGAGATGAAGATCTACTTACTGGCACACAAAATAAGGCAAAAACTTATCAGAGCCCAGAGTGGTTCCGAGGGAAGATGCCAAGTTTCAGGTGGGAAGGAGGTAAGGGTGACTTGGTTTGGAGATATTTTCAGTTTCTTTCACCAATTTCTCCATTCCTTCCCTTCCTCCTCTGCAACAGATAGCTGCATTTGTCTTCTGGTGGTCAGTTTTTATACTTATGAACACTGCCAGTGGAAATGATCTAGTATTACATTAAATTCTGTTTCTTGTTGCTTTTGAATATATGATAAAACCAACTCTGCCAACTCTGTTATTCATTTTTCCAAGGAGAATCTGTGAGCCATCCTTCCATTTTCCTGCAACTTCTATATGTCTTCTTTTCTTGTTATAATGAGAAAATCAATATTTATATGATTCAGTTTCTCTAGTAGTACATCATTGGACAAAGATCTCATATTAATAATTAATAATAGTGAATATTTAAATAGCACTTTGTGGTTTACAAAGCACTTTTAATTATTTTTATTTTTTACAAAACTTTTACTGATGCATATATACCCCATTCCCTTCATGCAATAATCATCTCTGACAATAAAGAAAAACAGTTAAATACAAAACCGATATGAGTACTTCATGTAAGAAAATGGCAAGAATGATCATTTTATTTCTGTAGGACAAATGATGAAATATTCCACTCTCTTCTTGGTAGAAAAGGGAAGGACTCTAGCAGTAGGATGGTAAACATAACATTACATGAGATTGTTGTATCTGTCAGTTTTGTTTTAGTAGAATATATCTAGAACTTACCGTGATATGCTAAAGAAAAGTCATCAGAAAAGCTTTTTTAAAAAGAGATGAGATTAGACTGACTTGACATGCTTTAATGAAGCTTTTTTTGGGGGGGAGGGGGCGGGTAAGTCATCACTGCTTTTTCTAAGTGATCCTAAACCTCTTTAGTGAGAGAAGAACAACTGGAGACACCTATTATAAACCAGCTTCTCAAGGAGTTTAGTCACGGAATTGCTTAGCACCCTACAAATATTATCTGATTTGATCCTCACAACAACCCTGGGAAGGTAGGTACTATTATCATCACCATTCTGCAGATAAGGAAATTGAGGCAGGCAGAGGTTAAGTGACTTGTCTAAAGTCACACATCTAGTAAGAGTCCAAAGATGTATCTTGGAACTCAGGTCTTCCTGACTCTGTTTCCAGTGATCTAAACTCTGTGCCGATAGTATGAACAGTTAAATTAATTGTGATTCTGGTAGGCTCTGAATGTGGTCCTAGGTTTATCCAGGGTAACATGAAGTGTAGCTCCCATTTCATTCATATCCCTCCTCTAAACCTAGAGAAAGATAAAAAGTATCACTGTATCATTATGAGTAAAAGAGTGTAGTTTATAATTTTGATCACTAGGTGGTACACTTCTCCAGGCACAGGTCTAATGAACCTTGTCAGCTTTGACAGAAGCTCAAAAAATCTTCTCTACCAGTATGGGCAAATAACCTTGCCCAAGCAAGCCTCAGATTTCAGACAGTTGAGGAAAGGAAAAAAAACATTTCTTATGGGGTTCTGAATGAATTCAGCAACTCTCACCAATTTTCCCAGTCCCTGAAATTTACTTTCAGCCCTCTATATTGATGACTCACAAGCAACCAAATTATCTGTAGAGATATAGTTTATTAAACATGATTTAATGAATAAAATAGAAAAGAAGCAGGCAATCTTGCCATCCTCAGGGAGTACTTTGCCCAGTGATGTCCAAACTTCCTTCACTTATTTTTATCATTTCTTTAGGGTGTGGTCACAGTCTTGTACCATAGATTCTGGTAACTCGTGGAATAGATTTAAGAAAATGCCTATTTGAGACCCTTCTTAGGGTCAGGAAATGTTAGCACTGGAAGGCATTGGAAATTAGAAGAGGAATGATGGTTGTTTGCAAGTAGCCTATGACTTCATTGAGGTTTTAGGAATCTTCTGAGGTTATCAACCCATGCCAGGCTTGGATCTGTACACATTGGTTCTTCTAAGTCTTGGTCCAACCTTGTTTTCCTGTCACCTCTCCAGATCATTGCAGAGAGAAACATAACTCTTGGCAGCTGTTCATTAGACTAGAAAATCTTGGCTTTCCTTACCTGTGGAATATAATGTGGTAGTGTGAAGGGGTGCACCTAGGTGTCATGTGGATTGAGTCCTAAGTCTAGAGTCAGGAAGACCTGAGTTCAAATCCAGCCTCAGACCCTAGGCAAGTCTGCCTCATTTTCCTCAAATGTGAAATTGGAATAATAATAGACCCTACCTCCCAGAATTGTTATGAAGATAGAATGAGATAATAATTGTAAATTATTATTACTGTAATGTCTGTCAAATGATAAATATTAGCCATTATTATTAAGAGTACTGATTCTTGGGGCAGTTAGGTTGCATAGTGGATAGGGCACTGGACCTGGAGTCAGGAGGACCTGAGTTCAAATCAGACACTTAATAATTGCCTAGCTGTGTGACCTTGGACAAGTCATTTAACCACATTGCCTTCCCCCCCCAAAAAAGTACTGGTTCTGGGTTCAAATCCTATCTCTGATGCTTACTACACATGTGACCTTAATAAAGTCACTTACATTCTCTGGATCTGTTCATTAGTATGTTCATCTGCCAACCTCTAATTAGTGTAAACACAAAAGCACTAGAATATAATCACCAGTAATGGAGGTTTCCAGGCTCTTTAGTACTTTATAAAGAAAGATCCCTTTACCTTTATCCCTTTACAAGAAAGCAAAAAAGTAGGGAAGTGATTTTTTTCTTTTCTATTTCAACTACATTATCAAAGTTACCATACCACTGGGAGATAATGCTGTTAGCAAAGATACACACCCTAGGACTGACTTATTGTTTGACCTTCATTCTCAAAGAAGACCATGACAGAGAGGTGATGCTGTGACAAACAAGTGAATTGTATTTGAGTGAGGAGGTGCTGCGCTGTCACCAGCTTCACTTTCTCCTCCAGAGTCATGTGGGTCCAGTGGCCAAATATGAATCAGGATGACTGGAGATGGCCCTGAATGCAAGGCAATCAGGGTTAAGTGACTTGCCCACTCTCAAACAGCTAGTAAGTGTCATATCAAACAGCTAGTAAGTGTCAAGAGTCTAGAACCAAATCTAGGCTCATATCCTCCTGATTCCAAGGTCAGTGCTCCATTCATGGTATTACCTAACTGCCCTAGGCATGGGTACCCTATTATGAATGTCTGGAATGACATTGGTGGTATAATGTTTATTTTTTTATTAAAGATTTTATTTATTTTGAGTTTTACAATTTTCTCTAATCTTACTTCCCTCCACCCACCCTCCACAGAAAGCAATTTGTCAGTCTTTACATTGTTTCCATGTTGTACATTGATCCAAATTGAGTGTGATAAGAGAGAAATCATATCCTTAAGGAAGAAACATAAAGTATAAGAGATAACAAGATCAGACAATAAGATATCAATTTTTTTTCTAAATTAAAGGAAATAGTCCTTGGACTTTATTCAAACCCCATGGTTCTTTATCTGGATACAGATGGTATTCTCCATTGCAGACAGCCCCAAATTGTCCCTGATTGTTGCACTGATGGAATGAGCAAGTCCATCAAGGTTGATCATTGCCTTCCATGTTGCTGTTAGGGTGTACAGTGTTTTTTCTGGTTCTGCTCATCTCACTCAGCATCAGTTCGTGCAAATCCCTCCAGGCTTCCCTGAATTCCCATCTCTCCTGGTTTCTAATAGAACAATAGTGTTCCATGACATACATTAGTATAATGTTTATTGAAGTTGTCATTTTAAAGGAAAGGAGAGTTTGAAATACAATGTTCCAAAAGGCAAGAGATAAAAGTTTAAAACCAAGAAAAATATTTCCTAGCAAAATAGTATAATTCTGGGAAGAAATAGATCTTTAAAGAAATAGAGGGTGTTCAAGCATTCCTGATGAAAAAGCTGGAACTGAGTAGACATTTTTTGAAATAGAAACTCAGAAGCTGAGAAAAACATAGCTCTTTTTTATTTCAACTACAGGGTAGGATCCCTGACCTGCCCCAGTAAGGAGGCTAGAGTTAGGTTAGGATGCCATTTTTATCCATTTCCTCATGCCAGGAGATGAACAATATGGTACTTTTAAAAGGCTGCTCAGGAGGCTGCTTAATCCCCACTGTCGTTTCAGTATGGTGAGAAGACAATCCCATGCCCTAGGCTACCAGTGTGAAGGGTTGTGACTATAGTTCTCAGTGTATCCACACTTGCTACTTCATCATTTACTCATCATTACAGAACTTCAAAGTAAGTAAAAAAATGGTAAAATTATATGGGTGATGTTTTTTTTTTGATTCATGCATGCATTGGATTTAAGTGAAGCAGAGCTATGTGAAGTTATCTGCTTCTCTCTCTCTTCCAGAGTCATCAAAGTCCAGAGGCAAGACAAAACTCCAGAAAACTGGTGATGGCTTGGAAAGTAGTGGATGACCTTGGCATTTTGTATGCCCAACTGAGCTCTAAGTGTGCCAAAGCACTTCTATTACCTTCATGCTTGGGGTAGATAACCTTCTAGTTCACCAATGGGTTTGAGACCTGTTGGATACCCTTAGTCTGATTTAACCTATTTGCTGAGATGGTTTACTGAGATGTAATCACTGCACACACTATAGCTTTTTGGAGACAAAGGTGAGAACTAGATGGCAGATGGACACTAGAGGTGGATAAATAACCTTGAAATAGTCCAACAACTCTTACATCAGAGATACTAGTCTTCCCTTAATATCCCATACACCCCATATAAAGAGAGCTTGAACACAATTACATTCCTCCTTCCCTTCCACATAAACATTGTGATATAGAAATATATTTCATTTGATATATATATATATATATATATATATATATATATATTTCATGGAATGCCAGGCTAGATAAATAAAAAACTAACTAAGATTGCTGGGAGAAATATTAACAAGCTCAGATATGCAGATGATGCCACTCTGATGGCAGAAAGTGAAAGGAATTAAGAAATCTCTTGATAAGGGTAAAAGAGAAGATATAAAACCTGGCTTGATGCTTAACATCAAAAAAAAAAAACTAAGATCTTGACGATTGGTCCAATCTCCCACTGGCAAATGGAGAAAGAACAAATGGAAGCAGTGTCACATTTTATAGTCTTGGTCTTAAAGATCACTGCAGATGGTGACTGCAGTCATGAAATTAAAAGACACTTGCTCCTTGGAAGGAAGGCTATGGCAAATCTGGACAGCATACTAAGAAGTTGAAACATCACTTTGCTAAAAAAGATCAATATAGTCACTTGCTGTAGCTGTGGTTTTTCCAGAAGGAATCTATGTTTGAGAGAGTTGGATTTTAAGGAAAACTGAGCATCAAGGATTCAATGCTTTCTAATTGTACTTCTGGAAAAACTTTTGAAAGTCCCTTGGGCAACAAGAAGATCAAATTAATCAATACTTAAAGAAGTTGATTCAAGCTATAAACTGAAAGGTCAAATACTGAAGTTGAAACTAATATTTTGACCACATTGAGAAGATATAATTCATTAGAAAAGACTGAAGACAAGAGGATGAGATGGCTAGATAGTATCATGGAAACAACAATTATGAACTTGGACAGACTTGAGAGATAGTGGAGGATAGAAGGGCCTAGCATGGATCCATGGGGTCACAAAGAGTTTATCATGACTGAACACAACACAATAAAAAATACATTCAATTCAAAATGGAAATGGGAGGAGACAGAGACAAGAAGGAAAGAGAATATGATTTAAAAATGAGGACAGAATAGGTAAGGGAATTGAAGCAAAATAAACTCTAATGCTGGAGAAAAAAATGTCAAGGGGTGGAAGGAATTAAAAGGAAAGATAAAGAAAGAAAGAAAGAAAGAAAGAAAGAAAGAAAAAGAAAGAAGGAAAGAAGGAAGGAAGGAAGGAAGGAAGGAAGGAAGGAAGGAAGGAAGGACAAACATTTGGTGTCAGGGGTCAGAGAAAGGGAAATGCTGTATGAGCTATATAGGCCATTTTATTTATACATCACAAATGCCAGAAAAGCTCTCTTTTAATCACTATTTCCCCCCTTATTTTTTTTTTTGCAAGGCAATGGGGTTAAGTGGCTTGCCCAAGGCCACACAGCTAGGTAATTATTAAGTGTCTGAGGTTGGATTTGAACTCAGGTGCTCCTGACTCCAAGGCCAATGCTCTATCCACTGCGCCACCTAGCTGCCCCATCCCCCCATATTTTTAAAGAGAATAGTGGGCACAAAGAGAGAAAAAAGTATAAAATTATAAGATGGAGGAAAATACAAAATAAGTATGATCATGAATATGAATAGAATGAATTCACTCATAAAACTGAAAAGAATAGCAGAATGAAATAGGAAATAGAATCCAACACTATGTTGATTATAAGAAATACATGGAAACATTCACATAGAACTAAAATGAGGGGCTAGAGTTCAGTTGAAGTATAATATATTTTTATTATGTTTCAGCTACACTTTAAGAAATGGTAGGGGCAGCTAGGTGGCGCAGTGGATAGAGCACTGGCCTTGGAGTCAGGAGTACCTGAGTTCAAATCTGTTCTCAGACATTTAATAATACCTAGCTGTGTGACCTTGGGCAAGTCACTTAACCCCACTGCCTTGCAAAAACAAACAAAAAAAGGATTCAGTTCAAGAAATGGTAGAAATTGTGATTTCAGATAAGATTACACTAAATTTAGGCATGATTAAAAGAGATAAGCAGGGAAATTAAAATATGTCTAAAAGGCACTATAGATAATGAATTTATATAAATTTTTAATAGATCTGTATTAAAAAGCATGGGAACTCAAAAGAGAAGTTAATTGAATTAGAGGGAGGCACAGATAATAAAAATATAATAGTAGGGACTTGAATGGTATACTGATAAATGTTTAACAGCTTTTCAGAAAAAAAATACATATGGTTTACTTTTAAGTTCAATATGTGTTGTTAACAATTAGATACAAGCTGGATTCAGCACACCTTCATCAGACCTAAATGTACACCTTTCAGACTGAGACAAATCTAACCAAAAGATTAACAAGAAGAAAGCAAAGGATGATTAGAACTTTGTAAAAATTAGAAATGATAGAGCTCTGGTGATCAGTGAATGGGAATATAAGGGAATTTTCATATTTTTCATGGTATATGGCACATTTATAAAAATGTGTTGAATTATAAAGACCTAACCAAGAAAATGTAGAAAAGCATAAAAACCAAGCACATCATTTTAATGATCATGATGAAATAAAATTTTATTTAACGAAAGACCAAAAAATTAAAAAATAATTAGAGGTTAAGATAATATAATTCTAAATAATTGTAGGTCAAAGAATAAATTATAGACACAGAAAATTTCATTAAGGAAAATTACAACAATGGAATAATATACCAAAATTTCTGGAATGCAACTAAAGCAGTTTTTAGGGAAAAAAAATTTGTGTCTCTAGTCTCTTCAACAAAAGAAGAAATGGAACAAATCAATTAATTGGACAAACAAGTAAAAAAAAATCTGAAAAAATAATGAATCAGCTCTCTCCCCTCTGTCAAAGTAAGTAACAAGGAAAAATTCTGAAAAGCAAAAGCAAATAAATCACTGAATTGATCAGCAAACCTAGGAACTTAAAAACATACTAATAAAAGAGTTTATCTGATTTTTAAAATTGTTTAGAATAAAAAAATGAAATGGAGAATTAACAAAAAATAAAAAGGAAATTATCAGAAACTATTTCACTCAATAATATACTATCAAAACTGAAAACTAAGGGGGGAAATGATTTCTTACAAAAATTACAAAATATCCAATTAACAAGTAAGTCAAGGTACTACTCTCTGACATTCTAGGTCCTCTTTGAAAATGAAGAACAAACAATTCTCTCTCTTTCCCCACACACATATATGTGTGTTTGTGTGTATGTATGTATATCTTGTTTGCATGTCTATAATACAAACTTGTACATACATATACACACATATACATATGTACACACAGAGATACATTGTATGTAAATACAAACACATGTATACACATGCACATACAAAGGATATAAAGTCTTTGTATCTAGCTTTTTGCTTCCACAAAAGAATGTGCTAAATATTTTGCTGCACCTGGTATCTTTCTGTATTTAACATTCTTGTGGAATGTCCTAGAAAGGGGGACCACTGTCCATTTTAACCATTAAAAAAATTTCCAACTTATTTTCTAGGATGGTTGATTTTTATTAAAATTCTATCAGTATGCTTGTCTTAACTCATCTCCTCCAATATTGACTGAATCCATCTTTTTTTCATCTTTGTCAGTGGCTCATTCTAAATTAAAACCTGTAGCAAATGGATCAGTATTTATAGATCACATTCTGGATTTAGAGCTGGAAGACACTATAGGAACCATCAAAGTCAACCCCTTTATTTGATTGATGAAGAAAATGAGACATAGGAACATAATATATTCAGTTGCACAGTTGGAGAAGTTGGTGGTATGACTTGAACCCAAACCTTCCCAACTCAAAAGCTAGTGTTGTATCCCCCTCCTTGCAATTTAATTATTCTCTGAGTGTATTCTTCTTTTCTAGCTAGGTTGATGATGTTTGCCCTTCATTTTTGAAAAAGACCATGACATTGGGAGGTGATGACCATGACAAGCACATGAATTGCATCTGAGTAAGGGGGATCTGTGCTAAATCACCAGTCTTATTTTCTCCTCCATCTGGGTCCAATGGTCAGATATAAATCAGGAAGATTAGAGTTGGTCTTGGAGGTGAGGTAATCTGGGTTAGGTGACTTGCTCAAGGTCACACAGTTAGTTAGTAGCAAGTGTCTGAGACTGGACTCAAACTCCCATCCTCCTAACTGCAACTACTTCAGGGCAAAAGTATACAAAGTATGTGTCTTGTCCTCTCAATAAGCATCTGATGAATCATATGTAACCAGTAACAGATTTCTTATCTGTTTGTGTTTTTCAATTGCCCTAGGATTGTAAACAGAAGGAAAGACACAGTACAGTGTTTCTACTGATTGCCCTTTCAATTCCACCCTCTCTCAACCATGACTGACCCTTCCCCATGTTGAGTTTTGTATGCACAGTTATGTATAAAGTAAACACACTTATGGCCAGAGTGAAATGAAGTCTTAAGAGAGTTCAGAGTAGTAACAAAAGAACTTTTTGGAAATACTAAGTTGGATGCTTTCTTATTCTTTTCTTTCTTTATTTTTTTTCAGCCATATGCACATGTATATTTTTAAGTTACAAAATTTCCATCCATCCCGCCCCTCCCATCCCCCTCCCCTCAGCAGTGAACAGTTAGGTTAGCACTGTACATACATATTTTTGATAAACATATTTACAAATTAGTCATTTTCAGTATGAGGAATTAGGATTAAGGGAGATACATAAAAGATAATTTTTATAATGTGTTCATCAGATTCTGAAGGGTTGTTTTTGTTTTGTTTTGTTTTGTTTTTCTTCTGGATGGGGATAACATTGTCCATGGCTGTTCTAATATGGTTGTCTTAGCTCTCTGAACTGCGGAGAGGAGCTGCTTCCATCAAGCTTGACCATCTCACAATGTTGTTGTTAATGTGTATGTTGTTCTCTTGGTTTCTGCTCCCTTTGCTTAGCATCAGATCTTGTAAGCCATTCCATGCTTCTCTAGAGTCTGGCCATTTATGGTTTCTTATAGAACAATAGTATTACATAGTATTCATGGACCATAACTTGTCTAGTCATTCCCCAATTGATGGGTAGGATGCTTTCTTCTTCAATCATTTGTGAGTTCTTGATATTAGAATTATATCTCCTTGAATCAATCAATAAACATTTATTAAATACCTTCTTTGTAATGGGTACACCTAATTGCAATAGGGTGAAGTCAGCAGCTTGATAAGGTAGAAGCAACTAATTTGGGGAACTGGGGTTGACAGTCTACAAATTCTAAAATCTAAGTGAAACTTCTTAGTACATTCAAGTACATTCAAGTACAGAAGGCAGTAGAAGTTGTGCTAGTCAAGTAAGAAATTCCCAGTTCACTGAGTTGCTGCTGGAACCTGCATTCCTATTTATGGAGTCTCATAGCAGTAGAAAGAGAATTGGATTGTACCAGGGACTAGAAGAGTCAACCCTGGTCCAGTGTATTGATAGAAAACTAAGGCCAAGCCAGTTGGAAAATCACAACAGCTTTCTCAAACCTCAGCTTCCTGAGAAGGACCTTCCAGCATTCTCCTTGCCCTCTCTTCACCTTTTTCTTCACTATTTCCACAGTTCAATTTTAGGACCCTCAAAACCATTTTGATTTTTCCTTTCTCTGACTTATGGGTGGTGGGAAGAGCTTTGGGAATCTGAGTAGGCAGAGTTTCCATGGAGGTGTACTGAAACTTTTCCCTTGTATATTGTCATCTTGAATATTGCTATATCTAATTAACAAACAGTTCTCTTTGACTGATGTGTTCCCTGATCTCTCAGGAATATAAATGAACAAATAGAGAAACAAACAAACAAATTAATTAATTGCTAAAAAAGGAGATATAAAATTTAAGTAAAATCAATTTAAAATCAAGACTTGTCTTTTTTTTTTTGTTTTGTTTTGTTTTAAAAACACTCTCGGATCATTCACTGAAACTAAGATCTAGATAAAATAAGCAATCAACCAAGAAATAGAATTTAAACTGGATAAAATTTTGTAGTTAGTCTTCAAAAAAGATGCTGAGAAAAGATTCTTGAACAGGAGCAATGTAATAAGTCAAGGAACTTTCCATCAGACCAGTGGAAAATCTCCAATATGAAAGAGAAAGCAGGAAGCAATGGGTCTGAGATGTCAGTTACTTTAGGTCTAGAGCAGGATGCAAAGTGAAATAATAGCAGTTTTCAAATTGACAGAACAAATACACAATGAAAATAATATGTCTACTGAAAAAAGTCTCTAGGAAGAAAAAGCAAAATTGAACTTTTGGATTTGTTTTAAATTAAATAAGCTAAATGACCACTAAATATTGTTTTCCTAGGTCTTAAGAATATGGTAGTTGATTGTCAAAACATGAGGATTAAAGTCCTAGAGACTATTGCCTTAATATTTCAGAATGATATTTTTATTTCTCCTCCCTTAGGACAAATTCAAAGGCTATTAAGGAGATTGTTCTTTTTACCCCTGCTTTGAAGTTGGTGACTTAGAGCAGGGATATTAAACTCAAATAGAAATGGTGACCATTAAATCCTACATAAGGATCCCTGCATTAACAACATATTTACATTATTTATATTTTATTGTATTTTTATTTATTTTGTTAAATATTTCTTAGTTACATTTTTATCTGGTTTGGGCCACACTTATGGACTTGGATGAATGTTTGACCCTCTGACTTAGAGGGTTTGGATTATCTTTGCATGCTCATCAATCAGTCAGCTCAGGCGTGGATCCAACAATATGTGAGGTGTGATAAGGAAACAGCTTTGTAAACTGTAAGATCATATAAATGTGAATTAATCTATTTAGAGATCAGAAGACTTGAATTAATGTAACAAAGTCAAGTTCAGAAAAAAGGGGTGCCAGTAATAGAATCCTAAGTGACTTGCCCAGGGTGACAAACTGAAGTTTCTACTTCAGTTTCTTTCTTCTTCATTGTGCCTCAGTTTCCTAAGTTTACCCCCCCCATCTGTCTGATGAGGCAATCATTTCAGTCATAGATGACTTTTTGTGACTCCCATTTGATCTTTCTTGGCAAAGATACTAGAATAGTTTGCCATTTCCTTTTCCAGTCCATTTTACAGATGAGTAAACTGAGGCAAACAGGATTAAGTGGATTTGAATTCAGGTCTGCTAGACTCCAGGCCTGATATCTACATGTAGCTGCCCTACACGATGAAGCAGTATGATATGATAAATGCCCTGGATTTGGAGTCAGAGGACCTGGATTCTTGATTCTTCTGTTTCATACATGTGTGATTCTGGAACTTCTATGAGGGTTTCATTTCCTAATTTATAAATGAGACTTGAACTATATGATCTCTAAGGTTCCTTAGTTCTCCCTATAAAACCTGTCATTTTAAGATCCAAAGATACCTTTTTTACTGTGTCACTCCATCTGGATTTCCAAGATCTTTTTGCTTTTACTTGGACTGACCCTGACACCCAAAAGTCTCAACAACTAACTTGGATAGTACTCCCTTCAAGGTCTTAGAGACAGACCCATCTTTTTTGGCCAAGTACTGTGAGACATTCTGGGAGTTAACCTTTCTCCCTCTACTCCTCTCCAATATGTAGATGATTTACTCTTAAGTAGTCCATATTTTGAATTCTCCCAAAATATACTGCTTATCTCCTTAATATCCTGGCTGATAAGGGGTATATGGTATCATCCTGGGGTTAGAGCCCAGCTCTCCCTCCCATCTGTGACCTATATAGGTTTCAAACTCATCAGTTCTGAGAAATCCATGACTCAGGAAAGACAAGAACTTTTTTCTTCTTCTATGCCCATTCCCCTGACCAAACAGGAACTCTTGTCCTTCCTTGGCTTGGCTGGATACTTCCAGAATTGAATTTCCAACATTGGGATCCTAGCCAAACCCCTTTCTGAGACATCTCTCTGAACCACTATCCCTGGGAATTCTCATCTCCACCCCTTTTTACAAGCTCAGGGAGGTCCTCATTACAACCCTGGCCCTTTCCCATCCTGACCTTAATAAGCCTTTCCTGCTTTATATTAATGAAAGACAAGGTAAAGCAGTGGATCTTCTTGGTCAAAAGTCCAGGCTGGACCTGAAAGTGGTTGCATACCTTTCTAGCAACTTGACCCAATGGCTTGGGGTTGGCCACCCTGTTTGTGTGCTCTGGCAGCCGTTGTCCTTTTGGTCAAAGAAGCCCCGAAGTTAACATGCTCTCAGCCCATGACTGTGTATTCCTCCCATTCCATAGCAGACCTTTTTAATAACCAAACTGAACACTTTCTTCAATCCTCCCATCTATGCCATGCCCACCTGAACCTCCTAAACAGCTCTCATATCTCTCTGGCTAGAATTACAGCTCTTAATCCTGCCATCCCTCTCCCACTACCCTCTGATTCCTTTCCCTCACACTCTTGTCCTGAAGTCCTCTCTAATCTTCTCATGACCTTCCCTCATATTTCCAACATGCCCTTCCCAGACCCTGATGATGACTCGTTCATTGTTGGTACTTCCTCAGTGGTAAATGAGAACTGAATAGCAGGGTATGCCATTGTATCCCACACCTCTCTCATTGAATCAAACCCCCTTCCTCCCTGGACTTCCTCTCAGAAAGCAGAACCCATTGCCTTGATTTGAGCCCTCACTGTAGTAAAAGGGAAATATATTAACGTCTACACAGATTCTTGATATGCTTTTCATATTTTACATTCTCATGCCTCTATCTGGGCAAAAAGGGGATTTTGTCACTTTTAATGGTTCTTCTATAATTAATACTTAATCAGTAAACTCCTCTCTGCTGCATACCCCTCCTCTCCTTTGGTGGTGATCCATGTAAGGGCCATCAGGGAATAAAATGTCCACCTAAGGGGATCTGGGAATGAAAAGGTTGACCAGGTGGCCAAACCTATAAACACTTTCAATTAGTTACCTTGCCTTCTCTGAATTCAGAATATAACTTGGATGAAAAACAAGCCCATCTCTCTAAAGGGGTCATATGACAGGGACCCTAGCTAACTCAATGGTTGCCTTTTCTTTCCCCAAAAGCAAACAGGCACCTTTCTTTCTCATTTTCATGGTTCCCTTCTGGTACTACATAAACCCCACCTACTGTTCCTATCCCCCCGATTAGGAATCCTGCTCTCTCTGATAATCCTCCTGAACCTTTCCAAAGACTGTCAAATCTGTCACTGTACTTCGCCTCAAGGGGGCCTTCGTATCCACCCTTCTTTCCTGACCTATCAAGCCTGTAGGCAAGTCCCTGGCCAAGACCCAAGACAGGCCTAGCCCTTGCAGGTTCTCTCTCACTTTGGCTCAAGGGAGTTCTTTCTCATTTCTTCTCTCTCCTCCTTGGTGTATGCTTAAGAGGAAATGGAATCTTCTTCATCTGTGGGAATAATGCCTACCTATGTCTCCCCACCAACTGGTATTTGCTCCCTGGTCCACTTCCCACCCCACATTGAGGTAGATCCTAACAATCAAATGCTTCTTGTTACCCTCAAGACAGGTACCGAAGGGCCCCCACTCTCATTCCTTTCTTAGTGGCTATAGGCATCCTTTCTGGAGTGGGCACAGGGGCAGGAGACATCAAAATTTCTCTGTATTATTTTCAGCAGCTATCACAAGACCCTCAGGAAAGTCTTGATGATATAGCCAAAACCCTCCTACAAATTCAAGTTCAACTGGATCCCTATCCACTGTAACTTATAAAACAGACAGGGCCTGGCCCTACTGACCACTGAGAAGGGTGGCCTCTGTTTGTTCCTGGATGAAGAATGCTATAGGTTAATCAGCCTGGACTGGTTCTGGATGCTGCTTAAAAAACTGACTGATGAGTCTCATGTATTAGGGAAAAATCAGCTGACACCTGGTCCATTTCATTTCAGTCTTCCCTCGTACTCCTTTGGCTCCTTCCTATATTAACCCCACCAATCACAGTTTTTTTTTTTAGCTTTTTCCAAGGCAATGGGGTTAAGTGGCTTGCCCAAGGCCACACAGCTAGGTAATTATTAAGTGTCTGAGGCTGAATTTGAACTCAGGTATTCCTGACTCTAGGGTCGGTGTTCTTATCCACTACACTACCTAGCCACCCCTAATCATAGTTTTTGTGGCACTCTTCTTAGGTCCTCCTTTGTTCCAGATGCTTACATCCTTCATCCAAAAAACAGTGAACACTGCAACATCTCAGATGGCCAAATCCATGTTGCTACTTTGGGTCAATTCCACCCTTCATCCTTTTCTGTATCTGATGATATCTCTCAACTAGAAGCAGGTCCAGAAGAACTGACCTCTGAACCCCCCCAAGTAAATTAAAACAAAGAGGTTGAAATATTGCACCCAGACTTGTGTTTCATTTTTGCCTGTTAGAGCCCCATTGATTATTCTTTCCTAAGGACATGAATCCTATCCTCCTTAGAAACTCTAAACAATGCCCAGTCTCACCTTGGTGACCCCCCAAACTAAACATCCTCCATGGAGACCCCAATGACTCCCATCCCTAGAGAAACCATACCACCCTGCCTCCTATATCCAATACTCTATAAAAAGACTATTTCCCCACTACCCACTATTGGAGTCTGCTTGGATTCAGTCTACTGTTTCTTCAATAAATAGCTTTACATTCATTTACTTTTGTAGTATCATCTTCCTTTTTCCTGAGGGTTCACCTTTTGAGCTTTCAATTATTATTCTCATTTTACCAATCATAAAACAGATTAGAGCTGTTTAAGTGAATCTCTATCTTCAGTGTCTCCCTATCAATTCCAAATCAAATATAAGTTTTCTATTTGGCATTCAAAACCTTTCATAACCTGTCCTCTACCACCTTTCCAATCTTCTTATGCCTTATTCTCTCCTCCTCACAAATCCAGTCACACTCATCTCTTTGCTATTTCTAAAACCAGACTCTCTATCTCTCTGAGTGGTTTCCCTGGCTCTCCCCCATTCCTGGAAGGCTCTCCCTTTTTGTCTCTCTGTTTCCTGGCTTCTCTGGCTTTCTTTCAAGTCCTAAAATTCTGTCTTCTCCAGAAAGTCTTTCTTAATCTCCTTTAATTTGAAAACTTCCCCTTGGTTGATCAGCTCTAATTTATCCTATCACTTGTTTGCATGTTATCTGCACCATGCAACTGGGAACTCTTTGAAGGCAGGGGCTGGCTTTTACCTTTTTTCAAATTCTAGGACCTAAAGTTTAACTTACTAATAATACAAGGTTGAATATTTACATTAAGTGGAAGATCAGAAACAGAACCTAAGTTTTAGGGATTTCAAGTTCTGTTTTTAAATTTTATGTTCACCTTTTCTTTGGACAAAACATCTATTTTTCTTTCCTATTGATTTTCTCTTTGGGAAGGAGAAACAAGAAAAAATAAAACCCTTGTAACAAATACATTGCTTTCAAGGGCAGCTAGATGGTGCAATGGATAGATCATTGGCCCTGGAGTCAGGAGGATCTGAGTTCAAAGTTGACCTCAAACATTTAAATAATGGCCTAGCTTTGTGGCCTTGGGCAAGTCACTTGACCCCATTGCCTTAAATAAAATAAAAAATGACATATTGCTTACTCATACACCATATTGATTACTTCAATTATCCCTGATCTCTGAGTCAATTTTCCTCTCCTGATTTTTCAGTGTTTTCTACTTCTACTCTCTCTAAGTTTCCCCAACTGATAAGCAATTAGTTTTTTCAATATGATGTAATTAAAAAACCCCACCAAAACAATCTAGTAGTATTAAAGAAGTCTGCTTTTGAATCTTGGTTTTGACACTAGCTAGTTGCATGATCTTGGATAAGTCATTTTGCTTCTCCAAATCTCAGTTTCCTTGTCCATAAAATAAGAATAATAATATACTACTTATGGGATATAGGCTTTTTTTTTGTTAAAAGACCATTTTGTAAACTATAAAGGACTATATAAATATGAGTTGTACCTTTTATGGAGTATTCCAGTATACTAGAATTTCTGTAAATGACAAAGAATTAGATCTCTCCAAAAGAAGGTCCCTAGACTAAGAACAGTGGGAGCATGTATTCTCCTTAACTGGCACTCTCCAAGCAAAATAAAATATAATCTCCAAAGGGATCCCGAATGGGGTCATTTCAGGCTTTGAAGAGAATTTCATTCTTTATCCAGAAATTGTTGCCACCTGCTAGCCAGTTAGGGACTCATGAATAGGGTAGGGTCTGGTGTAGTTGAGGAAGGGAGAGATTTTTTTTTATCCCTCAGAAGTTCTAAGATTGAAGACTCCTGTCCAAACTCCCCTTCCCCCTAGTCCCTTTGCCACTCCATTTTCATCCCTACTCTTAGACCTATGTCATTAATAGAGAGGCCAAAAGCCCTCACAACCTAGTGACTAACCTTTTGGCAATGAACTTTGAATTCAGTTGGGCTGGTTTTCATATGACAAACGTAGTCTGTTACTAGATACATAACAACAATAGCAACAATAATAGATAATACAGAGTGTTTTAAGGTTTTTGCAAAGAGCTTTATATACATGATTTCATTTGATCCTCCCATTAACTCTGTGAGATGTGATAACTCCCATTTTACAGTCAAGAAAACTGAGAAAGTGCTTGTCCAAGAACAAATGTAGAAATGACTAGTCTTGGCAACTGAATAAATATATGGACTAAGAATCCCAAGAGTCAAAAATAACTGCAAAACTATGAGCCAGGGTGACTGAAAAAATGGTGTCATCATTAACAAAGAAAAGGGGGATGCGTGAGTTTAGGGACAAAGATAATGGATTTCATTTGAAACATTAATTTTTGAGGTATCAGGCACAATGGATGTAATTTTGGACTGAGAATAAGAAGATCTTGTTTCTGGGCTTGGTTTTGCATAGGTAAGTCACCCAACCTTTCTGAAATTTCCCCAGATGTAAATGCTGGTGGTTAGATTAAATTATCTCTAAATTATTCTGACTTTGATAGTCTAGGATTTTATGTAGCAGTTAAAAAATCCTCTACACTAAACTACCTCTAATTAATAAAGTCGGAGCTGGCTATGATCTATGTACATGTTGGATGTTAGTGATATTTTGCCCTGCATTCTCCCAAAGGGACCATCATCTCTTTTCACGCTTGCTTTTCCTCCTCTACAGACTGAGACGACCATTCTGAGACTCTCTGCCCTTTTCTTTGGGGATTGAGGTAGGGTAGGGTTGTTTTTAGTTAGAGATGAAGGAAGTAGAGTGAGGTAAAAGTACATCCAGAGAGGTGTACCCTTCTTCCCTTGAACTTTCCTTGCCATGCTCCTACATAGATGCCCACTCTTTCTTCAACCCTTTCTCCCTTTCCCATAGATTCATCTGCATTCTGACAAACACATGTCCCTCTACCCCTTCCTCCCAAAGGGGAATCTGAGTGTCATCTCTACTAAAAGAAGAAAGAATATTTCTCCTCTTCTTGGGGAGAAAGGACTAGTAATAACAGCTTGCATTAGTTTTGTGCTTTTGTTCACAAGCCATCTTCCTATATGTCATCTCGTTTGATCTTCACAACACCCGTCAATCCTCAGGAAGGCTCAGCCTCAGTCTATTAGAACCTTGGGTAAATAAGAGAGTTATTATTGTTGCTGTTTTTAAAAGTGAGGAAACTGAAGTCCCAAAGCCAAAATGGCAGATCTGAGACTCTAAACTGAAGCTTCTGACTCCTGGGATCACGTTTCCACTAAAAACTAAGGCAGGACAAAGGTTTCCCCTGTTTCCTGCCTCTGTTCCCCCAGGTATGTGGGGTGAAGAGTTCTGTCATCACACCTTTTCATGTTGATCTGCTCACTTTGCCCTTTCCCTTTCACTATTTCAAAGATATTAAAGGAGATAGATTATAGCTATAAGAAGTACATAGACACACACACACACACACAAACACATCACCCCACCGCACCCCACATCACACATCATTTCAAGAGTATGGGCAAGAGGCCCCAGTGCTGGGTTTGGGTCCCAGCTGTGGACACCAGAGGGCAGCGCAAACCTAATTATGTGCTCCCAATTGAGCTGGCGCTCCGAGAAAGCAGCGCGGGGAAGGGGGGTTGGACAGCTGCTATGTGTGATGGTCACCGCCCGGGTGCTTATTCTCCCCCAAGTTGGGGTGGGTGGGTGGGTGTCGACGCTGGCGTAAGAAAATGGGGGACGGAGAGCTTTTCCAAGGGATGATCCTGACTCATCTGTATTGCGCAAGATCCCTGGGTGTGTGTTGGAGTGTTGTGTCTGTATGTGATTTTTATGTTGATGTGCCTATGTGCAGATCTGCAGCGTTGTGTGCAATGTTTATGTTTGTGTGTGTGTAGTTTGTGTCTGTATGACTCTGTTCCAGAGAAAGCCACTATCCCAAGCTTATGCAGCAGAGTAGGACCTGAATCCACACCTCTGGAGTCCAAGGAAGGCACACTGGTCTGCAATGATCTTTCTTCTGTGCTCCTTCCGCTCCCCCCCCCCCCCCCCAGATCATCTTAATGAGTCCTGGCCATGGGTCAGTGGCCAGGCCATGCTCCTCCATCCGAGCTAGGCCCCTGAAATCCTCTCACCAGCCTCTATACAATCAGTGGTCATGTGGTTTCTTAGACTGTAGTGAGTGTGTCGGGTGTGTGTGTCGTGTGTGTGTGTGTGTGTGTGTGTGTGTGTGTGTGTGTGTATGTAGGGGGGAAATAAAAGAAAAGTCCCAACCCCCGCTGCTTCCCTGTTCTACAGCACCCTTGAAGGGTGGGGCTATCCCTAAGCAAGGGTCCTCAAATGTGCTTACCCCTCCCTGGCAGAAACCTAGAGTTTGGTGCGGCTGGGGGAGGAGCGGGGAGGAAGGGGAAGAATAGGGCAAAGGGAGAAACTTTCTTGAGTTCTTTGCAGAAGCAAATTCTGGGAGTCCAAATTGGGTGCTTCCGTCCCTGGAGAATAGCGGGGGAGAGGAGGAGGGTAGTTAGGCAAGGAGGAGGCTGAGGACCCTTCTACCTGAGACTCGAGAGGGAGGCCAGGAGAGCGCACCCAGAGACCTGAGATTGGGTTTCCAATCGGGGATCCCCCCTTTTACATATATACACACCCACTTTCTTCCTCTTCCTCCTCTGGCACACTTTCTCTTCTCTGTTGTCGTCAGAGATCCAGGGAGGGACCCGAGGCAAGCAGAGAAGCCGGAAACGGCAGACAGAAGCGGCCGTGGCTGGCACTGAAGAGGAAGACCTGGGAAGTGTTGGGGTTTTTTTTAAATCAAGGGGGGGTACCCTCACAAGGGAGGCCCCCCAACTCGCTGGACAGAGTCCCAAGCCAATGGGGCCAGGCAGTGTCCACTGAGAGAGGGAGAAGACTCCAAAGGGGTTGTCAAAGGTGAGGGGGAGGGGAAGGATCTGATGAGGGGAGGGTTGGGGGCCATTCTTGGTCCTGAGACTTGTCCCCCTCCCCATTTGGGAAAGGGGGGAGTTAAATGGGAGGAAGATTCTCAAATTCCCTGTCCCTAGGGAATGTCTTGGGAGGCGGACACGAACTTTAGGGGCTTCTTCAATTGTGGGCGGTGGGACAGGAGTTTATTTTAGAAAGTTTCTTCTCCCTGGGTTTGTACCTGTGTCTCTCTCCCCACACCCTGAGCGAGTGCCTCTAGGTGTCGTAGTGGTGGGAGGTAGACCAAGAGATTTTCCTTCCCATTCTAGAGAACAGGGAGGGCAATTTGCTCCCTTCCCCAAAGACAGTTGATGCCCAGAGCAAGGGGGAAAGGCCCTATCTCCTTCCTAACAGCCCTAACCCCTAGCTGCCAGCCGTGGGGGTGTGGCCAGGATGGAGATTTGTGTCTTAGAGGAAGGGCTTCAGACCTCATGGTTGGGGGGGGGGGATTTCCCCAATTAATACAAATGCATTGCTTCCCCTTCCTATATGTTTCTCTCTGCCTTTCCCCCTCCCCAACCCACTGACTGCTTGACGCGACTGAGATTTCTCTGAACTCAGTTAACCGGTCTAAGCCCCACACAAACGCCCTTACCGTCCCTTCCTTACTCCCAGATATGGGTCCAAAGCAGACTGTAGTGCTAGTAGCTCTTTTGACTTTGCTTCTGGAAATCTAGAGATGGGTCCTACAGCCCGTTGAAGTTCAAGATCCGTAGTTTCCTATAATGGTTGGGAAAGATAATAGGTCCCGTCGACTTTTGAGGAGAGAAAACCTTCCCTTCTCCTTTTCCTACTGGAGGGCTTGAGGAAGAGGGAGAGGTAGAGAGACCTCATTCATCCTCTGGAATATCTAGTCATTCTCTCTGAAAGACTCCAGTTCAGAGCTATAGGAATATGCCAGGACCCTGGAGAAGGACTCAAAAGTTTGAACTAAAGGAAAAAACCTTATTGGGGGGGAAGTGGTAGCATCATAAAGGGAGGCGATTAGGGGGGCTAAACTCAGGGAATGCTAAAGAAGGTGGAGTCCTAGATGGAGAAATTCTTTTTAGGGAGTCCTGCTCCACAGAAGGCTGAGTCAATGGAGGGAGGCTGAGATTTCAGGGGGAGGGATGAAGTTGAGAACCCTTAAGTAACAACCTTGTCTTCATCACTGGGGGTTTCCAATCCCCTCCTCCTCCCACCCACCTGTGAAGGGGAAATCATGTCAGAAATACGAACTGAGAGGCCCGTGGGGAACTACTGACCTATACCAGCAACTAATATTGCTTGCTCAGAAATTGGAGAATATTTCTCTCTCTCTCTCTCTCTCTCTCTCTCTCTCTCTCTCTCTCTCTCTCTCTCCCATTTCTTTCCTTTTTCTCTTCATTCTATCCCCTGACTCTTTCCCTTTTCAGTCCTCTTCCTATCCCTTTATTTCTCCTCCCTCCTCCTTCCTCAATATTTTCCCTCACATTCTCTTATTCATTGTATTTTGTCTTCTTTTAAATTTTCCTTTATCTCTCCCTTCCTCTTTCCCCTATTTCTTTCTTTTCCTTTATCTTCTTTTTTCTCTATTTCTTTCCCTCAATCTTTGTTCTCAGGTACTCCTGACTCCAGAGCCGGTGCTCTATCCACTGCACCACCTAGCTGCCCCTAGATTGTCTTTCTATCTTGTCATTCCCCCCCTTACAATTATCCTCTCTTCATTTCCCTTTATTTCATCCATAGTCCCCTTCTCCTACTGCCCAGAAATTGTAAATAATAATAATAATTAATAACAACAAATCAAGGAGTTCTTTTATCTCAGAAATTGTGCCCTGCTCAATTGTGCTTAGATGTGTTGTTGGGACAGGCAGGTAGTCTAAGCTGTAGGTAAGGGGATAATATCAGTGAAAGTTGAATGGAAGAGGTTGGTAAATAAGGAAGGTCTAGGAGAGTTCATGTCTCTGAGTTGCAGACTGTAGAGGAAAAACATGCAAATAGAGTAGAAACAGAGATCTTGGAATTTTGGGTTCCTTTTTCATTCTTCCATTTCCAGGAAATTCTCAGACTATGTCTCTCTGGGGTCTGGTTGCACACATGCCCCCAGAAAAATTCCAGGGGCTTTTTGTACAGTTTCCCCAACGACTTCGGCATCTCCTGGGAGACTGGCTGGAAAACCAACCCTGGTGAGTCTGGTATCACCCTATGGTTTAGGGGAGGTACAATCTCCCCCATGGCTTGAAATTCTCATGCATACAGATTCCCTCTCTCTCCACCTCAGGTTCCTTAGACTTCTAAGGATGGAATTACAAAAGTCCATCTGGAATTGTAAAAATTAGCAAGGGCGCAGGATTCTGTGAAAAAGGGAAGGCTGAGGTGCAGAAGGGAGAGTCCTGTGGGGAGTGGGGAGGCAAGGACTCTGGGATTGCTGAGGAATTTGGAATCAAGGATATGGCAGCAGAGGAAGTTTTAGGAGGAGTGCTGGCGATTAAAAAAGCAGGGAGATAAGACAGCATGAGGGTTATGAGGTGGAGAATTAAAGAGGGGGTTGAGTGAGGCAGTTCTCATTGGGTGGGAAGTCATGGAGTAGGGTTGTAGGGAGCTCTGTTCAAAACATATTCTTTTCTCTCCTAGGGAATTCCTAGGTGGCTCTGATGCCTTCTCCTGCCAGCTAGCTAGCACCTTGCTCTCTGACACTGTCCAGCAGCTGAAGGCTGCCGCTGGAGAACAAGGAGAAGGGAGAACAACCATGCAACACATCAACAACATCGAGGTGGGCCTGCCCTGAATTGGGGCAGGGCTAGGGCAAGGGAGAGAGGGAACACACATTTATTAATCACTTCTTATGTGCCAACCTCTAATCTAAGTGCCTTAGAATTATGATCTCATTTGATTCTCACATATACTACAGGAGGTGGGTCCTATTATGATCTCCATCTTACATTTGAGAAACCTGAGGCATATAGAGGATAAATGACTTACCTTTGGTCACCTAGCTAATATCTAAGACTGAATGTGAATTCAGGTCTTCCAGACTCCAGATCCAGTGCTCTATCTGTGACATCCAGATACCTACTATGACATTAAAAAAAATAAAGGCTTGGTACTGGGAAGAAGTCTATACATTTGATATTTGAAGAATGTAAGGCTGTATACTGCCTGCAAATTGCATTGGTCTTTTAGTGTCTATTTTTCCAAGGCTAATTGTGTGTTGTTGTGTGTATTTGGAGCAGGGTAGGAATGGGAGATAGCTGAGCCCAGACTAGCTCTAACTAACCATTCCTTCTTGCTTCTGCAGAGTATATACCAGAGGGACCCACTGAAGTTGGTGGCCACTTTTCAACAAATTTTACAAGGGGAAAAGGTGGCCGTCATGGAACAGGTATTGCAATTTCAATTCCTCAGTCCCTGATTCAGTCTCCTGAGTTTAGGGTCTAGAAATGGGAGAGAGTGAAAGAAAGTGTTGTTCTGAAATACTCCTCCAGTGGAAAAACTAAAGTCCCAGAAGATTAGGACTAAAAATTGAACTGGGGGGCCAGAGGAAGTTCTAAGATCAAATTGAAGGAAGATGGTAGGGTAGGGGGTGGAGGGTGGGTGGGAAGCACCCTTATGGGAGAAGAGAATTAAAGGTTAGAAGTGAAGGAAGGTCTGAAAATAAATTTTTAAACCCCATCATTCCCTCTTCCCCTAGTGGCTACAGCAAGATTATCTGAATACATTGCAAAGGATGGCAAGTCAGACATGGCGGGCATGCGTATGTGTGTGCCTTATCCCAAAGGATAGTTAGAAAGAAGAGGTGTATCTTCTCCAGAACATGGAGAGGGACCTGGAAAAGGAGATAGACAGTCACCCGAGTGTGGAGAAAATGGGTGATGGATGTGATGACCCACAGCATCATGGCACCTGTTTCCTTACAGTTCCGTCGCCTACCTATTTCTTTCCACTGGAAACAAGAAGAACTAAAGTTTAGTATGGCCCTTCGAAGACTGCAGCACCATGTAGGAGAGATAAGGGCCCTCCGGGAGGCTCTCCAGCAAGGAAGGGACTCAGGACAAGGTAGGAGGAAGAAAGAAGCTTAGATGCAGATATCCATGAGTCAAAAAGGTGAAGAGGATAGAGCCCAAGAGTTTCCCTATCAGGTTCAGTCCCTGGGAGTCTTGAGAGTGTGAGTGGGATGGAGATAGCTTCTTCTTTTTCATCCCCCAGCTCCAACTGTCTTTGAATTCTTTATTCTCTCTTTTAATACCTTAAGCATGTCTACAGAACATGATGGAGAAGCAAACTAATGGAACAAGTTCAAGTGAGGTAAATGAAGGCCTGAGGGGATGGAGAGTAAGCTCAAAGAATGACAGAAGGGGAGATGAGGGTAGAGCCTGGACTTTAAGTGGGGGCTAGATTATCACTTGCTTGGAATATGGGATTTATATTCAAACAGGAGTTGTACTACATGATCTCCTTCCAGAAGACCTAGGGTAGGTGAAGGGACAGATAAAAGGATGGACTTTGGGGCTGGATGAAGGATACACATGATGACAATGATGCTGATGATGAAACCAATTTTTCTGAATCTTTTTTGCTTCTCTCTACCTACTCTCTAGTCATTGCCAAGATTACTACAAGAGACGATCAGAGAGTTTGAGGGGGCCCAGTCCCTGGTGCTGAAGAAGATCCAGATCTGGAAGCGGCAGCAACAGCTGGCAGGGAATGGGGCACCCTTTGATGAGAGCCTTGCACCTCTTCAAGAGAGGTCAGAGTTGGCATGGGGAGGGCACTTGGATCACAAAGTGATAGGAGATGTGGGAAGAATTGAGGGACCTTGGGGGGGAGTCAGGTGATTGAAGGTTGTGGGAAAGGTCATGCTTGGATCTATGAGAATTGGAATAGAGGTTCTAGGAGGGAAAGGGAAAGGGCAAGGGCAGAGGGGAAGAATCCTAGCCTAGTAAGTATCTCGGACTCTTGAGAGGCTCCCTGGAGACCTGTCCCTCTTATCAACTTAGAGACTACCACCCCAGGGCCTTCTCCATCAAATGATAACTTTCTTGACTCCCCCAACAACTTCCCCTCTTACCCCAGAGCCTTTAACTACTTCACTGAATCTCCCTTGCTCTAGGGTCCCTGATCTCTTTATCCTAGAACTTCTCTCCCCAGTCCTAGAGCTCGTGTGTACTACTCTGTATCCCAGAGTTCCCAAGTATGACTCCTTATTCTCTCTGTCTCTGGTGGGAATGAAAGAAAGCAAGGGTCTAAGGAGTGAAGCTATATGAGAGAGATGGAAAAGGAGAAGTGGAGTCAGTCAGTGGGGACCCAACCCATGATTGGAGCAGGGTGGTCAGAAGCAAGAGCTCCTTGACACCCCTGTTCCTGGCCCCAGGTGTGAGAATCTGGTGGACATTTATTCCCAACTGCAGCAGGAGGTGGGTGGGGCCACTGGGGAGCTGGAGCCCAACGTCCAGGTTGCACTGAACGGCCAGCTGGATAAAATCCTTCGGACTCTGGTTACCAGGTACTTCTCCCTCTCGAGCAGAGGTTTCTCGACTCTTCCCCTTTCCACCCTCACACAACACAACTCATTGAGGAGGGCAGACACTAGGGAAGGAGTGGGGGATATTTTGTATAGAAGACCTGGACCAGGGCAGAACCACAGAGGGTGGCACAGGGGAAGCAACTTGTGGGGCAGTCCTGCCCCCTGCCCTGGCTTAGTGTCCCCTTGACCTTCTCTCTACAGCTCTTTCTTAGTCGAGAAGCAGCCTCCCCAGGTGTTAAAGACACAGACCAAGTTCCAGGCTGGGGTCCGGTTCCTTCTGGGATTTCGGCTCCTGGGGACTCCAGCCAAGACACCCTTGGTCAGGGCAGACATGGTGACTGAGAAACAGGCCAGGGAACTGCTGAATCATCCCCAGGGCTCAGGGGCTGGATTGTAAGTGAAGGGATTGGGGCTGGAGGACTTCTGGGGGTGGGGCTCCTGCATAGAGGACTATGGAAGGATGGGGAAGCCTGTAACAATGAAGGGACTAACACTAGGTGGGGGATGACGAGGGACCTATAATAGTTGCAAGGAAGAATCTCTGATTTTAGTCTGGGGAAACTCAGAAATGGGGACACAAATTTGAAATAGGAAAATTGGAAGTGGCTTGAGTCATCTGACCCTTGTCAGAACTAGACCAAATATATTCTCACATGTATAATGCTTTCCCCCTAAAACTCTACCTCTGTTCTCCCTAGGGAAAGTACAGGAGAAATCACCAACAATACAGTGCCTCTGGAGAACAGCATCCCAGGAAACTGTTGTTCTGCCCTCTTTAAGAACTTGGTAAGGGGCCAGGTGGTAGGAGTTGAAAGGGAGGTGAGGGAGATGACAGCTTCTGGCACAGTCTATCCAGGGGGATCCACTAGAGCTTCCCAGTTCCCTAAAATGGAAGTCAGGGGACAGACATCATTTCCTTCTTGAGATCTAATCCCACTCTTGCCTTCCCTTCTCTAATATCCCTTCCCTATCTCAGTTATTGAAAAAGATAAAGCGTTGTGAACGGAAAGGTACAGAATCTGTAACAGAAGAGAAGTGCGCTGTCCTCTTTTCTACCAGTTTCACCCTAGGACCCAACAATCTCACCTTCCACCTTCAGGTAATTGCTGAAACATTCCAACATCCAGATAATTGCTGGGATTTTCCAGTTTGTCTCACTCCCTTGTATTCTTGTCTACCCTCTAGCAAGATGTCCATCTTCTCTGTGGCCAACCACCCCAACCCTTCCAGAAATCTCAATTATATTCCCTACTTCCTCTCCATTATGTCACTGGTGTTGGAGTATCTTCCCTCTCTCCATCCCTCTAAAATCTAGCCATCATGGACAGGTGATGATGAATAGTTATCATCCTTTTCAGGGATATCCCATCCACTTTTCTCCTGTCTGGGAAACATTAAAGGGATCAAAATTTTCAGGAAATACCCCTTCCTCTTTCCTTGCTCCCAACCCCGCCCCCCAAAATCATACCAGGGAAGAAAGCAACTGTTGGTTCAGCTATGTCTCTCTCCACTAAGGAGGCCCTCTCCTCTGACTTTTCTACTCAAGGCTCTGTCCCTTCCATTGGTTGTCATTGTACATGGGAACCAGGATAACAATGCCAAAGCCACTATTCTATGGGACAATGCTTTCTCAGAGATGGTGAGTGAGGGGCTCTTAAATCTGTGGAAGGGGGTTGCACTGGTGGGTCAGAAGGAAAGAACTGGAAGGATCAAGGAAGAATCAGAAACAAAGTGACTGAAGGTGAGGGAGAGGGAGAGAGAAAGAGAAAATGAAAGAAAAAGAAAGGAAGGGGGAGAAGGGGAAAGAAGAGGGAAAAGGAGAGGAAGGAGAAGGAGGGAGAAGGAGAAGAGAGAAGGAGGAGGAAAGAGAGAAGGAGAAGGAAAGAGAAAGAATGGTGGGGGAAGGAAAGGCAGAGCTGTGTGGAGGCTTGGGAGCCCTTTTTCTGGCTAATTTTCTTCCACCCGGCTGTTGACTCCTCAAGGATCGAATACCATTCATGGTGGCTGAGAGAGTACCCTGGGAAAAGATGTGTGACACTCTAAACCTCAAATTTATGGCAGAGGTGGGGACAAGCCAGGGCTTACTCCCTGAACATTTCCTCTTTTTGGCCCAAAAAATTTTTAATGACAACAGCCTCAATATGGAAACCTTCCAGAACCGCACTGTGTCATGGGCACAGTTCAACAAGGTCAGTCTCTTTCTCTCTTCTTAGATCATTCTCCCAGAAACCCTGGGAAACACTAAACCTTCCTAAACCAGCACCCTCTGGGGACAAGGAAATCTAGTATCCTCATGCAATGGGAAGAAGGCTGCATGTAGGCAGAGGATCTGGGTTTAAATTATGGTCCTAATATTGAGTACTTGTATGTGAGTCACTCATCAGCTTCCATTTGTAAATAAGGGTCACTGAAGGAATGACTTCTGAGATCCTTTTCAACTTTAAGTCTGAAATCCTATAAAGTATTGATAATGTGGAAAAATAAAATTTATTTCATTAAAATAAGTTTGAAAAACGTATCAATCAGGTAGACTTGAGGAACAAAAATATGTTTTTATGCCTCCTAGCCCCATGATAGTCACTACCTTCCCATATCCCCCAAATCTTTTCATCTCCCCAAACCAATGTCACTCCTGTCCATTCCAATCATCTTGAATCCCCTGATTAGATCCCACAAAATGTGGAAATTTCCTAGAGTAGGGTCTTGATGACTTGGCATCCATTCCAATAGTATGGTTGCAAATTACTCTAGGTTCTTGTAAAAAAAATTTAATAATAACTTTATTGATGACTTTTGTTTTCACATGACAATCTTTTCTAGATATATACTGTCTCTCCCGTCCCCAATGATCCCTTCCTCACAACAAAGAAAAATAGTTAATTAAAACCAATATAGTGATGGAGTCTGATAATATATACAATATTCCATACCTATAATCCTGAAGTTTCCTTTTTAAAATTTCTTTTTTGTCCTCAAGCTTTCTACCAAAGGGAGGAAGATACATTCCCTCATCTTTTCATTAGGTCCAACATTTGACCCTGGGTTCTTAGGGCTGTGTTGAGAAAGTCTAGGTTCTGGCAATTTCTACCTATCTAGAAAGACTTGGAACTTGGGTCTAGCAGTCCAATTGCTTCTTGGGGTTTGCAGATGATCCTAGGAGCATGGGTTTAAAAGACATCCAGTGATGTCAAACTCAGGCAGAAATGGGGTCATGTAAGGATTCCTTATTGATTTAGGAAATCCCATACTGACATTATCTATGTCTTATTGAGTTTAAATTATTTTAAAAAATATTTCCCAGGGTGGCTAGGTGGCGCAGTGGATAGAGCACGGGCCCTGGAGTCAGGAGTACCTGAGTTCAAATCCGACCTCAGGCACTTAATAATTACCTAGCTGTGTGGCCTTGGGCAAGCCACTTAACTCCAACTGTCTTGCAAAAAACAAACAAACAACAAAACAACAACAACAAAAATTTCCCAATTATATTTTAATCTGGTTGAGAGTGGTGTGGACCACATGCAGTTGGTGGGCTACATGTTTGAAATCTCTGCTTTAGTCAAATTCCCTCACTTTAAAGATGAGGAAACTGAGACCCAGATGTGTTAAATAATGTATCTTAAAAGCATATAACTACTTAGCAGAGATGGTATTTCAGATCCTCAGACTCCTTTTCCAATCATTCTTTAAAAATTAACTGACCTACTATCTCTTACTAAGACAAAGTATAGTAATTGCAATATGACTAATAGGGCAATATGTTAAACATGATTGTAAATAAAGAACCTATATCAGATTACTCAATGTCATGGGGAGGGGAGAGGGAAGAGAGGGAGACAGAAAAATTGGAACTCAAAATCTTACAAAAAAATCAATGTTGAAAACTATCTTTACATGTAATTGGAAAAAAATAATTTCAATTTTAAAAATGTATAGTCATTTAAAATTACTTTGACCAGTTGGAGAAATGCCACTTCACCTCAAATCAGTATAATAATAATAATAATAATAATAATAACAATAATAATAATAATAATACATTTTCATAACTTGTTGGCAAATCAACTTCATAGTAACTCTGTGAGGTAGATAGTAATACCTTTCAATGAGGATGAGTATAGAGTTCCATTCCCCTCCACTCCTATCCTCTCACTGAGGGTCAGAAACCCCAAATTCACCAAGGACTCAGCACAGAAGAGAAAGACCTAGGGTTCCTAACTGACCACAAGCTGAATATGAAACATAGAAAATGAAAAATATGGAAAACAGAGCAGATGAAGAAAACTGAAAGGAAATGAGGTTATTCAACCTGGGAAAAAAGTTCAGAGATGAGTTGAAATTTACTACAATTTTTGTGAAGTGTCTAATGATCAATTGTTCATAGAATAATAGGATTGAGAGCTATGAGACTTTAGACACCTTTAGCCCTGTGCCCCTAATTTTACGGATGAAAAAACCAAGACTCAAAGTGGAATAATCTCTTACCATAGAGGGGTCAAAAGGACAATTTTTTTTGAGCAATTTTGACTCCAGATCTAGTGTTCTCTTCACTATACTATGCTTTCCATAAAGGCAAGGAATGTGTTTATCTTTATTTCTATACCCCATAATACAATGCCCACTACATAGAAAGTATTTAATAAAATGATTGTCCCTGAATGACTGAAGATGAAATGGATTTAAACTAAAATAGGAAACATTTAGATTATACTCTAAATTGTTGTTATTATTTTCTATATGACTTTTCATGACCTCATCTGGTGTTTTCTTGGCAAAGGCAATGGAATGGTTTGCCATTTCCTTCTCCAGCTCATTTTATAGATAAGAAAACTGAGGCACAAAGGGTTAAGTAATTTGCCCCAGTCACTAGTGACAGTAAGTGTCTGAAGCTGGAATCGAACTCATGTCTTCCTGACTCCAGGCTTAGCATCTAATGCTGAGCCACCTAGTTGTCCAACTCTATGGTATATGTCCAGCCTATATTTTAAATGATTGTCCAAATGTATATATTCTGGCTAGGTTTTCAGACTGCATCCAAATTCTCTGCCTTCACTTGGACTCTCTTCTTTTCTCTTTCCCTCACTCCTCATCATTTTTGCTAGGAGATCCTCCTTGGTCGTGGTTTCACCTTCTGGCAATGGTTTGATGGCGTCCTGGATCTCACTAAGCGCTGCCTCCGCAGCTACTGGTCAGACAGGTATGTTACTCCTGCTGTTGCTTCCAGAATCCTCTCTTCTGGAGTCCTTCCCCCTTTTCCCCAAGAATATCCAGTGTCCTCCCAGTTTCTGATCCTTCTTCTTCATCCTTTGGTCCCCAGGCTAATTATTGGCTTCATCAGCAAACAGTATGTCAACAACCTACTTCATAGTGAGCCAGACGGTACTTTTCTCCTTCGATTCAGTGATTCAGAGATTGGGGGCATCACTATTGCACATATCATCCGGGGCCAAGATGGTAATCTCAGATTCCTGCCTGTGTTCACAGGACTCTTTCCTGGGCAGAGACTTTTTAAGTAAAAATACCCTTCTGATTCCTTACTGTTTATCCTGTTTCATGGGTCTCTAACCTTCAGAAGTCCCTTATCTCCTACTGCAGTCAGCCCCTCTCCTCCTCTTTCCTGCTCTCTGTTAGGATGAGCCACATTGGCTCTCCCTCTTCCAAAGTACCTTCACCTCTTCCACCACCAAGCCCAGGACTTTGTCTGTCAAAGGCTTCTTTGCTCCCAAAGACCTAAAAAGACCAAGAACCCATGAGCCCCCTCTGTCTCCCTTTTTGACTCATATATGCCTATCCATGGGCTTTAATTTCCATTCTTTCTGTGTATACTCTAACAATATAAATTCAAAAGTGCTAGTGGGGCAGCTAGGTGGCACAGTGGATAGAGCACTGACCCCGGAGTCAGGACTACCTGAGTTCAAATCCAGCCTCAGACACTTAATAATTACCTCACTGTGTGGTCTTGGGCAAGCCACTTAACCCCATTGCCTTGCAAAAAAAAAAAAGAAAAATATCTAAAAAAAAGTGCTAGGGATTCAAGACTACTGGATCACCTTCCTCTTGACTTCATGATCTGAGCTAGGCACCTTTAATGAAGGCAAGAAGAGCAGAGAAGTTTGAAATTGAGGAGCTTGGGGTCTTTCTTCTGATCCTAGGTACGCCACAGATTGAGAACATCCAACCCTTCTCAGCCAAGGATCTATCTATTAGGTCCCTAGGGGACCGGATTCGTGACCTAGTTCAGCTTAAGAACCTCTACCCAAAGAAACCTAAAGATGAGGCCTTCCGGAGCCACTATAAGCGTAAGCTGGAATCTTCTCCCTTTCCTCCCTCCCTGCCCCCCACTCAGAGCCCCTGCCTTTCTAAACTTTCTAGTCTTTCCTTACTATTTTATACATGCATTATATATATAAACATACTATAACTAAAATATTAAGAAAAAATAAGTGTGTGTGTGTGTGTGTGTGTGTGTGTATTTACTTCTTTCACTCCTGGTCTTCTATGCTTCTTACTTCTTGCTCTGGGTCCCCAGCTACTTACCTCTAACTCCTGACCTACCCTTTCATTATTCCCCATCTTGATCATTCATTTTATCTTCTCTCATCTCCTTGCTTTCAGTCACCTACTCTGTGTTCACCCTAATTCCCTGTACTCTATTTCTATCTTCCTTTACCTTGTTTCTCCATTATCTTATCTCTGTCTCCATTTCACTAGGTTTCCCATCCTCTCCCCTAATTTTCTCCCATCTCCCAATTCTGTATCCTAACTGCCTTAGACCCATCTCTTCCTTTTGCTTTTTTTCCTGACTCTCCATCTTTTCTCTTCTTTCCTTTCACTGTAGCGGAACAGATGGGCAAAGATGGCAGGGGTTATGTCCCAGCTACTATCAAGATGACTGTTGAACGGTAAGTAGGGTGAGAAAGAGACCAGAGTCTAAGTCTGTAGTGCCCACATATTTTCATGTGGAATTAAACTTCTGAGCATGGACTGTGGGGTCCACTGGTCAGATATATATTTGTCTTTCTATCGACCTTCAGGGACCAGCCATTACCTGTTCTGGAAAGTCAACTGCCTGCCATGATGTCCACATCTACCTATGACCTTCAATCCAGTCCTGAGTCCTTTGACCCACGGTTAGTATCAGAGAGGGGGGGGTAAGGATTTCTTTGGATAGTAAGGGAAAAGTAATAATAATCCACAAATAATATTGATTCAATACTTTAAAGTTTAAAAAGCATTTTCTCTGTGAGACAGAGACTAGATTATTATTCCCTTTTTACAGGTGAGGGACCAGAGGCCCAGAGTGCATTTAATCTGTCCATGGTCACAGAACTAGAAAGAGTGGGAGCTGGGGTCTGGACCTATATTTACTGTCTCTAAGTCCACAAAACCTTTGCCTCTTTGAATACCAAGAAGTTGGTTCATGGGAATAGTTTATTGGTAGGAAGAGCCTGGGGAAGCTAGTAATGACTACTAGGGGCTTGTTAAGGGAAGGGAATATTATGTATGTGCAAGGGGGAGGGGCATATCTGATTGAGTTTCTCAGTTTTTGTTTCAATGGAATGGGTGCAATAATGCCCTGGAGGGGTGATAATGGGGTCATGGAGATGGACTGTGATCAGATGGTTTTTTTGTTCCTCAGTCCCAGGGCTCAAGTATTCCCAGTATGCCCTGTGCAGCCTCAATTTCGTGTACAGTCACTGGAGGAGTCCTATAAAATGCCATCCAACTTCCAGGAGTAAGTCTAAACCACATCTAAGGGAAGTCAGATGAAATCTAGACTGAGGGAGGGGATATTTGGTTGCAATTGCCCTCCACTTGATGGGGGACAGAAGATTCTGAATTTTTTATCATTACGATCTACTATTGTGGCAACTAGGTGGCGCAGTAGATAGAGAACTGACCTTGGAGTCAGGAGGACCTGAGTTCAAATCCAACCTCAGACATTGAATCATTACCTTAGCTGTGCGATCTTGGGCAAGTCACTCTTAACCCCATTGTCTTAAATAAATTTTTAAATCTTTTTAAAAAAGATCATCTATTACTAGGCATAGTGGGGCATATTACTAGGGATACTGGTTCAGAGCTGTCGTAGGCAAAACTAATCAGATGTCTTCACTAAGTCTGAAACCAATATATTTGGGGTTGGGTTGGGGAGGATACCAGGCTGCCTAAAGATTGGTAAACTAGACTAGGTTGAGAAAAACAGAACAAGTTAAATCTTCTGCATTCATCATTAGTTGGATCGGTCTCTTGAGTGGCCCCTGCATTTCTAGCCTGTTAGAGATGGGGAGATTTAGTCTGGGGGAAAAAAAGGACCCTACTAGAGGGGAATGGAGACAAGACTTAGAAAACTATTCAGCTGTTTCCTCTCCAGGTCTCAGGCTCCTCTTTGTCCTCTGGGCTCTTGAGGGACTTTATAGCTCATGTTACTGATTGCATAAGGCTTTGGGATGCCTATTTTATTATTATGTTCATTTTTCATTTTTCATCAGAGTCTGTCTTCTCTCTCCTATTAAACTGAAAGTTCCCTTAAGTCAGAAACTGTCACTTATCTTTTTAAAGTCCCACAATGCCTACCTAGAATAGTCCTCAATGAATATCTGTTGATTAAGACTTCGGGAAGGCTAGAATTATGAGAATCATAGTGAGTTAGAGCTGAAAGAGACCTTGAGAGATCATTCTGTCCATTTGCAATTAGCTCTTCATAGGATCATAGGATGGAGAAGTATCTAGTCCAATCCCTTTCATCTTGCAGATAAGGGAACTGAGGTCTAGCAAGACTAAGTAACTCAGCATCACCGAGAGTGGTAGAATTGGACCAGAACCCAGGTTCCCAGCCCAGTGCTTCTCCTACTAAATATCTTCCTTTCCAGTGTCTCCCTTCCCTAACAATGTCCTCCCCTATCATCCCTGCATCTGCTTGCAGACCATCCCTACCAATGACACTGATGCCTTCTATAATGAGTCAACCGAACCTGTCTTTTGACCAACCACATTCTCAGTGAGTAACAGGATTGTCTTGAAGACTGCTTTCCTCTCTCCAACTCTACCCCTTAGGGCAGCTAGGTGGCGCAGTGGATGGAGCACTGACCTTGAAGTCAGGAGGATGGGAGTTCGAATTTGACATCAGACATTTGACTGAACTAGCTGTGTGACTTTGGGCAAGTCACTTAACCCTGACTGCTTCCTATCCAGGGCCATCTCTAGTCATTCTATTTCATATCCCCCTCACTCAAATCCAATTCATGTGCTGGTCATAGCATCACTTCCTAGGTCATGGTCTTCTTCAAGGACAAATATGTTTTTTCTCTCCTCATTACTCACTGCTGACATTACTTGTGACCCTGAGCAATCTGAGCCTCAGTTTCCTGATTTGAAAAGTAAGTGTTGGACTAGAGATTTTTGGGGTTTTTTTGCAAGTAATTGGGGTCAAATGACTTGCCCAAGGTCATACAGCTAGGTAATTATTAAGGGTTTGAAGCTAGACTTGAACTCAGGTCCTCATGATTACAGGGCCAGCACTCTATCCGCTGTGCTACCTAAGCTGTCCTAGAGATCTCTTAATTTCCCTTCCATCTCTAACTCTATGATCATGTGATCTTCAGGAACAGATCACCTTGAGCCCATCTCTTTTTATCTCAAGCAGTAACATCTTATCCCCAAATCCAGATCCTTACTTGCTCTCTCCTGTGCCACCAAAGGGTTTTGATTCCACCTGGAGATCCAGCAATCCACAATCCCAACACCATGGTCTGCTCAGATGTGAGCATGAGTGAGGAAGAAGGATTAGGATTTCCTTTAGAAAACTGGTGAGTTTTGGGAATAGGGAAGAAGGCTAGTGATGGGGGCACTGGTGGGAAAGAAACAGGGCTAGGGGCAGGCACTGAATGGAGGATGGAACTTGGAATAATTGGGATGGGGGCGGAGAGAAGTGCTATAGCAAAGAGATGGGAGGGGTGAACTTTCCTCTTCCTATAATTGCATCTCTCCATTATTCTCCCATAAGGGGTGAAGATCTCCCTTCCTTGCTGCCCCCGACTGATCAAGACCTGACCAAGCTTCTCCTGGAGGGGCAATTGGAAGTAGGGCCAGGGCCCCTGCCAACCCAGCCCCTTATATCCACTTCGCACTATGGGCAGCCTACTTTGGCACCTTCTTCCCATTTGGACCTAAGTGCCAATCCCAGTTGGGGGCCCTAGCAGCAATGGGGGGGGGGTCTGGGAGATCCTTTCTCTTCTTAACCTTCAAGAGACCACCCCAGGCTCCCACCAACCTTTGAAGACGGGAGCCTGGTCTGGAATTCTGTCCATGATTTCTGCCTCTTCCCCAATCATACTCCCTGGGATAATCATGAGGGGTCCCTGGCCCTTCTGCTGATAGACCCACCATCCATCAGAGTAAAAGGACTTTTGTCAAGAGAACCTGCTGTGGGCAATACAGATCTTCTCCTACTCCCCCATTACCTCTCCTGAACAGGAGAGGAAGGTTAGTCTGCAAATGAAAAATCCAAACATGCCGGCACATGCCACTCTAGGCAGGAGTCACAAGCATTCCTCATGGAAATGTGCAGCAGGTGAGGGTGGGGGAAGGGCACCGGTGAGAGCACAATATTCCTTCCTCCTGCCTTTGTGGACATAGCACCCACATGCAGAAACACAATCACATATTTGCACTGTTGTCTGAGGCTGAAGTGATGAGCTGGGAAGAAAAGGTAGTCCGGTGATTGGGGGGGGGGGGGGAGAAGAGGAGAAGGGGTCTGTATGGTTGGTTTCTGGTGTGGGTTTCACCCAGATTTAAAAAATTAAAAACACCTTGTAGACAGCGGCTTTGTGTCTGCACAAGTAAAAATGTGTGGATTTTTCATATATGATGCCACAAAGGCTGGTCTGTTTTTGCATGTGTAACTTTTTTCACAAATGCAAGATCTAATTGTGATTACACAAATATAAATGTATCTTTCTGTTTTTGCATATGTGTGTATGTGTATATGGCTTTTGCCAACTCAGCAAACCCCAAGCCTCAGAGGTCTCTGGTGGGTGAGAGAATAGCATTTGTTTCTTCCTTAGGACAGCAGTTAAGTCTTGAAACTCTGTTCAGAGTATTTGACCAGGGTACCTTTACCAGAGAGTGTTGGACTTAAAATCAGGGAGATTGGAGTTGGAACCCACCCTCCTCACTCACCCACTGATCATAAGTCTCTGGGCAAGTTACCTAAACTCTCAATCTCATTTTCCTCAGCCACCAAATGGGGACAATAGCACTTACCTTCCAGGGCTGCTCCAAGCAGACCATTTGGATGATGGGCCCAATTCATGTTTAAAAATTCTACTTGCAGCCCAGACAGGAAGCAAGGCCCCCTTTAGTTCCCCCCTTCAAATACCAAACCCTGCCCCAGATTCTTCCCAGTGCAAGCCACCCCCCACCCTCTGGGTCATGAATCCTAAGCCATAAAATAAATTTTATTCCAAAATAACAAAATAAATAATCTACTGTACACGGTGTGAAAGGACAGATGTTCTAACTGCTCAGACAGACGCTGTAGTTCAGTCCCAGGGCGGGGGACATCCTGAATCCAACCCAGGCCCTCCAGAGGGAGCTAGGGAAGGGCTGGTTTTTACAGAGGAGCCCACTCCACCCCCAGTTGAGTGAGGGGGAGGAAGGATGACGATCTTTTTTTTTTTTTTGAGGGGGTGGAAGTAAACTGCAGCGTTTGTTAAATTAAAGAAACAAACTAGAAGCACAAACATGGGGAGGAGGGAGGGAAGTTGGAGGGAAAGCTGGGGTTCTCAGGACTCCCCCACTTGCACTGAGAAAAGAGTTTTCATTTTCAACTTCTGGACTCTTCCAGAATGGCTCCAACGTCTCCCCTAACATCCAAACTGTTTACCTGTGGATACAGGGGTTCAAAACTAGAATGTGTATGAGGGAATGAGGGAGGAGGAACCCCAGAATGTCCAGGAGAGGTGCTTGAGAGGCAGAGTTCGCACAGAATCCCTTTCCCTCGAAGCCCCTGGGGGGGCACCAGATTCTGCCCTCCTTCTGGCTGCCTTATTGCTTGATGCCCCATTTGTCCAATGCCCATGGAGCAGGGGAGGCAGATGGGAAGGTCTGTGGAGGATCAGAGGGATCTGAGAGTCGGTCCAGGGTCTGTGGGAGGCAGAGGTCCAGGGGTTCCAGTCCATTGGGTCAGACATCCCTCACTGCCGGCTGGCCTCAGCCTCCACCTTCACACTGGCCCTTCTGCCTTCGACCAGGGCCGGATGGGTCCCAGGGGCAGGACACCGCTCCAACAAGCCCTCTTCAAACTCTGCAGAGAGATGGGGTAGGTTAGGAAGGGGGCCTTGGCCTGGGGGGGAAGGCCGGTTCCGAAAAACAGGAGAGAACAAAGGAAGGGCTGAGGGCTCAGCTCCCTCCAGGGCCGGCCCCAGCCCCCAGACTGTGCCGGGCTCTGGAGCTCTAAAAGGCTTTCTGGCTCCGGGTCTCCTGCCGCTGTATTGCAGGAATTTCTGGTTCTAGCAGGAGCTGCGGGGGCGAGTTGGCTCTGACCTCTCCTCCTCTCCCCCCTTCTCCTGCTCTCCTCCCTTCCCTTCCCTGGGCCTCTCAGGCTCACCCCACTCCTGCCACCCCCCTTCCCCCCTCCCACCAAGTTTCTGGGAATCCTGGGGGGGGGGGGTGGCGGTGGTGGTGAGAAAGACGGCCAAAGAAACACAGGAAGCCACCTCCCAACTCCTCCCCCAGGCCTAAGCCCCCCCAGTCTCCACCCCCACTTCCCACCCACACACCATTTAAAAATACTGAGCTAGGGTTGGTGGCTTCACCGACTGCGTCACTCTCAGCCTAGCAGCTGCCCCCACCCTCTCCCCCCCTCCCTCGCCTGCACCTCCCAGTTGGGCTCTTCCACACCCATCCCTGCCCCCAGCTCCCCTAAACACAACTCTGTCCCCACACTGTTACATCTTCTCCTCCCTAAGATGTTTTCTACCCACCCTTCAACGAGTTCCCCATATCCCTAACTATCCCCCATTCTCCAACTTGTGGAGCAATTAGGCATCAAAAATGAAGATTTCCACATTCCCTGTGTAGAAACTTCAGCATTCTATAGGTCCCTAAACGCAAATCTGGTCTCCCCAGGACCTAGGATTACTCCCATTCTCCTCTAGTATGCCTCTGTTTTTAGTATGTTTCCTCCCCTAGTTGCATGTTTCCTTTCCCCAGAGTGTGAGGCCTAAGGAACCATGCCAGCTGTCTCACCTGCGAGGGGTGGCTTCGCAGGCAGACAAGGGCTGAGCCTGCCCACACGGTCGTGGGAGACAAGGCGGGCAAGCCGCAGCCCCTCGTCCATCAGTGTCTGCTGCAGGATGTGGCGGCTCCACAACCCATGGGCGGGCAGTGCCAGGGGCAGGTCAGCAGGGGGAGGCGTCAGCCTTGGGCACCCCACAGCTGTAGGCATGGGGCACTGGTCAGACATATTATGATGGCAACATAGAATATAGACTCCCCGAGATCCACTCAGCCTGCCCCAGGGTCTCCTCTAGTCCCTTATCTGCCAGGCAAAGGTTAAAGTAAATCTAAACTATTCCTGCTTTCTCCAGAGATCAATCAATCCACTGATCAATGGGCATTTATATAGCACCCACAATATGCCTGGTACTATAGGTTCCTTCTCTACTAGTTGGCTCCTTGTTGGGCAAGGGTTAAACAACTCAATGCACAAGGTTTCTACTGCCACCCCCTTATCAAGGAAGGGGCAAACAGCTCTGTAGCTCCACAAAGAACCCCAATGGTCCCACCCCTGCAGCGGTCCAATCTGAGCTGCTGCTGCTGCCACCTCCACTTACCTTGTAAGTGTCCGTCGAGACTCTCCCCAGACAGGCTGGCACTATCCTCCTCCAAGCTGGGACGGTACAGAGGGCCATAGGCCTCAGGTCCTGGAGGTGGCTGGAGAATTTCAGAGTGACTCTGCTCCCCAACCTGCAGGCAACCCAAATGGAAGAATGAACACCCAGGGCGGATGGTCATGGGAGATGCTAACATAGTCCCATGGCACCATTGGGATAGAGGTCTAAGGGTCCACCTCAAAGCCCACCCCATAATTTCCCAGAGAAACCCACCTCCTGCTTCAGTTTCTTCAATGGTGGGCCCCCCATCTCTTCTGTGTGCAACCTACAGGTGAAGAGGGTTGGGGTAAGAAGGGCAGGAGACATGTTGGAGAGGGGGGAGCAAGTTCTGGGCTGGGGTAAATTTGGCATTATATGAGTCCATTAAGAGGCCAGACTTCTGTTAACAGATCTGTTTCACTATAGGCAAAATGGGAAGTAGGCTTTCTCTCATCCTCCTGGGAGTGGGGGGAGGGAAGACTTCAATTTGCTTTGTGGTCAGGGGCTGTTTTTGGTTTGGAGAATAGGGCTCCTTTGGGCAATATCCCTAATCTGACTCCCAGAATAAGAACAGGGAATCCAACTCACATCACAAGACAAGCTGAAGAAGGGGTCTGCTTTTCGGTGAGTGAAGGTTTGGGGAAAAGGGGTCTCACCTGGAACCCTTGAGAGAAGAGAGATAGGTACTCTCTCGGGCCACTTGACGAGACAGGGAAAAGAGCTCAACTCTCCGGAGTAGAAGTGTGTTGTCCCTCATACAGAACTGGGCTGCTGCCTCATTGATGGTCAGCTGCAAGGATTAGGAGGCACAGGAGTCAGGCCCAGAGGTGCTTCTGAGGGAACCCTAACCCACAGCACTCCATCACTGGGCCCAGAAATCCAGTCAAACTATTCTGACAAGTGATTTTTTCTTTTATCTCTTCCCAACTCTCTGAATGGAATCCAAGCTGCAGCCCCATGATAGGAAAGGGGGAAGTTGAGGGGAGAGGACAGGCTTGGGGCGTCCACCTGTTGCTTCCTGGGAATGGTAGAGGCCCTCCTCAACAATTATAGGGGTCTAGGTGGCACTTGGGACATGCTTGGCAACAGATGGCTGGGTTCTCTTTTGTACCAAACTTTCCCCTTCTGGTGGAGATGAGAGCTTCTGTCAAGCCAGGTGAAGGAGCCAAGAAGCTGAACTTTGAAGAACCTGGGGGCCACTGAAGGATGCTGGGGATTTCTAGAGCCTACAGCAGGTGCAGGGCCCGGGGCAGGGGGTGGGGAAAGTCAATGAGGGGGACCCTGAGGTCCTTACCTCATGGAGACTGAGCTGTTTGCCTTCCCTGCGCTTGGAGTCAAAACGTCCATAGATAATGCTGTATTTTCTGATTTCTTCCTCTTTGTGACTGTCATTGTCATCCATTTCAAAGATGTGCCCTACACTTCGAGCTAGCTTCTTATTCAGCTTGAGGAGGGATGTCACCTCCCCAGCATCTCCCCGTGGGAAGCTTCGGATCAGGCGCTCCACACTCTCGATCACCATTCTAACCATCTCTGGTTCTAATCGATCTGAACCACCTCCCACCCCACCTGCCCCAGGCCCATCTGAAACCCCACCCCCAGCAGGTGGGGAGAAAGGAGGCGAACTGGCCTCTTCCTCTCCACCAGCACCAACGTCCGACTCGGGGGTGCTTCCTCCTGCCCAGACTCGTGGATCTCCACCTCCCTGGCCCCCAGGCAAGGGAGAGAGTTTCTCTCCCAGTTCTAGTGGACTTTTGGGACTGAAGCTTCGGGCACTGCCCGCCTTGTCTCCTGGGCTTCCGTGTCCATTGCTCATGCTTCCTTTTCGACCACCTGCTGTTTCAGAGATCTTAAAGAGAGGGATGCTGGAAACAGGCACAGCAGGTACAGGCTGACTGAAGAGCCCCGGGTTGGTGGCCCATTCCCTCAAGGCCTTCTGCAGACGTCGGACATGGAGAGGTTTGGTGGCCATGCCCACCAACGCCATGATCTCCAGGAATTCTTCTTCTCCTGCCTCACATAGCTGCTGAACGTCGTCCCCCCCCTGCTGGATGAAGGTCTCATAGTAGGACAAGAGGTTGGCACGCTGTAGGACCCGGTACAGCTGCAGCTCCCCCAGTGTCCGGGGCAGTGCCATGGTTGGAGCACCAGGCCTAGGAAGGGGCACACAGGAAGAAGAGAGGTCAGAGGAGCTCCCTCAGTTGGTCACCAACCCTGGACCCATTTTGTCTTCCTCTTGAAAGCAGAGTTTCTACATTTCTTGTAAAGGTTATTCACCTGCTCATTCTGAATGCTCTAAGATGACCTGGGAAAGTGGAAGCTTCCCAGAAAGAAGAGAAGCCAATTTCATGGTAAACTTGCACCAATGAACAAGTGGGCATCTGTCACAGCAACTATGGAGTGCTGGTGCCCAGCCTCAACAGGACCAAAGGTGTCCCAGGTCTCATCCTGTTTTTACTCCTCTTGCCTTTCCCTTATCTTGGTATTAGAAAGCCAGGGCAGTTAATGCCATATCAACTGCCGTGCCAGTTAAATTGAAGCCAGTATATGCTGAGCATGGCCAAGAACTCCTCCCTCCCCAACAAGCCTCTTTTACTGAGAAACCTGTAATATCAAAACTCTGCTCCCCAGCTCTCTTCTACCTGGGGCATGTCAGAAAGCACCCCTGATCTTCAGCTCTACCCCCCCAGGGAGTTCAAGAAGAGCTCAGGAAAAACGGGGCCTCCCCCAGCCCCAGTTCTCTGAAAGCTGAGCTGAAAGGGGTGTGGCTCATCCCCTACCCACCAAGCAGCACCTCCCTTCCCCCACCAACAACTTCCAAGGCCTTGACCTTCTGTCCACAGTGCTCCTTTTCTGAGTATCCCCCCTCCCCATCATTGCAGTGACCTTCTTCCACCCCCCTCTATAGCCCCCAAGGCCTCCTAACGCCTTGGTGCCAAGGAAGAGGAGGGCAGGGGTGTATTCATTGTTCCCTTCAGGAGCTGTTCTGCCCACGCAACTTCCACAGTGGCTGAGTGTGTGGGTGCAAACGCCCCTGGGGCCCCCACCTCCTACCTCCCACCTCTTCCCTATTCCCATCCACCTCTGCAGAAGGGGGGTAATGAAAGATGGAGGGCCCCTTGCACTCCTCTATACAAAAGAGGCAGAAGTGAAAGGAAATTATTGAATGCATGCCCTTTCTGCCTTATGTTCTCTTCTCTCCGAGAGGTCTGCTGCTAGCCCCTGAAGAGCTCATTTTCTGTCTGTGCCCATCCTGAAGCAAGCAGAAGCAGTTAGGGGCACCGAGGGCACCCCTAAGCCATGGAACTTGCCCTAGGGATGGAGCTTCCTAGTCCCAGACACCTCCAACCCTGCCCAGCTGTGCCTGGGGTCTGGGTAATCTTGTGCTGGCCGCCAGCAGAGGCCGGGCCTCCTTCTCTACGGACTCACCGCCCCCACCCTTTTCCTCCTCATCCTCATCCCACACTCTCTCTCTCTCTCTCTCCTCTGGTTTCTTTGGGAGCTCCCTGGCAGCGCAGCGCAGCGCAGCCCAGCCCACTTCTCCCCACTCACTTGGCTCGGGGCTGCGGGGTCCGGCGGGCGCTGTCCCCTCCGCCCGGAGGCTGCTCAGCTGTAGGGGACGGCGCCCTGTGCATGGACGGCGGGAGACCCTCCGGGGGGTCCTCCCTGCTCTGGTCCGGGAGCGCGCTGCCCGATACCTGGTGCCCGGGGCTCCGGGGGAGGGGGGGTCCGCCGCTGGCCGGGCTCCGTCCCTGCCTCCACGTCTCCTCTCTCCGTGGCTGTGTCTCGGAGCCTCTGCCCCCCTCCCCGGCTGCGCTTGCCGCCTCCTCCCCCGCAGGACGCACGGGGGAGCGGGCCCGGCGCTGCGCTGGTTGCCGGGCGGGCTGGGGGCGTGGGCAAAGCTGGAGGCGGTGGGCGGGCGCCGGGACCTCAGCCCGGGAGAGAGAACCGAGAGAGAGAGAGAGAGAGGAGAGAGAGAGAGAGAGAGAGGAGAGAGAGAGAGAGGGAGGAGGGAGACTGGCCCAGCCAGGAGGAAGTTAGAGGGGGTGGAGGGGTGGGGGAAGGGGGTGGGCGGTGGAAAGGCAGAGGCGGGGGGCGGAGGCGGAGGAGGGGGCCGGATCGGGGCGGGGACTTGGGGCTGGGGCACCCAGGAGGGGACTAGGTGACCTAGGCCAGGCTGGACCTCAAGGGCGGGGCCAGAATCTTTCTCTGCTGCCCACTCCGGATGCAAAACCCGCCTTCTCTCCGCCCTCGCTCTCACGTGAGCGCCCAAGCAAGCTTCATCCCAGCCCCCAACTCCTGCTTCCCAGACCCCGCCAACCTGGGAATGGAGTTCCACTACCACGCACAGGTACGCACAGAGACAGCTACACAAACACAACCACACACACACACACAGAGGGAGAGAGAGAGAGAGAGAGAGAGAGAGAGAGAGAGAGAGAGAGAGACAGAGACAAGCAGAGTCACCCCAGCTCCCTACACGCCAGACCCTTGGATCCCTAGGCCTTTTAGTCTTAGTGGCATAATTGAGAAGAAGGATAGAAGCAGTGTGGAGGTGAGGCGGTATTTCTGGGAAGAGTTTTTGTCCGGCTGGAAACTCAGCCAGTCACCCCGTCTGCTTCTTCTCTTATCTATTCAGTGGAAAGCATTCTGATTTGGGATTAGAGATACTTAACTCGAATCTCCCCCTGCCACTTACTGGCCCAATCACCTTGGGCAGATCACCTAACCCCTCTCTGGGCTTGTTTTCTCTATTAAAAAAAAAGGGTTAGGGGAGGCTAGGTGGCGCAGTGGATAAAACACCGGCCTTGGAGTCAGGAGTACCTGGGTTCAAATCCGACCTCAGATACTTAATAATGACCTAGCTGTGTGGCCCTGGGCAAGTCACTTTAACTCCATTTGCCTTGCAAAAACCTAAAAAAAAATAAGGCTTATTTTCTCATCTTTTTTTTTAACCTAGCAGGTTGAAGGAAACAACTGCCATGTGTTCCTCCTAGAGTTGAATTTACGATATTATTATCTCCCAAACCAGAAGGTAATTTTAGAATAGGGCTTAAAGATTCTCCCGTCACCCTTAGAGATGCTCCTGACTACATACCAACCTCATCCTATCATTCTGTCTTAAGAGGCTCTCAGGAATGATAAATACATTGGTAGGAATCGGCAGAGTGTGTATTGATAATTTTAGGAGCCAGCAAATAGATTTGTTTACGTTTCCTAATGGATACTAGTTTGCTACTTTATGGGGTTAAAGATTGGTTTGCCATTGGGAGCCTCGTCTAGGCTCTCCTCTGAGTTGCAGGTAGACCTCTGTCAGTAAACTGGATCGATTTCCCCCACCGTCCATCTTTCTTTTTACTCATCTCTTCTAGCTTATTTTCCTTAGGGCAAACTTCAGCTTGGCTGTGGTACGCCAGAAAAGGCACCTCCTGGAGGCTCTCCACTGAAGGCATCTGGGGGCCTTTAAATGAAAAGAGCCACAACATATTCAATATCGATCTATGTTTAGCAGGGTGTTAAATATAGAGCCCATATCAGATTGCTTTCGGACTGGGATGGGGGGGAGGAGAAAAATTGTAAAACTCAAGACCTTGCAAAAAAAAGGTAAAAACTACCGTTGCATGTAGTTGAAAAAACAAACAAATAAAATATTTTTCAAAAGGAAGAGAGCGCTGTGACATAAAACAGCTATAAGTCAGGAAATAATGTGAGAAGTTTCCTATATGGCATGGTCTAGAGGGTGGAGCAATCTCAAAGAACCGCCCCTAGCTAGCTAGTCTTCTCTACCCCCTAACCCCCAACCTCCCCCATTTCTCTCAGCTCCATATGGTTTTCATTACACTCACTCCCACGGCTGGAGGGGGGGGAGGGGGGCTACAACACCCCACCCCACTGTTCAGGACCCGGAGATACCGAGAGGGGAACGACCGGGAGAGAAAGCGTTTTCCCCGGCCTCAAAGCCCCCAGACTCCAATTTCGGGTGCCCCAGTTCCCGGGTGGGCGGGGAGCCGGGGAGGTGGGAGCGCGCGCACTCTCCACTTTCGCGGGGGTCTACAGTCCCAGGAGCTTGGGGCATTTCCTGTCGGGGCGGGGGGGGGGGGTGAGGGTGCACAAATAAGACTGCCCCCTTCACCCTCCTCGAGCCCCGGAGCCACGGGCATGGGGTGCAGGGAGCTGCGTCCCTCGGCTGGAGGCTGCCCTCTCGAGGGTGGGGGGCTCCCAGGAACGCCAGCCCGGGCGCGCGCGTAGGTGGACCCTCCCCCTCCCCTAGGGTTATTTTTGGGGCCTGAGCTGCCAGCCACCGGCCCCGGGTTTCCACGTGCCCCCTTTCTGCCCACGCTCCCCATGACGCACATCCTTCCACCCCCGCAGCCTCGGGCTCTCGGCGCCCCCTCCCTGCCTCCTTCCCTCCCACCCGGACGCCCCTCTGGAGGCGCCGAGCCCCTGGGTCTGGAGGGAGAGGGAGAGCAAGGAGGAAGGAGGCAGGAGGCCTGGGGTGGTGGGCTCCGGGCGACGGGGGGCAGGAGGCGGAGCCGCCTCCGCCTCTTACCTTCCCTCTGCCCCCTGCCTTCCAAGCCTAGCGGGGCAAGAGGACACTTTGGAAGGGAGGTTAGTCCTTGATCTCCCTAAAGAAAAGGCGGAGCGCCTCCCCTTTGCCCCCTCCCCCCCCCCGCACCCCAGAGGGGGTAAATTGTGGCAGGGTTGGGGGGGGTGAGAATCATTTGGAGGAGAAAGTGCTGGGGAGTGTATGCGAGTGTGACTGTATCTTTTGGGGTTGATACTATGTGTCGCTGTCCAAGTGAATTTGTATGTTCTAGATGTCCCTGCGAATGTTTGTATCTGGCTTCTTATGTGTGGATTTTAAGTTATTTTTCAAAATCAATGAATTGTCAGACTCCACCTTCGGCCACAGCCACCCCCGCAGCCAGAGCTGCTGAGATGTCTGTTCTCCTCCTCCCCCTCTCACCATCCTCCAATTCTCCTCCTACTCTTTTCCTCTGAGAACAAGGATTTTCCAGACCTGAGAAAAGGGAGAGACAAAGAAACAAAAATTGGGCCTTAAGAAGCTACGTAGAGACACAAAGAGAAATAGAGACAGTAACCGAATTAGAAGCCGAGGGAACCAAAAGAAAGGAAAGAAAACATTTACTTTGATATGCTTTTTCCTCTTCCATACTCCTTAGACCACTTTTTTCCCCCTGATTGGGAACAGGACCCATCCCTCCCCCAAGGCTTCATTCATTTCGATTGGTTTTCAAAGCAGAAACATGAGCTCTTTTTCAGTTTTGAGCTTTCATATAATAATGCATTTTATTATGTTGGTGAATAAGTACCATTTGGCTATAGAAAAATTCTCTTCTTTACCTGCCTTCTCTAATTTAATTCCATTTACTAAGGGTTTAAGAACTCTCTCTGAGAGGCAACCACTGGTTTGTAGAGCATAATGTGGCTAAGAAAGCCCCTACCATCCTGGAGGCATGGGGATCTGGTCATAAATAAGGAACCACAGTTTTAAAGAAAAATAGCCTTTGGTAGATACTTAAAGGAATTGCAAGAAAAGTGTTCAAGTGGATTCTTGAGGGGAAAGTGCTATTAATGACTGAGGGGATCCAGAAGGCTTTCTGGAGGAGGTGGTATTTGAATTTGGCCTTAACTGATGATAGTTAAGATTTCAAAAGTTTGGGGTAGGTGGAGGAGAGTATTCCAGACATAAAAATATAGTATGTAAATGAAAGAATGGAGGTGGGGAAATTAATAATAATGATAATAACTAACATCATTAGAGCTTACTGGGTACCAAATACTGTGCTGTACTTTATGATTATCATTTGAACCTCATATCAACCCTGAGAAATAGGTGTTATGACACACACCTCCACTCCCCCATTGTACAAAAGAGGAAACTGAGGCAAACCAATTAAATGACTTGCCTACATGGGTTATTTGGCACATAGCTTCTTTTGTAAATAGTATTTCATTTTTTTTTTAGTTATATGTAAGGACAATTTTTAACATTCATTTTTAGTGAGATTTTGAGTTCCAAAGTTTTCTCCTTCCCTCCCTTCTTTGCCCCCTCCCCACGTTTCATGACTTTGAGAAATGCTGGTTGTTCAATACTCCAACTTTGTGTGAGAAATCTATAAGGAGGGAAGTAATATAAAAACAGGAACCCAGAATCTTCAAGCTCAGTTTCCTTAAAAAAAAAAAAACAAACACAAACCAAAACACTCAAGGAAACAAAAGTCAAAGGAAATAAAAGTGTTGGCAAAGAAATGTGCAAGGAAATAAATAAAAAGCATCACCCAATAAATGTCATTACATGGATTTCTGATCTCACTAGCGAGCATACTCCCTCCAGTGGTTCAGACTATAGGTATTCTAGGTCTTCTCATCCTGCATAACTTTTGTCTGTGTTCTTTCACAGATACTCCCAGATATGGTGCCTTATTGTGGTATGAAGGTGACCGGTTCTCCAAAGCTATGCTAACACATAGCTTGAGCAAGAGGTCTACAGATTTTTCAATAAGACATCCCTATAAGTAAAATATTATCTAGAACACGCCCCAATATAAGTATATTAATAAATAATGTGTACTATTATATAATATTGTGTTTACATAAACACATGCAAATTAGAAATGATAAAAGATGATATAAGAATAAAATGAACAATATTTTAAAAATTCTTAGTTGTACCAAAAAACCCTTTTTTTTGCTTTTTGAAACAATATGTTTGAAGATGCTTCTTTACTTTTGAAAATACTCTGTGTGTGTCCTGGTAGAGAGGACTGACTTGTATTAGTAATTAATTAATCAGTTATTTGTTCATTATAGCTAGATAAGCAGATGAATTTCCTTTTCAGAGATACTTTTTATTTTAAAGATATATTCTACCATAAAATAATAGGTCATAATAGTCAATGAATGTAACAGTTTTTCAGTTAGAGTCTTGTTTTTAATCATACACAACATAAAAATAACAAAAGTGAATCATCTCCACTTTCAACTCGGGGGAAAGTTTTTTGTATAAATCCATTCCTCTTTCTTTACATAGTTCTGCCTAATGAATGATATCACACCTTAATTTCCCATTCAGTTTTGAATATTTTACTTGTCTCTTTGTATGAGTAAGGTGACTTTGGCTAGACAGGAGAGAATAGGGATTGGAGAAATGCATAATAAGCCTGGTAACAAATGTTGGGGCTAACTGGCAAAGAACAAAGTATGATAGCCTATGATTTGATATAGTTGTACATGTACAACAAGGAGTATGTTTGATCTTAGAAATAGTAGGAATTGCCTCTGGAGTTTTATTGAGGGGAAGGGGAATGGGGAAAGACTTGAGACAGAAAAATACTTGCCAGGCAACTGTGCCATAGTGCATAGAGTTGCTGGACCTAGAGTCAAGAAGACTCATCTTCCAGAGTTCAAATCTGGCCTCAGATACTTACTAGCTGTGTGTGACCCTGGCACATTACTTAACCTTATTCACCTCAGTTTTCTCATCTTTAAAATGGACTGAAGAAGAACATGGCAAACTACGCCTGTATCTTTGTCTGCAAAACCTCAACTGGGCTTATGAAGAGTTGGACACAAACAACAATAACAATGAACTAAGGAAGAGAGACAACTTAAACACCTGAACTAGGATGATGGTTTGTGATTATAAGAGAGATGTTGTGGTGAATCAACTGTTTGGATGTGTAAAGTAAGTGAAAGTGAGAAATGGAGGATGACAAGGTTTTTAACCTGGGTGAGTAGAAGGATGGTAACTTTCTTAACAGAAATAGTTAAGTTGGAAGAAGGGTGGGTTTGAAAGAAAGATAAGATCTGAAATGTACAGCATTTGCCTATGCCTACTTATCCTTTGCAGTTTAATCCCCTAAACAGAAAAAAGAGGTGTGGGAATGATTGGTTTTCTCAGAAAGCATAGGGTGCAGAGGTGTGTTATGCTGGTAAATGCTTAAGAATTCTCTAGGGGGAGGGGGGGAAACAGTGCATATGAAACACTTTTTTTTTGGTTTTTGCAAGGAAATGGGGTTAAGTGGCTTGCCCAAGGCCACACAGCTAGGTAATTATTAAGTATCTGAGGCTGTATTTGAACCCAGGTACTCCTGACTCCAGGGCCCATACTTTATCCACTGCGCCACCTAGCCGCCCCTATGAAACACTTTTAAGATGCATTGTTAATATTTTTCCATCATTTTTAAAAGTTTAGATAATGAACAAAATAATCAAATCCTGATTTATAGTTTGCTGATCTTTCAAGTGTAAAAAGTTACACTAAAATTTAATGATTCTTTGCAGTCCAAACTGGCTCCAGCATCCCCCTGGTGGGATACACCTCATCTTCTTACTTTCTGATTACTTGGGATTATACCATTGGCCCACACTTTCCTTTAGTGGTTTTTAATCAGGCTAAAGATGTCTCCCCAAAAGTACAGTCCTAGCAGTGTTGAATCTGCTAGGAACAGAGAAATTCATCATCAGTAGACTAGTTAGTTCACCTAGTAACTAGTTGACAACTAGGTCACAGCCTCTTTATGGGAAAGGCAATCCATGAAGTAAGACCAAGCCTGGTGACCACTTTTTAATAAAAACAACCAAAAAAACCAACTAAACTTTTGAAGTGAAAATGGAAAATTACCTGGTTTGATCTTTTGATGTTCCACCAGACTTAGTGGTGATTAAATTTGGGCCATTTCTTAAAATCTAATTTACCCTCAAAGGATAAAGATTTTCCACTAAAAGGATTATCCAAGAGAAGGCATCCTATGCTCTAAAGATGATTTTCAAAAAGAAGCTTTAAAAATATTCTGAGCAATGGAATAGATAAATAGTCTCTCAAGGATATGGTCAAAATCTGACATTTATAAAGTACATTTAACATTTGTGGAAGTGGTCATTATCTTGGATTAAAAAACTCTGGTAGTCCGTTTCATTTTTTTACAGCCAAAGTTTATGATGTAGAGTCTGTCTAGTCTTTTGCATATATAAAGGCAAACTGGCCTATTCACATAGTACAATATATTTTTCTTTTTCTTTTTTTTAAGAAAGATTTTATTTATTTTGAGTTTTACAATTTCCCCCCTAATCTTGCTTCCCTCCCCCCACCCCACCCCCACAGAAGGCAGTCTGTTAGTCTTTACATTGTTTCCATGGTATACAGTGATCTAAGCTGAATGTGATGAGAGAGAAATCATATCCTTAAGGGAAAAAAAATAAAGTATAAGATAGCAAAATTACATAATAAGATAATGTTTTGTTTTTTAAATTAAAGGTAATAGTCTTTGGTCTTTGTTCAAACTTCACAATGCTTTCTCTGGATGCAGATGGTATTCTCCTTCACAGATACCCCAAAATTATGTCTTATTGTTGCACTGATGGATTGAGCAAGTCCATTAAGGTTGATCATTACCCCCATGTTGCTGTTAGGGTGTACAATGTTCTTCTGGTTCTGCTCATCTTGCTCAGCATCAGTTCATGCAGATCCTTCTAAGTTTCCCTGAATTCTACAATAGTGTTTCATGACATACACATACCACAGTTTGTAAAGCCATCCCCCAATTGAAGGACATTCACTCGATTTCCAATTCTTTGCCACCACAAACAGGGCAGCTATGAATATTTTTGCACAAGTGATGTTTTTACTCTTTTTCATAATCTCTTCAGGGTATAGACCCAGTAGTGGTATTGCTGGATCAAAGGGTATGTACATTTTTGTTGCCCTTTGGGCGTAATTCCAAATTGCTCTCCAGAAAGGGCTGATGAATTCACAGCTCCACCAACAATGTATTAGTGTCCCAGATTTCCCACATCCTTTCCAACATTGATTATTTTCCTTTCTGGTCATAATGGCCAGTCTGAGAGGTGTGAGGAAGTACCTCAGAGATGCTTTAATTTGCATTTCTCTAATAAGTAATGATTTAGAACAATTTTTCATATGACTATGGATTGCTTTGATTTCTTCATCTATAAATTGCCTTTGCATATCCTTTGACCATTTTTCTCAAGTGGGGAATGACTTGTTTTTTTGAAAATTTGACTCAGTTCTCTGTATTACAATATATTTTTCAAATGAAAATTTCCACGGAATTCTCTCAAATGGCCTGTTTCAGGGAGAGATATAATGAAGTATAATGGAATAATCTTGGACAGACTTTGGAGCATGTGTAGACAGTCTGTTACTAGTTCTGATCTAACTCAGTGGTTAGAAGATGACTTTTTATTAAAAAAAAATAAAAAGGTTACACAGCTGGAACTGGGGGTGTTTTCAACAAGGAACTAGCCTTAGACATTTTTTTTCTCGGTTTGACTCTTACTGGGCATCATGATATCCCAAAGGGTTTTCAGTCAATTCAACATTGATAACCCAAGGAACAAGAAATGACTTTCATGGCTGACCTTTGAGATCTAGTTAAGACAAGGACTCTTCTGTCAGTCATGCTGAGTCTGGATGTGCACTTTGTGTGAGCAATGCTGAGTAGGAACTTAGCTAAGTTTGAGCCCACCTTCCACTGAGACAAAGGTAGGATACAGGAGACTTTTCCCACCTGAGTTGTTGGATGGAGGAGGAAACATCTGTATTTTTGTTTTTGTTATAGCTTCAAAGTAAATGTCCATTTGTAAAAGCTAGTTAATTTAAAAATTTTTTATTTATTTAAGGCAATGGAATTAAGTGACTTGCCCAAGATCACACAGCTAGGCAATTATTAAGTATCTGATGTCATATTTGAACTCAGGTCCTCATGACTCCAGGTTGATTTTAAGTGGTTAAACAGAACTGGTTACTGTTGGCTAACATTGAGAGGAACATAGCAACCATAAACCAACTGAAGTTTATGTAATAAAAGGAAGAGACAATTCAAGCCCTTCTAACCTGACTCTCCTGGTAGGATATTTAAGTCAGGTAGAAGTATGGTGGAGGAGGGAGAGAGAGAGAGATAGGTCTTGGGATAGGCCTTTTTACATTCTGAAATCATTGGTTAGTCAACAAGTCCTACACTAGGCCCTGGTAATACAAATACCAACTGAAGTAAAGTCCCTGCCCTTAGGAAGGTTACATTCTTTTTTTTTTTTTATTAAAGATATTTGAGTTTTCCAATTTTCCCCCAATCTTACTTCCCTCCCCTCACCCCACCCACCATGGGAAGCAATCAGTCAGTCTTTACTTTGTTTCCATGTTGTACATTGATCCAAATTGAGTTCGATGAGAGAGAAATCATATCCTCAAGGAAGAACCAAAAAAGTCTAAAAGATAACAAGATCAGACAATAAGATATCTGTTTTTTGTTCTAAATTAAAGGGAATAGTCCTTGAACTTTGTTCAAACTCCACAGCTTCTTATCTGGATAGAGATGGCATTCTCCTTTGCAGACAGCCCAAAATTGTTCCCGATTGTTGCTCTGATGGAATGAGCCAGTCCTTCAAGGTTGATCATCACTCCCATGTTGCTGTTAGGGTATACAGTGTTTTTCTGGTTCTGCTCATCTCACTCAGCATCAGTTCATGCAAATCCCTCCTAGATTCCCTGAATTCCCGTCCCTCCTGGTTTCTAATAGAACGATAATGTTCCATGACATACATATACCACAGTTCATTAAGTCATTCCCCAATTGAAGGACATTTACTTGATTTCCAATTCTTTGCCACCACAAACAGGGCTGCAATGAATATTTTTGTACAAGTGATGTTTTTACCCTTTTTATCATCTCTTCAGGGTATAGACCCAGTAGTGGTATTGCTGGGTCAAAGGGTATGACATTTTTGTTGCCCTTTGGGCATAATTCCAAATTTCTCTCCAGAAAGGCTGGATGAGTTCACAGCTCCACCAACAGTGTAATAGCATCCCAGATTTCCCACAACCCCTCCAACAATTATCATTATCCTTTTTTGGTCATATTGGCCAGTCTGAGAGGTGTGAGGTGGTACCTCAGAGAAGCTTTAATTTACATTTCTCTAATAAATGATTTAGAGCAATTTTTCATATGGCTATGGATTGCTTTGATTTCCTTATCTGTAAACTGCCTTTGCATAGCCTTTGACCATTTGTCAATTGGGGAATGGCTTCTTGTTTTAAAAATATAACTCAGTTCTCTGTATATTTTAGAAATGAGTCCTTTGTCAGAATCATTAGTTGTAAAGATTGTTTCCCAATTTACTACAAGAAGGTTACATTCTAATAAGGAAAGATATCACATGAAAAGAAGTGAAAAGGGAGGATAACCAATGACAGAATGGTTAAGAAAATGCTAGTGCAACCTGAAGAGGAAGGAAGACATGACTGGCCTGGCACGCTCCTTAAATGGAGCTTCTGGGAGGAATTATCCAATCAAAGTGAGAGGAATCAGGGGTCAGGGTACTTCCAATTTGTGAATTTTGGGACTGGAGTGAGCTTTTAGGATGATGAGGTTTCTGAGGTATGGTAGAAAAAGCCTGGAGGGGAATCATAGCATATAAGCTAAATGTGTATATTTAGGATTAATAGTGCTATTGAGAACTAAGCAAGAGAAGAGTCTTCAGTGAAAGAAGAGGAGGGAAGGAGGGAAATCTATCAATCATAGAATCATGGATTTTACACCTGCATGCCTGGATGGGACCATATAGATTCACCTAGGACAGTCCTTTCATTTTATATGTAGGTTGTCTCAAAAATCTCAATTTTAGGTTGCTAAAACTTAAACTGAGGCCATAAGCCTGCATAGGTAGTAAATAGCAAACACTAATGAACCATCCCTAGGTGTGGTGAAGGAAGCAAAATGATATGTGGTTCTAACTGTCTTGGGGGGCGGCTAGGTGGCATAGTGGATAAAGCACTGGCCCTGGAGTCAGGAGTACCTGGGTTCAAATCCAGTCTCAGACACTTAATAATTACCTAGCTGTGTGGTCTTGGGCAAGCCACTTTACCCCGTTTGCCTTGCAAAAACCTTAAAAGAAAGGGGGACTATAACTGTCTTGGAACCTACAAAGTATTCATTCATTCAACACCTACTATATCTAGATATTTTAGCTAGAAAGATAAGCTAAATACACAGGAAATAGGGTAAATGTTAGGGAAGTAATTGCCAAATGAGTGATAGATAATAAATACATTAGAGGTACTAAGGAAAGAATAGGTTACTGCATATAGGGAAGGTTGTGTTGAGGAAATGAGACTGGAGTTGGACTTTGAAGGATGGGTAGAATTCATTTCAAGAGGTATGGAGAAGATATTCAGGGACTCTGTCTTCTCTAGAGATCTATTAGCAACTTCTCTGGATAGGTTGGAATACAGAAGGATGGAAGGGAAAGGATGATATCTAGAATATAGTGTCTCGAATTTACAAGAGGACTTGAGTTCAGTTCTGTACATTCTACCATGCTATGCAGATATAATTTGGAACAGACAAGGAACTTGAGAAAGGAGAGAGCAATGCAATGAGGGATTTTAGGAAAAGATTGGTATAATACATGAATTGAGCATTCAGAGGTAAAGTGAAGAGGGAGAGTTCTCCAATGGGAAATTATCTTTGCCAAGGGACAGGAGTAGGAGAAGGAATGTTAAAATTTTGAGATAGCAAAGGCCATTTTGGTTAGAATGCAGCATGCACAAAAGGTAGTAACATGAAACGATGGAAAGGGTAGGGTGGAACCAGATTATGGATAGCCTTAAATTCCAGGCTAAAGAATTTGTAATTTCTTTAAAGATGTATCAGGAGACCACAAAAATTCTTGAGCCATAATGAGATCTGTGTTTTTGGAAGATTCTTTTCAATCTTATGTGAAGAAGAGGTTGATGAGGGCAGAGACTAGAGGCAGCAAGACTGCTTAGGTGGCTATTACAATTAGCCATGTAAGAGAAACTGAAACTAGGATGATAGCCATGAGAGAAGAGAAAGAGGGATGGATGCAAAAGAATGAATGAATGGAAAAGACTTGGCAAAGGTTTATATTGGGAGGACTATGGGAGCATGAAGAATGGAGAGTAATATTGAGGTTTTGAATCAATGCTACAGAAAAGATGATAGAAAGAGAGCAGAGACAAAAGTATAAAGGAATTTGTGAAAGAGGAAGAAGTGTGTTTTTTCTAGGAGTTTGTGAAAGAGGAAAATTATAGATCAAGAGCTAGAGGAGATTGGTGGCAAGGTCAAAGAAGGTGGTAGATAGATGGCATAGTGTATAGTATACTGGGTCTGGAAGGAGATACTCAGTAGCTTTGTGATCCTAGCTAAGTCTCTTTACCTCTAACTGCCTCAGTTTCCTCATCTATTAAAAAAAAGGCAGCACCTACCCCTCAGGGTTAGTAAGAAATAATAAGCACTAGGTCTAGCACATAGTAAGTGTTTAATAAATGCTTAAGGATTGGGAAAGACCAGGAGTGGTCGAAGTAGTTTTTAAAGTTTTGATCTCAAGATCCTCTTTAGACTCTTAAAAATTATCAAATATTTCTCAATGGGCTTTTGTTTATATAGGTTATATCTACTGATATTTACTTTATTAGAAATAAAAATATATTAGTATAGTTATGAAAATCATTTTGGTCTCTTAAACCCTTAAACCTCCAGTGGTTTGTGGTATCAAACTTTGAGAAGAACTGGTTTATAATGTAACCTATGGCTCAGGGCCTCCCAAGCTCTGGACTTCCATGGACTGGGCAGACCTTAAAAGTCTTTTTGACTCATTATGTCCCCACCCAGAATTTCCCTTAGGAAATATTTGCAGCTATTCATGTCTAGCTTTTCTCCACTATGGGTAACAAAACTCCCAGCTCAAATATAAGCATTTGTGGTAATAAATGCATATTGGGTAGAGGACAGCCTTTATTGATTTACCCTACAGAAAATGCAAAAGTCACAAAAGACTCATAGGCGTCTATAAAAAATTATGGAAAACACTTAAAGAACTCACAACTTCCTTCAGTTCCTCAGGGTTGCCAGTAGGATAACATTCTAGCATTCTAGTGGAATTCATTTTCTCCCACAAGTTATTTTTTATTTAGACAGTCCATTCCAGACTCAATTGTGCCACCTTGTGGTTAGATTATGGAGCCTATGGGCAGGCAGCATTCTTCTCATTTGAATGTCCACTGGCCAAATAACTCACCATAGTGAGTCCTGTGTGAGATTCTCCTCCATATATCAGGAGGCATTATTAAGAATTCAGAATGCCTTAGGAACGCTCCTTCTTGTTTTCGAAGGTCAGATTTACTTCTCAGCTATGGATTTTTTTCTAGAGGCAACTGCCAAATGTGGTTTTCCTCAAAAAACCTCTTCCTGTCTAAAATACTAGATTATGGGAGCATGCTGCCTAGAAAATTTCCCCTTCTGACACTCCTAAAACACTTGTGATGGAAAATGTTATCCACAGCCAGAGGAAAAAAATGAGTCTGAATGCAGAGTAAAACATACTATGTTCACTTTTTAGAAGTTCTTTTATAATTTTTCTTTCTCATTTTTTTTACTCTTTCTTCTAATTCTTTCACAACATGACTTATATGTAAATATTAGCAGCTAGATAGTACAGTAGGAAGAATACAAGAAGGACCTGAGTTCAAATCCAGCCTCAGACACTTAGAGACCTTGGCCATGTTACTTAATCTAATTGCCTCGCATCTAGAGCTATCTCCAGTAGTCCTGATCCCTATCTGGCCACTGAAACCACTGGACTCCAGAGGAACAACTGAGGCAGGGGACTTAGCACAGCACTATCCTCACTTAAATCCTACACTTGAATTTCATAGCATCACCTCCTTGATGTCATGGTTTTCTTTGAGAACAAAGGACAAACTTCATCATTAATATGGAAGTATGTTAAATATGATTATAAATGCTGCCATGGGGAGGGGGGGTGGAAGGGAAGATGATAGAAAAATGTAGAACACAAAAGTTTACACAAAGATAAATGTTGAAAACTATCTTTGCATGTAATTTGAAAAAATAAAATCAAGTAACATAAAAAAGATAGTTTCCCTTTCCTATAACTAGGTGATTGGAGGTCAGGAATATTGTCCATAAATTCCTCTCTTTGGGACATGTGGGTAAGCATATGTTGACTTTTGCCATATACTTTTTTTTTTCAGTTTTTGTGGGATGATGGGGTTAAGTGACTTGCCCATAGTTACTGTATCAAGTATGAGGTCAGATTTGAACTCAGGTTCTTCTGACTCCAAGACTGGTGCCCTGTCTACTGTACCACCTAGCTACCCCTTGCCATGTACTTTGCCCAAAGTCACACAACTAAGGAAGTATTAAGTGCCTGAGGGCAGATTTGAACTCAGGTCCCCTTGGATCCAGGGCTTGCCATGCACTTCTGCTGAAACTCTTTGATATTCTGATGAGTACAAGATGCTACTATGATCTCTTAGACTGAGAAAGTTCACTTTCTCTGGATTCTGACCTATTTTTACAAAAAACTAAACCCCCCCAAAAAAAGGATCAAGGAACCTGAAGTCCAGGAACTTTGCTCAGGTCACTTGGACAACACTCAGCAGCTCACCATGTTCTCTAGGAAATCATTAATAAGTCCTTAGGAAGTGAGGGAAGAGGGGCAGCTAGGTGGCATAGTGGCTAAAGCACCAGCCCTGGAGTCAGGAGTACCTGAGTTCAAATCTGACCTCAGACACTTAATAATTTACCTAGCTGTGTGGCCTTGGGCAAGCTACTTAATCCCATTGTCTTGCAAAAGAAAAAAACAAAAACAACAAAAAAGGTGAGGGAAGTAGATAGAGAGATCCCCTCTCTACCTGTAACTAAGGAAAAAAAAAATAAGGCACCAGAAAAAAACTGAAGGGGAAGAGGAGTAAAAAAAAATAGTATGAGGGTTTTCTCTGATAGGCTGATGACTACTCTTACCAAAGATTATTCTCCAGAGACTTAGTGAACCAAATCATCTATTTTTTTTCTTTCAATGCAATAAGCAGCACTGTTTAATTTGAAAACCTGCAAAAAGAGCAAGATAAACCCTGTTCTCAAAGAGCTTATATTCTAACTGTGAAAAACAATATGTAAAAAGAAATTAAAAATGGAGGAAGGTATCCACTACTCACACTAAGCATGGTGTTGAAGGCTGGAAAAGTCAAAACCACAGCTTGATGAGGAATAAAGTTTGGTTGACCTGGGCCCCTCCCCAAAATGGAAGTTCCAGAAGGAACTTGCTGATGGGAAATAGAGACCAGTATAGTAGAGAAATGTTCCAGGCTGAGGAGAATGAAGTATCAAATCACCTTAGTGGTCACCAGTAACTCCGGAAGAAAAGGATCACAAAGATAATGACAGACTGAAGATAAAAAAGGTGATATCAAAGATTGAAGTTTTATGTATTTAATATATTTATAAATACATATATATATGTAAACATATATTTCATTCATCAAAAAATCTTTCTCTCCTTCACATTTCTCCTCCCCCCCCAAAATTTAGAGCAAGAAAAAAATAAAATTCCTGTTACAAATATATATGTTCAAACTAAATAAATTTCCATATATGCTAAGTCCAAAACATATATCTTATTCTGTATTCTGAGTCCTTCACTTCTCTATCAGGAGATGGGCAACATATTTCATTGTCATAATGGAATCACAATTGGTGATTACATTGATCAGATTCCTATTTTTTTCTAAGTTATATGTCTTTACTATACTGTTGACCCTGTATAGTTTTCCAAGTTTTATATGCTTTACTCTTTGTCAGTTCATGTAAATCTTCTTAGGTTTCTCAAAAAATACTTCCTTCACCATTTTTATTTTTAGGTTTTTGCAAGGCAATGGGGTTAAGTGGCTTGCCCAAGGCCACACAGCTATGTAATTATTAAGTGTCTGAGGCTGGATTTGAACTCAGGTACTCCTGACTCCAGGGCTGGTGCTCTATCCACTACACCACCTAGCCACCCCATGCATATACCTTTTAATGCACATCTTTACTACTGTGTATTTCAAAGCATCCTCTCAGCTTTGGTCTTTTTGTTAGAAATCTTGGAAATCCTTTAATTAAAGGTCTGTTTTTTTCTCCCAATAGCATTATAAGCAGTTTTGTTGGATAAGTTATTCTTGGCTGTTTTGCCCTCTGGAATATTATATTTCAAATTCTCTGCTCCTTTATGATGCCAAGTCATATGTGATTCTGACTGTGGCTCTTTGGTATTTGAATCCTTTCTTGTCTGTTCGCAACATTTTATATTTGACTTGAAAGTTCTGGATTTGAGGTTTGATGTTCATAGAAATTTTCATTTGAGCATTTCTTTCAGTGGATGACTGATGGATTCTTTCTGTTTCTGCTTGTGAGATTTCTTGAACTCTGATGTCTAGGCTCTTTTTTTTGATCATGATAATCAAGTAGTTTAATTATTCTTACTTTTTTCCTACTCAAACAGTTTCCCAGGTCATTTGTTTTTGCTGTGAAATATTTTACATTTTTTTCAATCTTTTGATTTCATTTTAAATATTACTTGTTTCATGAAGTCATTAACTTCTATTTAGTCCATCTAATTTTCAGATTTATTGCTTGAGTAAGATTTTGTACCTCTTGTACTAAACTGTTAGTTTTCTTTCTAATTATTTCTTCCAGTCTTCATTTCTTTTCACTTTTTTCCCTTTAGCCCTCATTTCTTTGATAAAAATATTTTTAATGCTTTTTTTTTGTTTCATTTCTTCCTGAAATTCCAGTTGAATTGTGCCCATTCTGTGTTTTATTTTGAGACTTTGCTTGTAGATTTTTTTGGAGTCATTCTCCTTTGGTTTGTCACCATAATAGCATTTTATGATGGAAGTCTTTTTTTTTTTTTTGTTTGCTTATTCTTTCAGTCTACTACTTGACTTTAGATTTGATGTTAGGGTTAGACTCTGAAAGGAAAGTCTAGATTGGTCCTGCTGCTACTTTCTTGAACTATTGACTGTTGTATTATTTCAGGATCTCAGAGACAACTCAGACTGGGGAGCTGCAAGTTTTGGGAGTTGTCAAAATGATCTAAGGATAAAGTCTGATTCTACTCTGAGCTCTGAGAGTTCCTCACTTGAATCTGGTTCTTAACAACAATAGATTGTTGCTGGGCTTGGACATCACTATCAGCCAGCTGGGAAGCTCTGCTGGATCAGAGAGATGGAACTGCAGATATGGGACAGCTAGGTGGCCCAGATAGAGCACTTGCCCTGGAATCAGAAGGACCTGAGTTCAAATCCAGACTCAGACACTTAATACTTAGCTGTGTGACCTTGGGCAAGTCACTTAACCTCATTGTCTTTGCAAAAAAAACCTTTAAAAAAGGTGCTGCAGATTTTCCTTTAGTCTGGAATTCCTCCTCTGGTTAATCCTATGCAAGGAAGGTTTAGACTGCCGGAAGTGAGGAACTGAAGCTTCACTTTTTCTGAGTTTGAGCCATACTTCTGCTACTTGCTTCTAAACCTGCTCTTCTTTCTGCAAACAAACCAGAATTTGCAATGGATTAGGGGGTGGGGAGGGATTAAAACACTCATTCGGCCCTGGATCTAAGAACAGAAACTGGATAGTAGGTGGCAAAGCTATCAGTTGGCATCTGACCTGGTTGTGTCCTGGTATGAATCCAAGAGTGCCCTGTCTGGGTCTGGGACCTCCTCTTACCCTATAGCATAGTCTCTCCCTGCATGGGAATGTTCCCCATGCACTTCTGGCTAGACCCCATCCCCAGTATCCACTTACCTATCTGTCTGTCTGTCCCTGGGATGGAAAAAGGGCACACTGAGACTTTTTTTTTTAGCTTCCCCCATCAGGATTCAGAATTTTCTAGACCTATTTGGAGATGTTTTAATGAGAACTTACTGTACTGCTTCCTGCTACTGTGCCATCTTAGCTCTGAGATATATTTTTTAAGGGAAAAAGATGATCCAGATGGCTGTCTGAGACGGAGGCGGATCAGTCATTTCTCAGTAGTGTTTTACAGATGTAGTAAGCATAGGCATGGTCATGGTGAGGCCAAGGGTATAAGCATCCCCATGGGAAATGGTGATGATAGGGAAGAAAGTCGAGGAAATATGTGAATTGAGAAGGGATATCGACCCTTAGCTCAAACCTCTTTATATATAGAGCATCTAATCTGAGCTTTATTTTCCCATTTTACACTTAACCTTTCTGAATTTCAGGTTTCCCATTTGACAGTGCTGGTCCAAGAGCAGACCCATGATGAGGATGAGAGACACAGAGAGGAGAGAGACACAGAGTGACGGGGGGGGGGGGGGGAGAGAAACAGACAGAAAGAGAGAGAGAGAGAGAGAGAGAGAGAGAGAGAGAGAGACAGAAGAGAGAGAGAGAGAGAGACAGAAGAGAGGGAGAGGGACAGAAGAGAGGGAGAGGGAGAGAGAGACAGAAGAGAGGGAGAGAGACAGAAGAGAGGGAGAGGGAGAGAGAGAGACAGAGAGACAGAAGAGAGACAAGAGAGGGAGAGGGAGAGAGACAGAAGGACAGAAGAGAGGGAGAGGGGAAGAGAGAGAGAGACAGAGAGAGACAGAGAGAGACGGAAGAGAGGAGAAGGAGAGAGAGAGACAGACAGAAGAGAGAGAGAGACAGAAGAGAGGGAGAGGGAGAGAGAGAGACAGAAGAGAGAGAGACAAGAGAGGGAGAGGGAGAGAGACAGAAGAGGGAGAGAGACAGAAGGAAGAGGGAGAGAGACAGAAGGACAGAAGAGAGGGAGAGAGAGAGACAGAGAGACAGAAGAGAGAGAGAGACAGAAGAGAGGGAGAGGGAGAGAGAGAGACAGAGAGACAGAAGAGAGAGAGAGACAGAAGAGAGGGAGAGGGAGAGAGAGAGACAGAAGAGAGGGAGAGGGAGAGAGAGAGACAGAGAGAGAGAGAGACAAGAGAGGGAGAGGGAGAGAGACAGAAGAAGGAGAGAGACAGAAGGACAGAAGAGAGGGAGAGGGGAAAGAGAGAGAGAGAGAGACAAAGAGACAGAAGAGAGGGAGAGGGAGAGAGAGAGACAGAGAGACAGAAGAGAGAGAGAGACAGAAGAGAGACAGAAGAGAGGGAGAGGGAGAGAGACAGAGAGAGAGAGACAGAAGAGAGGGAGAGGGAGAGAGAGAGACAGAAGAGAGAGAGACAGAAGGACAGAAGAGAGGGAGAGGGGAAAGAGAGAGAGAGAGACAGAAGAGAGGGAGGAGAGGGAGAGAGAGAGAGAGAGAGACAGAAGAGAGGGAGAGGGAGAGAGAGACAGAAGAGAGATACAGAGAGATGGAAGAGAGAGAGACAGAAGAGAGGGAGAGACAGAGAGACAGTAGAGAGACAGAAGAGAGGGAGAGAGACAGAAGAGAGGGAGAGGGAGAGAGAGAGACAGAAGAGAGGGGGGAGAGAGAGAGAGAGAGAGAGACACACACACACACACAAGAGAGGGAGAGGGAGAGAGAGACAGAAGAGAGGGGGGAGGGAGGGAGAGAGAGACACACACACGAGAGAGGGAGAGGGAGAGAGAGACAGACAGGGAGAGGAGGGAGGGGGGAACATGATGGAAGGAATGTGGAAAGGGGAATGACGTATTAGAAAGGGGCACGACCAAGACAGGAGTGTGAGGACAAGGAGCCCAAACAGGCGAGGGAGAAGGAGAAAATGAGGAAGAAGAGAAGGAGTGATGTATGATCACGAAGTGCCCGCCCATTCCAGTCACGTATTGGTTGCCTAGCTGTCGATCATTCCTATTGTTTAACTACATCGCCCAGGAAGCGCGTCGCTAGAGGGCGGCATCTTCCTGTAGCTAATCTCTTTTCTAATAGGTCAGAAACAAACTCCTCCCTCTCTCCGTCAGTTACCAGGAGAGCGGACTCCCCACCCCGTCCCTCGGGGTCTTGGAAATTCGGGGCCCCGCCCATCCGGGCTAGCCCGGTGGGGGGCGGGTCTTCTTTGTGGATCCCGCGCTCCGATAGGCTCTGACGGCTGCTCTTTCTGGACGCCTCGTCGGGGTGGGCACGTGAGGAGGAGGCGGCGTGCGGCGGCGACCATGGCGGGAGGCATGAAAGTGGCGCCCGCGCCGGCGCCGGCGGCTTCCCGCTCCCCCGGCCGGAGGGCCCGAAGTAGCGGGGCGGTCTGGCTGCGCCTGCTTCTCGGCAGCTGCCTCGTGTGCGGCGCAGGTACCGGCCGGCGTGGTGCGGGCTCGGAGGAGGAGGAGGACGGGGACCGGGCCGGCGGGGCTCGGCCGTTACGTTCCCCGCGGCCTCGATTCGAACCCGGGGCTTTGCCTCCGGATCCTCCCCCGGGCGAGGCCGAGGCCTAGAAGAGGCAGACAGGCCAACGGGGCCCCGGCCGCGGGGCTTCGGGGAGACGTGGGTGCGGGGCCCGGGCCCGAGCCGCCCCCTCGGGCTGCCGGTCCGGCTTATCCTCCTCACCTAGGGGTGCCCACCTGGGCCAGCCCTGGGAAAAGGCACCGCTATCTCCTATCTTCCTGCCCCCAAGGAGCTTCCAGTGTCATGCAACAAGTATTTATCAAGGAGGCACAAGTCTGCAGTGCAGGGGGTGGAGGTCACTGATAGTAAATAGGAAAGCCAGACCAAGTGCTGCTTGCTAGGAGAATCTGAAGGTAGGGCAAACGCTTTGAGCTTGAAGGACTGGGGATGGCCTGGCATCTGAGCTGAGCCCTGAAATATGACAAAGATTCTATTTTGGGGGCCTGGAAATGAGGAAGTAAGGTTGTGAGGCTCCTTCACAGGAGAGGTATTGAATCTGGTCTTCAGTAAATTGGCAACTATTGATTACTGTGCCTCCTGTGTTGCAGAAATTGTTCTAGGGCTCTAGCGGTATAAATGCAAAGGATGAGGAGACCATCACTACTCCCTAAGACCTTTCATTCTATAGAGGGAAAGGAGACACATGCAAATAAACAGAATTAAAGCTCACCAGGGAGGGAGCTGGCTGACCCTCGTGCTTGGGGCAGTCTGGATGTCTTCCAGTAGAGTTGACTGAATAGAAAGTGGTGCTTGAGTTCCTTCTTGGAGGAAGAGAGGGATTCCATGGAGCACTTCTGAGCAAGTAGTATGTCCCATACAAGGTGGGCTAGTGCAGAGGCCCTGGAGATGAAAGGCTACCTGTAAGAAACAGAGGATTTGCCTGGATTGTGGAGAGGAGGAATAGAATCATATGAGGCTGGAAATGTGGATCGATATCAAGTTGTGAAAGCTTTAAAAAGAGGAGCTGGAAGCAACAGGGAGCCTTTGGACTTTATTGAGTGGGGGAGTGACGGCAAGTCTTTGATTTTGGAAAATCATTTTTGAAGTTGAATGGAGCATTGATTTGAGTGAGGCAGGAGGACCATCTGAGAGATCACATAGTTACCCAGATGAGAGGCAATGACTACACTGAGGTGGTGGCTGTATGGGTAGAGAAAAAGGATGGGCAAGAGAGATGAGGAGATAGAAATGACAAGATTCAGCAGCAGATGGTATGTATAGGGAGAGGGTAAAAATAAGTCAAGGATATCACTGAAGTTATGAGCACATGAGATGGGGAAAATGGAGGTTCATATATACAAATAGGGAAGTTGGGGAAAATGGTAGATTTTTGGAGAAAGAGAATAGATTTTGTTTTGGACATACTGAGTGTAAGATGCTTCTGGGACATCTTGTTTGAAATATCCAGTAGACATTTGCTGGTAGAAGACAGATGTTCAGGGAATATGGGGAAAGATCTAAGTCATATGCATAGAGATAATGTAAAACATTTTTTCTCAATGAAAAAGCATCTTGATCCCACTTCTCCAGCCCATGGGGAGGGGATGGGGAAGAAAACCATACCCTTGTAACAACTATAAACAGTTAAGTAAAACAAATTCTCACACTGGCCATGTCCAACAAATATGTAATCTTATTTTTTATCTTGTTCATCATCTTTATATCCAGAAGTGAGTAGCACCTGGAATCATAAGTAAGTCATTCCATTGACAATAGTTCTTAAATCTTTCAAAGTTGATAGTTTTTACAATATTGTTATTAGTTGTGGCAATTAAATTCAATTTACTCAGCATCACACTTCCTGGGTTTCTTTGAAACTGTTCCTTTCATAATTTCTTAAGACATAATTCCATTACATTCATATACTATAACTTAACCATTCTCTTTTGTTCTTTGCCACTACAAAAAGAGTTGCTATAAATATTTTTGTAACTGTGGGTTGTTTTCTAACTTTGATCTTTTTGAGAATAAAGGCCTAGTAATGGTATTTTGGGGGTGAGTCAAATTAGTGATTTTGAGGACATAAAATGGTTGTACCAATTTACAACTCCATGGACAGTGCATTAAGGCCCTTCCACAGTTTGTTATTTTTCCTTTTTGGTCATTTTTCCCTATCTTATTAACTTTAGAGTTGTTCAAATTTGTATTTTTCTTATTAACTATTTGGAGCATTTATCATAGGGTTGTGGATAGCTTGATGCATAGAAATGTATTTTAAGAATTGATGAGATCAACAAGAGAGAGAAGAGGGTCCAGGACAGAACTTTGGGGAAGTCAAAGATGGGGTCATGATATTGATAATGAGCAGCAAAGGAGACCAAGAATGTAGGAGAACCAGGAGAGAATAGTGCTGGGAAACCCCAGAGAGCAAAAAGTATCCAGGGGAATATAGTAGTCAACAGATATAAAAAAGAATAAGGATGAGAAAACTAGTGTCAAATTTGGAAATTAAGGGAACATTGGAAACATTGCAGGGAGCAATTTCATTTGAGTAATGAGTTCAAAAGCCAGATGCTCAGGGTTAAGGAGTTAGTACAAAAGTGAATCGACCAGTAGTTAAATCAACCAGTAGTCAAACTCAAAAAGAAATTGGATTAATAAACTATAATAATGATGTCTTCAGGTCACATATTTTAAAATATAATGTTTTATTGTTTTTTAAATATTTCCCAATTACATTTTAATTTGGTTGAAATCACATTAGGGGGTAGTGTGTGTGGGGTGTGTTTGACACCTCTGGTGTAGACAACTTTTTCTAGTAATTTTAGCTGAGTTAGGGAGCATTAAGGATTAAGGATGGTAAGATCAGATGAAGGGTTCTTAAGGATGGGGAGACTTGGGCATGTTTGAAAGCAATAGATGAAGCCAACTTCTTTGGGAGAGGTTTAAGATCAGAGAGGAAGAGAAGGGGAAGTCAACTGAAGAGTTGATGGAATCAAGGCCACCTATGTAGTGGGGTTTATCCTGGCAAAGAGAAGGGGAGAGGCAGGATTGTCAACAAGAGACTTTGAGAGGAGAAGAAGGAACAAAGAGCCAATGGCCTCAATTTTTTAGTAAAATTAGAGTTAGTAATGCAATGTTAAACTGGAAAGTCATGGGCCAGTCAAATTATAAATAATCCTAAATGCTTTTTAAGAGAGCAGTTTCAAAGGTGAGGAAGGACAGTGACTGGAAGAGTTGGCATAAGGGTCCAGAATGTAAATGTGGATGAGAATATGAAGGTGTTAAGTGAGGGGAGAGGTCACTTCCAACTGAGAGCTGGGGTGGGAAGGAAAGGCTTGGCAGAGGAAGAGTGGCATTGAAGGTGAGCTTTAGGGAATAGCATGAGTCTGTGGAAGAGATGATGTAAAACAGTCTTATTTGATGGGGGCTTGTGCCCTAAGTGGAAGGTTAAATAGTTGGGAATCATAGGAGGTTTTCTGAGAAGGCCAGTAACATGCATCTGTACATTCTTTTGGTAGTGGTGTGTGGGAAGGATTAAGAGGAGGGTGATGCCTCAGAAAGCTGGGAGATTTGAGTTGGTCCCTTTCCTTCTCTTCCCTTGCCTTCCCCTCCCCTGCTTTCTCCTTATAACTGTGTGTTCTGCCCAAAGTCCTAATAAGATTTCCTGGGGTTTATATCCAAATAACTCTGATTTAGAGAATTTTTTCAGATGACTCGAGATAGCTTAGATTTCTTTATTTAAAATTGCTGTTGCCCATTTATCTTTTGGAGGCTTGTTTTACTTAGCTTCTTTTTCATTCTAGCCAGACTGCCTTCCTTTTCTGTTCCCTAAAATCAGAATCCATCTTCTGCCTCCAAGAAACATTAGAAAGATTTTTACTATAAAGTAATGAGAAGGGAGTTTAATGGAATATTATTATTACAGTGTAAAAAATGACTGACATTCATAAGAAATCTGGAAATATATGTATGAATTGATGCAGAATGAAGTGAGTAGAACCAGGAGAGCAGTTTACACTATGGTCAGAGTGATATAAAGGGAAACCATTAAGAGGTCATCCATGCAGTGATCAGTTATGACCTCTGAAGACTGATGATGATGACTCCTTGGTCCTTGACTGAAGGGATGAGCTAGAGGTGCAGGCAGAGGCATGATGTTTATCGAAATGACAAGGGTGCTATTTTGTTTTTGACTAGACTTTTTGGTTATGGGGCAGGAGGGGTAGGGCTTCCTCTTTACAGTGGAGGGGTAAGGATTGATAGGTTGTGATAGAGATTTTAGAAGAAAAAAAGAGTATCAATGTAACATTTCAAACACTATGCAAGAAGGAAGTTTGGAAGGGGTGGCACAAACAAGGCAGTTTTGTTTATCGTGTTAAATAAGTGTATACTTCAACACAGTTTTATATGCAGTTCTCTTTTCCTTATAGATTAGGCCCTTGGGCGGGTCTTCCCCGAGGTCAGATGTATGACTGGTCAGGGGAGTCAGTGCCCATGCCTGGTTGTAGCCCCCCCCCCCCCGAACCCTTCTCTTCCTGGTTTTCCAGGATAGCCTTTCCCACTATCCTCTTCCCCAAACTATGACTTGTTACTTCTCTGTTTCCAAGTTCTGTGCCTCTGGTATGGAGGATGCCAGCAACTCTTCTTGGGTGGTCTTTGCATCCTCAGAATCTTGTTGGTACTTAGGCCATGTTGGGTAGATTGGATACCAGTGATAGTGAGGGATAGATTCAAGATGATTGGGGAAGTGTTGGGATATGTGGAAGCAGGGAAAGGGAGGAAGCATTAAAAATGTCGCTATGATTATAACCATGGGTGATGCAGAAAATGATAATGCCATTGAAAGAGATAAGTAAACCAGAGAGAGGAATAGGATTGATGGAGAAGAATCATTTTTATTTGGTTGCTTTCATATTCTTAGTTGGTGTTCAAAACCATCTTCTGAGGGAAGTCAAATAGGAATTATTCTCCCTCTTTTACAGGTGAGGAAGCAGATCATGGAGTTTAGGTGATATCACAGAACTAGTAAGTGGAAGTGACAGGTTTTTTTTTAACTCCAGATATACTACTTCCCCCCTATATCGTGATGCCTCAAGTTGGAGGAAGAGAGACAAGATTGGTGATACTGTGTACATTTTAGGGCTTTAGTATTTGTTGACCAAAAGGAAAGTGAGTAGTACTATGAGAGCTGGTGACATATAAGATGGGGAAGAGGGAAAATCTTTGGGGTAAAATGAACAGGATTATATTAGGCCTTTTGGGGCCACTTATATTTTAATGAATTTTGCACATATGTTTAATTCAGTGAGTCACTGATGTCCAAAAGAGATCTTTTCAAAGAGCCAGATTCCTAATTGTGGTGAGAGGGAATTTGGGTCTGATTATCTAGGTTGCTTTCTAAGCCATAGACCAGGTTGTTTTGAGAAAGCAAAACAGTTACTTGAATAGGAGGGGGGGGGAGCAGGGGAAAGCATTTATTTGCCATTTGACTTTGTAAAAAGGGGTACACAGAGTGCCAATGTTGGGCATCTTGTCAATTTTTCTATTTAAGGTCACAGAGTGAACTGAGCACCAACTTGGATTGCCACATTTTGGGGCCATAACCTGTGAGCTAAGAGTTTTCAAATATTGACTCCTTCTAGGACCTTGGACCTCTTTGCTCCAGACCTGCAGAAGCAGATAGATTTCTGTGGGTTCTGCCCCGCTAAATGTTGGTTAGAGCCATCCTTTGTTTTTGGGGGGTTTGGGGGCTCAGAGTTCTCGGGGAATGCTGCCTTCACAGCAGATAGATTTCTGAAGGAGGCTGTGGTGAGGGAGAGTCTTCTCCCCCCCCCCCCCCCATTTGGGCATAGCGAGAACTTTTAGAAAATAGAGATTAGATTTTGAGGACTGATTTAATTCTGTGATTTCTTTTAGTATTGTAGTTATAAATCTTTTGGGATTAGAACTTTTCTTGACCTGACTTTTTCAAAAGACCTAATGTTATTGTCATATACTCTTGAGAATAGGAATATATTTAAAAGTGTGTAATTCTGACAAGTCCTGTTGTCATAGGAGAGAAAAGGGGTAAATAAATATGAATTTTTGGATGAGCTTTTGTTAATAGATATGTATACTGCTCAGAGCTTTAATAATTGGCTGAAAATAATTTGAAGTTAAAACATTATAGACTTTTAGCTACTGGACTTGTGTTTGACATTAATCTTTATTTTTTAATGTTAACTAACAACTTTCTTGGGCAATTAAATTACAGTTTCAGAGCTCAATCCATTTGTAAATGGTTTTAAGGTGTCCCGTGTAGCTTCAGAATTCACTTTTCAGAATCACTCAACAACCTACTCATATTTGTGGACTGGTATTCTCTCAGTTTCATGGACTTAACGATAGCAAACAGAATGGACATAAGGTTTTATGAGAATTTATGAGAATTATGTCTAATGAAATATGAACTTGGAGAAAACCTTCCCAACCATTTTCCTTTGAGTCTAGATTTAGTCCAATTGCTGAGTTTAAGGAAGTTAGTAAAACTGACAGCCGAGCACTTGTATTGAATTTTTAGCATAGCAAGATGTGGAATTATTAAAGTAGGTGCCAGAAAGTGATTTTTCTAAAACACTTCATCCCATCCCCCAGTCCCAAGGGCATCATGTAAAACAAGTCTCTAAACCAATTTCTTATTATACTTCCACTTAGGGATACAGTGGGAGAGACTGGCTTTAGACACACTTAACTTCATTCCCAAACTATTCCTGATCTGCTGGACTGATGTCCCAGGCCATTTTTTTTTCTATCTGATTTTTGGGTTTTCAGAAGTTTGGCTGAGATTCTTTTTTCTGTTGTGTTTAAAATCCACACACCTGCATCCACAGAAAGCATTTTTTCCCAAAAAGCTTGCAGAATGTCTCCTTTCAAAGGACCATTTCACAAGCTGGTAATCGCTACAGAGATTTCTGGACAAGGGAGACCTGGTAGCAGCAGACTACCCTTGAGTACCAAAATGACCAAGAATCAAGACCATTCCCAAAGGAACATGAGTTGTTTAATAAAGGATAATAGGAGCAGATAGAACAGTTAGCTTCTCCTAAGCTCTTTGGGATGGAACCAAAAGACTACAACATTGAACTACATTAATATAAATTACTACTGTCTTATTGTAAGTAAAGAAATTGTGCTAATTTTTTTATGGTCCAGGAAGTTGCTGGAGAAAATGTACCTTGCTTTCTACCTGCTCTGGATGAATGATTATTTAAAAAAAGCAGAGTTAATGGTATTTATCAGAAATTGTGATATTTGTAATGCCAGACTTTTTACCTCATTGAATCCTTCTGTCTTTTAATCTGTTTCCCATCCCTAGTTCAAAGTTAAGACAGACTTCAAGAAATTGACTATTTTGTTCTTTTTTAATGGAAATTCATTGATTTGCTTTGCTTAAACTGTTTCTTTTCTTCCCTTTCTGCATGAAGCTGAAATTACAGTACAAGTGACGATGCTGCAAGAATCCCAATTTTATTATGCAAATAGTAGTCAACAGTTCTGTTATAAAAACACTCTTGTCCCAAGGTGGCATGAATTATGGACCCGAGTGACGGTAAGAAACCTAAAGACCATTGGAGGGCATAATCAGTCAAGTATATGTATTTAGAATAAGGAATGTATTTCTAATAACATCTTTAGTTTTATCTAGATCCACCATTAATTAGTATTTATTGACTGCCTCATCTGATCTGGTTCCTGCTTTGAGTTGTTAATTATAATTATTGTATGGGAGGATCTAAAAGAAATTAAAAGATGGCCCTCACTCTTGAGGAGCAAACATTATTCAGTATTCCATAGTGTATCCTTGTGGCATATTTCCTTCAGCTCAAGGGGCACTCGCATCCCCACCCTCACCCCCAGTCACCACCCCTACCCACCCACTAATTCCACAGACCTCTTGCCTTATCACTGTGTGTTATGCTGATATAAACACCTTTGACTTGCTGCTCCTAATTTTGTTTTGATTTCACATGAGTGTAATTTTCATAAACACTGAATCCATTATGTCCCCTCAGAAGTATTATTTTGGTCATTTATTCCATAACACTTATCAAGTCATCTGGCAGCCCAATGTGTCTGGATCTAATAGTGATTGAACAAAATGAGTCTTTTTGGAAATGGGTGCCATTCTACTTAGGGACACTCTTACTGCTGCAAAGTGTTGCAGCTTATGAGGGCATTAGTCATGTTAGGATGATTAAGGTGATTTGGTAGTTGAATTTTTAAAAATTTGTTTTTCTTTATTTTACTGTTTGATACAAAAATCATAGCCATTGGAGAGCATGTGTGACCAGTGTGTCACAGAACCAGTGGTTTGTGACAGACAAGGAGAATCTCTTCATTACCATAATGGGAATCATTTTCAGTCTTGCTGGGTCTGGTTGTAACCTGCCAATTTGCTTAATGGTCTTAGCCCAGGTTTTATAAAATCTTTTGTAAATAGCTGTATTTATGACCCCTTCAATTTGAAATATTTTTTTTCTCTGTAACTAATGGTGGTTCTAGAGATGACGGTAATAGCGAGTTAGTTTCATATACACTTCTCTGCTTTGTGTTGTTGCATATTAAAAACATTCTTTGTCCAGTTTTTTGGTGTTTTTTTTTTAGTTGCTACAACTTTCAACATAATAGTCTTGTGGTACTGAGAACAGGTTTAACATTGTACCTATGCATTTGTCAATATTTAAATTCATCTCTCCTTCCCTACTTTCTCTTTTTCCCAACCCATCTGACCCACAGATTCGGGTAAACAGCTCCAAAGTGGTGAGAGTTACACAAGTGGAAAATGAAGAGAAATTGAAAGAACTGGAGCAGTTCAGTCTCTGGAACTTGTTCTCATCTTTTATGAAGGAGAAGCTGAATGACACCTATGTCAATGTGGACCTCTACAGCACCAAAGTGTGCCTCAAAGTCGAGGTCATCGATACTGACACAGAGTATAGCATCAGTCTATCCCGCAGTAAGCCTCCTCTCTCTTAGTGGTTTCTTTTCCATCTTAGGGAATTTCTAAGATCAGGAATCTCAAGTACAATTATGAAAACAAATAAGGAGAAAGATGACCTACCTAGCAGCACCAGATCTTAAATTCTTCTAGGTAGCAGTGATCATCAGGATGGTTTGGTTCTATTTAAAAAAACAGATCAATCAGAGGAGCCAATTAAGTATGTACTGTATAGCAGAAACAAAAGAACCTGTGTTGAAGACAACAGTCAATGCAGTCAGGACTTACTGACAAACACTATTGAAAAAACTGGACAGGAGTGACAGAAATTAGTTTCAGGCCAGCACCTCAGAAACCATGTACCAAGATAAGATCCAGATGGATACATAACCTAGATATCACAGGTCAAATCATAGTGATTAGAAGAGGAAGGAAGAAATGGCTTCACTGGGCTGTAAGAAGTTCATTCAGAGCATCAGAGATTCATATTAATTTGTCAGAAGACTATCCCCATTACTACACTTAGTACTACTACACATTAGTACACCTCCCGGCCTCTATTAGTGTTATCAGATTAAGTTTTTCACCAAAGACAGTGAAAATCCCTTGGTGGGTTGACCACTTTAGGTCATTTTATTATATTAAAGTGTACTCTGTAAAAATTTAAAGTAACTTTTTATTGAAATCTTTACATCATCTATATTTCCCATTATGATCCTTCTCCTCCTCCTAAAGAGTAATTTTTTATAACAACAAAATGGGGAAAAAACACAGTTTAGCTAAATTAACCAACATATCTAAAAGTCTAACATTATATACATTGTTTTATACCTGTGGATCCCCACTTCTCCAAAGAAACTAGGTTTCTTCTCATTATTAGAGAGAATTCTTAGAGTTATCTAGGATTCCCTCCTTGGATAAACCTGTGAAGATTTTAGTATTCATTTGCTGATGTGTTCTTTGTTATTCAGAGCACATCAGAAATGAGAAGAAAAAAAGATATTAAAACAAAAACAAAGGTAAAATTCAAGATTAACTTTATGCCTAAGAAAAGAAAATATTTTCATGCTGCAGTTCATTAGTGTTGGAGTCATCAGGGTTGGGTCAGAGGGAAGGTGCCAAAGGTCATGCTCTCAGTGGAAGGATGCTCTCAGGGTGATGCTTTGGCTTCTGAAATCTGGTTACCTGAGAGGATCCTTGGGATGGAATATCATCTCACCTCTACCAGCCAACCTGAGGAAACAGTAGCTCTTTTGTTGGGTTCAGGTCTGGCCTGGTTTGGGATGCTCCGGATTGGACCTGATAGAGCTTCTGCCCAACTTTAGCGATATTGGGATAGAATTCCCTGGAGCTTTTTCTAATGCAGTTCTCCTGTTAGTGAGAAGTGTTGTTGGGGAGAGAAAGGGGATAAGACCGAGGATCAGTGGTGGCAGCTGACCTCTGGACCCAGCCCGAAGATGACTTGTGAACCAGAGCAGTGGAAACCCCCCTTATGACCAGTCAAGAGAAGGGCTGATGGCATTTATCCAATTATACCTAGTAGGGAGTCTCAGTTTTTTAGGTAAGGATTAGTCAAGAATTAAAAAAAAAAATCTTCAAGAAAGTACTGACTTGGCAGAGGTCTAATTATTTTCTTTCTTTCTGGAAACATGTTTATCCTCTATGAGGCAGGAGCAGCTAGGGGATGCAGCAGATAGAGTCCCTTCTCTCCTCTGGGTATGGAGTCAGGAAGACCTAAGTTCAAATCTGCCCTTAGACACTGTGTGACCTGGGCAAGTCACTTAACCTCTGTTGGCTTCATTTTCCTCAACTGTAAAATAGGGATGATAATAATGAGCACCTTGAAGGCTTATTGTTAGGATCAAATGAAATGTTTGTTCTTTTCCCTTCCTGTGGTGTTTAGCTTCTATTTAGATGGGTTGTTTATATGGCTAAAAATTACTTTGTAATTATTCAGTTTTTCACTTATGTATATATTTATTCCCCCCCCCCCCCCCCCCCCCCCCAGGATTTGACCCCAAACTCTTCCTAGTTTTCCTCCTTGGACTGTTGCTTTTCTTTTGTGGAGACTTACTAAGCAGGTAGGTTGCTCTTCAAGGTATGCAACTCTTTTGGGCTCAAAATTAAATTGCTTTGCTATTTCCATAAAAGTTATAAATACTTCATTCCCTGGTCCTAGAATATATTTGGCCAGCTTCTAATTGGGATCCAGGAGTCATCCATTTTCTAGTGTGTTGTTTTTGCTTGTCTTGTGTTTATTGAGATTGACTGCAGTGGGACTTCTTAAAAGATTTAGCTGTTGTGGTAATTCATTTACAACTAGAAAGATTACATTAAATTTTAAGATAGGCATGTCCTCAAAAAAATTTTGTAAAATAAATCTTTTATATATGATGATATTCTGAGTCAGACTGTTGGCTAGACTCCTAGGAACTTAACTTTGTAGTACTGCATACCTATAAGCTCTGTGTATAAGCATAAAGATTTACTGATGATTAAATAATAAACATTGAACAAAGATGAAATGAATAATTTATACTTTTGGAATCCATGTTTTCATATATATATATATATATATATATATATATATATATATATATATATATATATATATATATATATGTTACTTCCACCGATACATACAACTCCTTCATTTCTTAATAGATGGTGTAATGAAGGTTTATCTTGTCCAGCCTCCCTCTCCATGTTGGAATCCCTTCTATCATGTCCCTGCTGATCTCTTTTTGGATACTTGTAGTGACTGAGCACTCAGTAGAAAGTTCTGGAAGAGACACGGGGGAGACCTGTGTCCTCCTCCTGTGTCTCCCTGGGCAAGGCCATTCATTGATTCCTCTGAAAGGGGGTAGTTTTTTTCCTACCTGTGCTTCCTTACCTGGGAGCACAGAAACAGTGACTCTGAAGGACCTTGAGTTACCAGCACATTCTCCACTGCTTTAGACGTAGACTTGCCCCCATTGGTTCTGCCTTGGCTTGTTCCTTTTGATTATTCTGAGCGCCCAAATTCAGTTCAATTCAAGAAGCTTTAATTAAGGGCGGGCCCACCTGTGGATTACAGAAACACAGTGAGGTGGGCTTCCACTGGAGGGAAGCACAATGTGCATAGATAAGTGAATACCAGTGCACTTCTAGCTGATAGCATTTGGAGTCCTAATAATGAAAACAGAGACCATTCTCTCATCAGTGTTTTCAAATTCTCTAGGGAGGGGATGATTGGACACTAGTAACAACACAATAGCTAGAGAGACTAAGTGGTCTAGGGAATGTGATTCTTTATGTATAAAACAAACCTGAGAAAGTCTTGAAAGAATTTTTCTCTTTGCAGAAGTCAGATTTTCTACTACTCCTCTGGGATGAGCCTCGGGATTTTGGCCTCTTTGCTCATTTTAATTTTCCTGATGTCCAAGTTCATGCCCAAGGTAGGTAGAGCTGTTTCTTTGTGCATTTGTGGGAGCTTTGTGAAGGATGCTGTGTACATGGTGCTTAATGGCTCTTATTTCAAGGATTGTCTTAGAAAATGGGAATTGGTAGTTGATTGGTTCTTATATAATCCAGAAAAGTATTTATTATATATGTGATTGGGAAAATCATCAATTTTCAGGGTTTTTTTCCATATTTAATATTGAGTTTGTTAGTAGATAGTAAAAGTTTTCCTATCTTAATTATGTATCTGTTCTTTTAAAGTTATTTAGGATCTTATCTTAATTCCTTTTAAATGCAACTCTTTTAAGAATAACAGTGTTTTGTGAAACTTTTTGGTGGACTGGGATTTAATTGTTTCATTTTTAAAAATCACACTTCCAGTTTGTTGCTTTTACATGTAGAAAGTCTGTTGTGGTAACTTCTTTGCTTCCACTTTTACCCTTCTGTTCTAGAAAAGTCCTATCTATGTCATCCTAGTTGGAGGTTGGTCCTTTTCTCTGTACCTAATACAACTGGTTTTTAAAAACTTACAAGAAATCTGCAGATTTTACTGGCACTATCTTTTAAGTAAGTATTTAGTCTTGCTGTTCTATTTTGTGTATACATAAGATAAGTTTACTTTGTTCTACAAACAGGGATATTGTCAGGAATTAATGTCATTTTTATTCATTGCCTTAGCTGTTGATCCTTATTCATTTATACTCCCTCTACAATTATTTGTTATGCTTAATTTAAAATGTTTCTCTCAGGTTAGAGCCTGAGTTTGTTTAATTTACATGATGGATGTATTTTTAGAGTTGTAAATTGAATTTTTATAAATTTAATCATTTTAATATGCTAGAGGAGCAAAGTGTCTGAAGAAACCTGTGATGAATTAATCTTTAAATAAAAGAACCCATTTGGGCATATAATCACCCTCTAATACATCATTTGGGGAAGTAATTTGGATTTCCATATATTGTGTTTTCTTAAAACTGGTAATTCTTGTTAACTCTTAACACACCAGAAACTTTGGGGGAGATTGATATCAAGATAGGCACATCTTTCTTGGGGAAGAAAGGGATGTGGTAGTTTATTAGCTATTATTAGCTTTGTGTTGTTTCCTTGTTCTGTGCCTAAAATATTTACCACTGCTCCACAGCTAATACTACCACCGCTTCTACAGTGCATAGGACAGATGACTCAAGTATGTCTCCCAATCGTTATTCCTATAGGTTATGTCCTCATAGTTGGATTCATGAGTTTTGCAGTGTGTTACAAGTATGGACCCTTGGAGAACGAGCGCAGCATCAACTTGCTGACCTGGGCCTTGCAGCTGACCGGACTGTTGCTCATGTATACTGGGGTGCAGATACGGCAGATTGCCTTTGGCCTTATCATCATTGCATTCTGCACTAAAAACCTGGAATACCCTGTTCAGTGGATTTACACTACCTACAGGTGACTAGAAAGCCGTACCTGTGTCTTAATTGTTCATCAGCATTGCAGTCAACTAAGGCAACAGCAGTGGGCTGATCAAGAGACATTGACAGGGGTCTTGTTTGCAAGAAACTGTTACTTGTTTTTTCTTTTCCTCTAGCATTTTTTACTTTTGTTTCTGAGTAACATTTCTAATATTTGGAATATCTTCTAGTTTTTATAAAATAAAAATTTTTCTTAGATAGTGTCATTTGTTCCTATAGCCACTAGATGGTGCAAGATGCATCAATTATACTCCATGTCGTAGGTGACTTGCTTTTGCTTGGCAATATTCTTATCTTAGCATGTAGATGAAAGTGAAAGTAACTCATAGCATATTTCTGTCTTGCACATAGTTGTTCTAATATGACGATGTTATCTGTAGTCATTCATTCTGGCATGGATTATCTTTTTGAAGTCCTGTCAAGATGAGAAATTTAACTTTATCATCCTGCTGATCTGTGTCATCATTTCCCTTTTGTTTCTCCATTTGCTCTCCCATTTCTCCCATTGTGGCCAGAGAGCAGCACTGACTTCTGTGGCTGGCCCTCCTGTCCTGAAGTGGAAAGAGGTCATTGTGACCAAGGATCACCAAGGGAGACTTTGGAAAGGGAATAAATAGGATTGACCCTCGGGCTGCAGGTTACCATTGGCACCATGAAGGGAGATAGAAAATAAGGATGGAGATCTAGATGAATGTGATTAATTATTCACGGTGTTATTTTGGTGAGCACAGAAAGGTGTATAAGGCAGCAGAAAAGCCGATACCCCCTCGTCTCCTGACAGAAGAAGAATACCGCATCCAGGGGGAAGTGGAGACCCGGAAAGCCCTGGAGGAGCTTCGAGGCTACTGCAGCAGCCCAGAGTTTTCTGCATGGAAAACTGTAGCTCGCATCCAGTCCCCCAAGAGGTAAAATAATGACTTTAGCTGAGGGTTTGGACAGGAGGTAATTATGACTTTTAATATCTGATCTAGAGAATCTATCTGATCTAGATAATAATGTGAGCAACTCTTTAGCCTACCCACCATTTGATCCCATGGTCAAGGGAAAGTTCTGCAGGAGCCAGCCTCCTCACAACTCAACATGATGCCACTTGTCCTTGTCGATTCCAACTTTTTCTAGCATTGAGTTGAGAGGCCTGCAAATTAAATTTTCCTATCTTGTATTCTTTCTTTGCTCTCAGAGCTGTCCCCCCCCCCCCCCTTGACTCAGGAGCAAGTGTACCAATGAGTAAGTAAAGCTGTAATACTCACTTTCCTGCCAGCATAAAGTTTATCATTTATAGATTCATAAAACGATAAATACCTGTAAATGTGTAATGTTCTTTAATCTCTTCTTATCAGGCAATGTAGAGCTGCTGTGACTAAAGGAGGGCAGACTTATTACTTGTTAAGCATGGTGGAGACATGGGGGAGTCTGGGCCTAGTATCCTACCTCTCTTTATCCTTGCCTCGATCTGCATTTTGAACAAAAGCATGCTGGCTAGACTCAAGGTGGTTTAGGAACTCCCCCCATGTCATGTCGCTTTGTGTTTAGGTTCAAAGGTGATCAGAGAAGACAAGGCAGTGTCCTAATGGTTGACTCCTTCCTCTGTGTTTCAGGTTTGCAGATTTTGTGGAAGGATCTTCTCACCTCACACCAAGTGAAGTTTCTGTCCATGAGCAAGAATATGGACTAGGGAGCAATTTTGCAGAGGATGAACTCTTTGAGGACATGTCATTTGAAGAAGAGGACGAGGAGGACTTTATGTGTTCCTCAGTCCTACAGAACCATATAGTGTCTTAGGTAGCACCTTGGTATTTTCACATAGACTGAATTAATTTCAAGGTGGCCAGAGCTTTAACACTCTTACGTGTGTGTGTACAAGTACACCTGTCATGAGATGCTCCAGAGATGCCAAGTTAGGGGCCTGATGAGCATCCATTCTGAACCCTGGCTAGAGGTCTGTGTAAAGATCTTATGGGAAGCTAGGGGTTGAGTCAGCTAACCAAAGAATACGGGCACTTCTTGTAGATCCAAGGGAGTTGAGCCCTCACTCTCCTCTCTCCCCCACTCCAGACCATCTTGCCCAGAGTGTTCATGCTGATTCTTTTATAGCCCTGGTATCTGGTTGGTTGTTTTCTACACAAGGGTTTTGTGAAGTTTGCCCAGTGCAGTGCTCTTGTACGTGGTTGACACAGACCCACCATTCGTTATAAGGGCAGAAATGTTCTCAGAGAGGGAGGGGAAATTTTCTCAATCTTTGCTTCTTTCTAGGAAAATCCACAGCTCCTTGGGAACTTCCTCTATTCCTGCTTTGGTACAAGTGGTCTTAGGGTGAGATTTTTATTTAGCTGTTTGGAGGAGAAAGTACACTTCCTTCTATTGGATTTTGACTGAACTGCATTTAAATTAAAAAAAAAGTTCATGCTTCAGAGTGGCAAGAATCATTGGATCACACTTTCATATTTGTCAGCCATTTCAAGCCTCATGGATTATAATGCTTCAACTTCTGATTAATTCCCTCTGGATATAAGAGATTTTTTAAAAAAGTTCTTTATGGAACTTTGCATTTCATCTAATATTATCAGGTTTTATTCTTTTCATTTGTTCCTTCAGGAATTGTCTGATGATTTAACCCTTGAAATGGTTACAGTTCCCTTTATCATCTATAGTTGATCTTTTCCCAGAAAAGCCATTTAGCTCTGTCTGGGCCAGTTGTAGTGTCAGTTTTGTCCTAAAAACTTAGTTCCCACTAGTTCCCCATGTCTCCAGAGGCTGCATGCCTTTGAGTCTCCAGAGAAATGAGGCAGAATGCCATCTACTTGTCTTTCTTTTTCTCTAGTTTTTCTATCCCCTCCTCCTCACCCCAGGCAATCTATGGGAGTTCATGGGAGAGGCATTATCTAGGCTATGGTTTTCTCCTAGTAGAATTTTTCTGCCATATGCCTTTGGAATGAGGGAATGGGGGTGAGGAAGTAGTTATAATGCTACCAGCAAGAGCATCATGATTAAAAATAATCCCAAGCTATTTAGCTATCACCATTTAAGCTAGCAACACATTAGACCCAGGATATCCTCTCAGTGCCCTTGAAGTTGTGATGGATAAGTGTTGCGGTGATCTTTGCTCATGTGTGTCTCTTTATCATGACACAGAGAGTCATTAACCCCTCCTTTTAGATTCTCTTACCATGAGAAGGACTGATGGATTGGCAGCTGACCTTCTACCATCAACAATGGGTTGGTAGAAAAGCTTTCTATCCTGAGTTGGTCATTCCAGGCAGGCCAAGTTGCCAAGTGCCTTTTTTAGTGTTTGACTTTCCATGACTTTAGTCAAGATCTCTGAAATCTAGACCTCTTAGAAAAGTCAATCTATGAGAACTGCTTGATCTGGGGAGACTTCACACCCTGTCAATCCCATTGTAGACATGGAAAAGGCAGGTCAGTTTGTAAAAGCAGCAATGAAGCTTCCAGTACAGTCTTTTTGTCTTGAGATTCTGAAATGCCTTGAGCTCAACTGTTGCCTTTCATAATGGCAGTTCTGAGCCTCCACCCTCTGAGCCACGGTAATGCAAAAAAGAATAAACTGGAGTGTGGAGCTATTACTAATAATGCTTTCAAATAACCTTCCGGCTTCATGATAGTCTACTGGAAATTCATTCCTTGAAGGGGAGTGGCTGCAGTGGCAATTGAAGAATCCAGGGCTTAAGGGATAGAAAGGGACCTGAGAGTCCAGTCCAGTCCAGTCCTGGCTGCCCAAGTGGAGGATCCTGCTTCTTTGGAAGGGACGGAGAAGAGGGCTGCTCACTTCACCAGGGGTTTGTCTGTCTTTACCGTGTGCTGGTTGGGACTGAGCATTTATTAGTCCTAAGCTCTCCTTTTGGGTTAGCTTTGGGTAGTGTAGACTCATGATTAAACAAGTCAACCTGCCTGGCTGAGTTGCTTCTGTGTGGAGGAAGGGTAGTTCCCCAGTTGGGAGGGCAGGGACTCCATGGTTGATATTATCTCTTTGGAAGTAAGGGTTAATTGTCAGTGCCATGAGCATTGGTTCCAGCCAAAGTTGCATTAGGTCCTTGAAGGTCAAGGTCGGGCATCCTTGGTGTGTGGCCTGACCCTGGGCCTGCTGCTTGCTTGTTGCTCTGCCTCAGGTGCTTTAGAACTGGTTTGCCCAGATTGCTTGAACCCCCCCTCCCCCCCAGCTGCTGGGCCATCCGCCTCCAGCGCCACTTGAAGCTCCCATTTAATTTTCTTCTGCAGTTGGAGCTCCTGCAATTTCAGCACTTGTCTTGTCTCTGGTTCCCAGACTGATTTCATCAGAGAACTGTAGAGTGAGCTGAATGATGGAACCCTGTTTGGTGCCTACATCAGTCTTGGCCTGGCAAGCCCCAGGCCAGAAGTTGGCTCAAGGTCACTCTTTGATCAGCTTGGAAATTTCTTGCCCTATATGGAGGAAATCATCAGCCTTGACTTGGAACTGTATGCTGCTATCTTAAATTTGAGCATCGTTGGACACCTTTCTACACCTAAGAAAACCCTGGCAGCCACTTTTGATCCCATCCAAAAATGAAATTGTTCTCTATCTGGACCTTTTACTCATGAATCACTAGTGCAGAGGTGCTATACCAATGGGGGACCCTTTGAACCTCAATTTTATGTTAGTGATCACATGCCTTTTCTTCATTGATTAGCAAGCCCCCTGCCCTTCTCAAACCCAAATTAGAATGAGGGAGTGTCTCAGTGTTTTTGTGTGTGTGTGTGTGTGTGTGTGTGTGTGTGTGTGTGTGTGTGAGAGAGAGAGAGAGAGAGAGAGAGAGAGAGAGAATTAGACTGGGATATATGTGAAGGAGCCAGAGATAGACTGTAAGTCACATCCAAACTTTGATATCCTTGTGAGACTCAGAAGTGGATTGAGCAGTAGTCACCCAGCAAATGATAGGGTCACACTGAAGCCAACAGAAAAATGTTTCCAGGTTATGTACTATATTTTTTTTCTTTAAAATGAAAAGTGAGAGTTGGAGGACGAGGGAATGAGATATCCCTCAAGTATTCCCATGAACTGAGGTCAGATTTGCTGGATAATACCATGAATTGGTAAGTAAATGCCAAGAATTTTATCTGAACTGATCAGAATCATTTAGGATAATAGTTTCACAGACTCAATTGTGCCTACATGTTCTGCTAGCACTGAAACCTAGTAATAAACCTATAAAATAGACATTGCACCAGTAAATGTACTTCTGTGGATTTCACTGTAGCAGGAGCAGAAGTGAACTAACTATGCAAAAAAAGGAGCTTGGGCTCCTCAAATCTTATCCCTCTAAGTGTCTTACTGATATGGGTTTGGATTCAGGTGGCTTCTTCAGTGTTGAAACCTGAAGAATTGGATTCCATTTTTTTAACTAGGGAAGCATCTCAGGTTTTATAAGGATTGCTAAGTATCCCAAATGTTCATTTTGTCATTCAACACACATTTATTAAGCACTTGAGTGCAGAGTGCTGTTAGATGCTGAAGGTATTAGCTCTGGTAAACTGGTCCTGACCCTCTTGGACTTTAATGTCTGAAGACTGTTAGATGGGGTGTTCTGTGAGCTGTAATTAGGGGGTAACTTTATATCAAGACCACTTTACCCCTTTCAACAGACTCTTGAATAGGCAGCTTATCTAATACACAATCCTTGGCCTCACTCATGTAATGCCTCCTTATTCCAGAGCTCCCAGTAGCCTAGGACAACTTTAAAGATGGTGACTCTGGTCTTAGAGTAGAATTTGACTGCTATGTGCCTTTGGAATGATGGTGAAGTATCAGCAAGTGGACAATGCCTTGATGTTTGCTTTTTAAAACAAAAGTATTTCTATTTCTGTACATGTCTACATACATCCCTTTCTCCTATTTGTTTCATCTTGTGTGTGTTGTATAGTTTATAAAAAGTTTTAATAAAGTTTTATATATTTGTGTGTGGTTTCTCACGTGTGTGGATTTTTTTTTAACCTCCCTGTTTTCACATCCGGGATTAACTTCCATCTCATCTTTATAGTTGGCAGTTTTCTCATTTTTAATGACACCCATTTCCATTTCTACAACTTCCATCTTTCAGTTCTTGATTTAAAATCTGATGTTCACCAGGTGGACTAGGTAGATTCTCAGAATGACAGATTACTGGGTAGAATTTTCAGGTTGTTAGGTCATTGCCAACCCCCCTTCTAGTAAATCTTCTGAGCCCATCCACCTTTGCTGTTCATCTCTTTCTGGCTTAGTGTTTTCTGCATTGGACCTTGTTTGTCTGCAGAAAGATAGGTCACATGTACAACCATGGAAAACTATGTGAGAGGGCAAGCAGGGTTGCTAAAGCTGAAGGCACCATGAAACAAGAGATCCAATTTTTATCCAGACCTACTGTCTGAAGTAGCAGTCTAAGAACTCTCATTTCCATTGTATTGACTATTTTCTTAGCTTTAGGATCCTTTCACTGCATTATCTTTCAAGTATTTACATAGATTATGTCTATCCATCCTTCCCAGCTTTTTAGACTCCATGGAAATAAATTGGCCATTTTTAAAGATAGAGTAGGAGGACAAAAGAAAAAAGATAGGATGCAGTTTCTATGCAAGTTTATGTAAATTACTAAACACTGGTGGGGCTGACATCTCCACCCCCTCCCTTTCTAAAGCAAAATAAATTTGGGCAGGGATCTCAGGGCTCTGGGAAAAGTGGCTCACTAGTCTTCATTATTGCTTTTGAAGGTTTTGCTCAAGATAACTTCCCTCTCCAGATACCTTTGGCTAGGGACAGGGGAAACAAAGCATAATTCTAGCTATGTTGATATTTATGCTTTTTTTTTGGTCCCAGAGAAGATAACTAATATGGAGATATGTTGATGGGAGTTGGGGATGGAGTGTAATGGTGGAAAATAGGAACTGAAGGGTTTGAAAAACAAATGAACAGATTAGGTTAGCTGATGTTGGCATGTGGGGGGGGGATTTGAAGAAGCCCCTCCTCTTCCTTATATTTTATTTTAAAAGAAAGTGCCCCTTCCCCCCAAAAATACCCTTTGGCAGGCTAATGAATACATGTGTGAACTTTAGATTAAAAAAAACCTGAGTATAAGTCTTTAGCAATATCTTGGAAAAGTAGGGGGCAGCTAGGTGGCGTAGTGGATAAAGCACCAGCCCTGGAATCAGGAGTACTTGGGTTCAAATCCAGTCTCAGACACTTAATAATTACCTAGCTGTGTGGCCTTGGGCAAGCCACTTAACCCCATTTGCCTTGCAAAAACTAAAAAAAAAAATCTTGGAAAAGTCAGTTTTCTCCTGTAAAATGAAGTAAAATGATACATAGATGGTGAGGAAAATGCTATGAAAGAGGCATATAAATGAACTGTTAGCTGAGATAAATTGCCATGAGTAGTTGGGTCTTGACTGGAGTGAGAATAAGAAAGGTAATTTGGTAACTGGCAGCATCAGTGGGGGTGGGGGGGGAGTGGCAGGCAGTTCTGTACAAGCTGAGGGGTCCTATGTATAGTAGAGGGGCTGGTATGGGTGATCACCACCAGTGGTCCACCCACTTTGGTCACCTCTATTTGCCCAGTTAAATTACCGGGCCAGGATAGAGTAGATAGAGCATCAGGCCTGGAGTCAGTAAGGAACGTTTCTGAGTTCAAACCTGACCTCAGACTAGTTGTGTGATCCAAGTCATTTCATCCTATTTGCCTCAGTTTCCTCATCAGTAACATGAGCTGGAGAAGGAAATGACAGACCAATCCAATATCTCTGCCAAGAAAACCCCAAATGGGATTGGGAAGAGTCATGCATAAATAAAACATTTTCTTGCAATAAATTAATTTCCTCAATAGGAGGTGACCCTCTTGCTATGGTGAAGGAACGTCTGCTCTGGGATTCCATATTCCAAATTGAAGACTGATTAGAACACCTTCAGGAAGGGTGGCAGCAATGCTCAGTTCTCCGGACTCCAATTTTCTACTCTCCAACCTTTTTTAAGTCACCCTTTATCTTCCTTTCTTTGACAAGAGCCTTGGAAATAGTCCCCACCAAACCTATTTCCAGCCCCCACAGCCATCATTAAGAGGAGAAATTCTTCATCAGCAACAGCTGCTGGTCAATTGCCATCAATAGGCAAAGAAAAGCACAAGATCTATGGAAATGGCAGCACCACCCCTCACACCCCTACCCCTGCTTCCAAGACCATTGGTCCTACTTCCCACCTAACTCTCATAGCCATCATCTATAGAAGCAACTCCTAAAGAAATGGGCTAGCCATCCTAGCTACCCACTACCCACAAGATAGGTGATCCAGTCTAGCTTAACCACCAAAATCTCCCCTCACTCTCAAAAGAAAGAAGGCTAGAACCCTGTACCCAAGATCCTTAGGATAGCAAAGCTTCCAGCACAGGGTCTGTACCCATTAACTTAGGAAGGAATCTTGAGGAGAGATGGAGCCTTATACTTGCTACTGCAGTTACCTTTCATTAACTTACTTATAAGATAGTCCATCTAGTAGGACCTTTAGGTCAAAGAATATACACATTTTTATAACTTTTAATTCCATACTGTTTTCCAAAAAAGTTAGACTTAATTTGCAATTCCACCAGTATACATAGCACCCTTGTTTTGCCACAACTTGTCTTACTATTTTTGTCAAATTGGTGGACATGAGCTGGAATCTCAAAGCTATGTTGTTTGTTTCTTTGATGATTAAAGATTTTTTAATGTATTGTTGATAATTTGGGCTTTTAAGTTGCCTTTTTTTAATTTTCATTTTTTTAATTTTCTTTAATTTATTTACACATTACTAAAATATTCTTTTTTTGAGTAAACATAATACCCCCTCCCCCACAAAAATATAAATCTCATGAGAAATAAAAGAGAAAAAATGGTGGTGGATCACATTCTTTATCATAAGTCCCTCATAGAAGTTACTTCCATATTTTTCCACAGTTGCTGTTGCTGATTGTAATTCCCTTCATCCTTTCTTCCCCACTACAATCTATTATATTTTCCCTCTCCTTTCACTCTGTCCCTCTTCTAAAATGTGCTGTACTGGCCCTGGGGCCAAGAGGTCCCAAGCCCACATCCCACCCCAGAGACCCAGCAACCACCCAGCCCCATGGTCCCAGACAGACCACCCAATGCCAGTATCTTGCAAAAAAGCAAAAAAAAAATGTGTTATATCTGACTATATATCCTCTCCTATGATCTACCCTCTCCTCTATCACCCACATTCCCCCCTTCCCCATGTCCCCCTTCTCTTCTTTTTCTTCTAGATGTCTATATCCTATTGAGTGTGTCTGCTGCTTCCTCTCTGAGCCATTTCTGATGAGAGTGAAGGTTCCCTCATTCCCCCTCACCTTCCCCCCTTCCATACCATTGTAGAAGCTACATGAAATATCTTTTATATGAAATATCTTAGCGTATTCTACCTCTCCTTTCTCTTTCTCCTAGTACCTTTCCCTTTCACCCATTGACTCCATCTTTACAATATATTATATCTTCAAATTCAGCTCTCTCCTGTGCCTCATCTATAAAAGCTCCTTCTAACTGTTCTATCAAATGAGAAGGTTCATGTGAGTTTGATTAGTATCATCTTTTCATACAGGAATACACATAGTTCATCATCATTAAGTCCCTCATAATTTACCCTTCTCGTCCACCCTCTATGCTTCACCTGAGTCCTGTACTTGAAGGTCAAACTTTCTGTTCAGCTCTGGTTGTATCAACAGGAACATTTGAAATTCCTCTATTTCACTGAAAGTCCATCTTTTCCCCCGGAAGAGGATGTTCAGTTTTGCTGGGTAGTTGATTCTAGGTTGCATTCTGAGCTCTTTTGCCTTCCAGAATATTATATTTCAAGTCCTACAGGCCCTTAATGTAGTTGCTGATAAGTCCTGTGTGATCCTGACTGCAGCTCCACGATATTTGAATTGTGTCCTTCTGACTGCTTGTAATATTTTCTCTTTGACTTGGGAGTTCTGGAACTTGGCTATAATATTCTTGGGGGGTTATTGTTGTTGTTGTTTAGCTCTCTTTCCAGGGGAGATCAGGGTATTCTCTCCATTTCTATTTTGCCCTCTGCTTCTAGGATATCAGGGCAATTTTCCTGTAGAAATTCTTTAAAAATGAGGTCGGGGGGGTGGCTAGGTGGTGCAGTGATAGAGCACTGGCCTTGGAATCAGGAGTACCTGAGTTCAAATCCGGTCTCAGACACTTAATAATTACCTAGCTGCATGGCCTTGGACAAGTCACTTAACCCCACTGCCTTGCAAAAACTAAAAAAAAAATGAGGTCAAGGCTCTTTTCCTGATCATGACTTTCAGGGAGCCCAATAATTTTTAAATGATCTTTTCTGGATCTGTTTTCAAGATCCATTGTTTTTTTCAATGAGATATTTCACATTTTCTTCTAATTTTTCATTCTTTTGGTATTGAACTATTGTATCTTGATTTCTTGCAAAATCATCAGCTTCCTTTAGCTCCATTCTACATCTGAAGGATTTGTTTTCCTCAGAGAACTTTCTTATCTCCTTTTCCATTTGGCCAATTCTGCTTTTTAAAGCATTCTTCTCCCCTAACTTTTTTTTTTTTTTTTTGCAAGGCAAATGGGGTTAAGTAGCTTGCCCAAGGCTACACAGCTAGGTAATTATTAAGTGTCTCAGACCGGATTTGAACCCAGGTACTCCTGACTCCAGGGCCGGTGCTTTATCCACTGCACCACCTAGCCGCCCCCCTCAATAACTTTTTGAACTGTTTTATCCATTTGACCTAAGCTGGTTTTTAGCATGTTATTTTCTGTAGCATTTTTTTGGATTTCCTTGACTAAGCTGCTTTCATTTTTATGTTTTTCCTGCATCTCTTTCATTTCTTTTCCCAGTTTTTCTTCTATCTCCCTTACTTGATTTTCAAAATCTTTTTTGAGCTCTATCATAGCCTGAGCCAAACTTCTATATTTCTTGGAGTCTTTAGATGCAGAAGCTTGGACTTTTTCATCTTCAGATTGTGTATTTTGGTCCTCCATGAGACCAAAGTAATTGTCTATGGTTAGGTTCCTTTTTTTCCTGTTTACTCCCACAAGGACCTCAGTGTGTGAGGCTCTGACTGCTCTCCTGGTCTGTGAATGACCATAACCCAGGGCTGTGGGGGGGGGGCTGTTCTATGGGAGGTCTAGACTGTGACCAGGGTCTGAATATGGTCAAAGCCCCAGAATCCTGTTCCAGGGACAGAGGACAGACCTCAACAGTCTCCCTCCATTCCTTTACCTTCCATGGGCTGAGCACTCAGGGTGCAGCTGCCTGGAGGTCCCTGCTGGGTGGCTCCATGGGCCTGCTTCTGTTTTCTGGGATCTGGGCTGCCACAGCTGTGCTGAGTGCTGTGGCCATGCTGAAGTCCTGGGCTTTGCACTTGCTCTCCCTGCTGATCTTCCAAGTTCTTAGTGCTCCCTGGGATGCAGGTCAGGAAACTGCTTCTGCTGCCTAAGAATTGCCTTTTTAAAATCATGAGCTATTGGATTTTAGAGAAGCATGGAAAAACTTGCATGAATTGATGCTGAATGAAGTGGGCAGAATCAAGAAAACATTGTACACATTAACAGCAACATTGTGAGATGATTATCTATGGACACAATTCCTCTCAGCAGTTCAGAAATCAAGGAAAGTCCTGAGAGATCTGCTATGAACAATACCATTCATATTCAGAGAAAAAGCTATGGAGTCAGGGTGCTTAGCAAAACATACTATGTTCACTTATTTAAAATTTATTTTATGTTTTTCTTCCTTTCTCATGGTTTTTTCTTTCCCCTTAGTTCTATTTCTTCTTTCACAACATATCTAATATGGAAATATGTTAAACCCAATTGTACTTGTACAGGTTTTACTAGACTGTCCTCTGCCACAGGAAGGGAGGGTGGTAGAAAACTATGGAACTCATAAAATTGCAAATGGATTAATGTTGAAAAACTACCTTTGCATGTAATTGGAAAAATAAAATAAAATTTCAATTGAAAAAATTCTGCATATTGATTAAAGGTGAACTATAGACTAAAAAAAGAGAATTGTTTCTTTTACTGTAGTCTAAAATCACTTTATTGGAGGAATGATTTGCTTTGTAAATTTGGAAGTTCCTTATACATTTGGATGCCAGACTTTTACCAGAAATTTTGATGCAAAGGTCTGGGGGGTGATGGTTCTCTGAAATAAAAGACCCCGATAATTTAAAAATTATAATTTATATCTTTCTTGACAAATGAGCAATACTGTATAAATATAGAATATACTTTTCTGCTTATTCATGATGATTTTGGTACAGAATTCTATTAAGTATTGTATATGAATGTAACATTTCTTAACAATTCATGCAATTTCTGTTTGAAAGTTTTATAAAATAAAATAGATTTTTCTTCTTTCCAAAATCATCTATCAACAATTCTTGGTTTTGTAGGGGAATTTCAAGTAACTAGGGTGCTCTGATGGGCACTAGAGCTATAATTCACATTGATAGAGTCTGAAAGAAATAATATGATTCCCAAAGTATGTCATTTACTTTGTCACCACTTTCCCCCCAGAGAAACTAAGATAAGAGGATAATTTTTCCTTTTTTTATTGCAAGTTGGAAATTCAGCATGCTAATTATTTCCTTGTAAGGTGTAGCTTACCCAGAATGTCTCTCCAAAGTTCACTTTCTTGTAGGAAATTCAAAGGCTTGAGATTTAGAGTTGGAAAAGACCTTGAAGTCATCTAGTCTAATTCTCTCATTTTGCAGATGAAGAAACTAAGGCTTAGGGAGGTTGAATGACTTATCCAACATCCTACAGGGGTAGAATTTGAACCTAAGTACTTTCACTTCAAAACCAATGCTCTTTCTATTGTGCCATCTTCCCTTCAAATACAGTACTTTTCTGTTACTGTACCAACAAGAATTTATGGTTACTATGGTTCTATATAAGGGTAAGACTGGTCCTTCTTAAAGGAACTCATCCTTTTCTTCCTTTACATTTACTTCCTTTTCTATCTCTCCTCCATTCTAATATTTACATTAACCTTCCTTTCCCTTCCCCGATTTCAACTCATGTTGGTGGCAAATTGCCATTAATTTTGCTTCTCTGGAGCCATTTTTTTTTTTTAGTTTGTTTTTTGTTTTTGCAAGGCAATAAGGTCAAGTGGCTTACCCAAGGCCACACAGCTAGGTAATTATTAAGTGTCTGAGGCCAGATTTGAACTCAGGTACTCCTGACTCCAGGGCTGGTGTTCTATCCACTATGCCACCTAGCCGCCCCTTGGAGCCTTTTGTTAACGCAAAAATTAAGATTTTTAAAGCATACATGGCAGTCACCCTTCAACTCCCTTGGTCCTGACTACAAAGATTTTGGGGGAAGGGAGAATTATTTGGGTCCCCTGCCTTTATTCTCAGACAAATGAAACAGTTCATGAATGTTGTTTGTGCTTTAGCTTGCTGTGTATCCTTTTGTCAGAACATGGACCTTTGTTTATTATCACAAGCCTCTACCCAGAGTTATAATTTAATTCTCAGTTTTCTATCTTGAGTTACTTTCTTCTTGTGTTTGTGTTTAAGTGTGTGGATGTATGTGGATGAATGCTCAGAGGAGCAGATGGGTAATGTTACTGTTGACAATTGACGATCTCTGCAATTTGCTTTTTGTGAAGTCAATAAAACATGAACCGTATACCAAAGTCATTCAGGCTTGGTGTAGGAAGCTTACTTCACTTACTAAAATAGAGAGTCAAACATTCTGGTTGGAGGAAGTGAAGGAAGAGTCTAGTATTGAAGTTTCTGTCCTCTTATGTTAAAGACTAGTCATCTGGTCTGTACTGGAGTAGGAAGAAGAAAATTTTAAGTTCCTCTTGGCCAACAACAAAGCTAAACCATCCTCTTGGAGGTATTGTACCGCAAGGTATATGGTATCCTAAACCAGGCAGAAGGGTTCAAGGTTGGAGACATCCAGAAATGGTGTGACTATGGGTGGGACTCAAGGTATCTGGAGCTTGTCTCCCTGAACTCTCTCTGTTAGACCTCAGAGTTCACTTTGGTTAAGTAAGCAGGTAGTCTTTTGTCCTCTAGATCTGAACGATAGACTCAACAGCTTAGTAAAGTCACCTTACCCAGATGGCAGGTAAGAAGGAAACAGAGTTAAGAGACACAATTTCTGTGGGTTGAAGACACTTATTTCTAGGTGTCATTTTCTTGATAATTGTTCCCAAAATGATAGCAGAGAATCTACCCTTTTTATTAGAAAGTTCACTTCCTATCTATTCCCCACATCCCCTCCTCTCCAAGATATCCCTGGGCTAAGGCCAAGGCCAGAACCAGGGCCAATTAAATCACCTCTTTCCAGCTGAGACTCTCAGAAGAAACTGAGCCCTCCCTCACTAGGGCATATGAGCTCTGATGGGTTAATCGAACCACACCCTACACAGGAGTTGCCCTGGACTTTGTTCCTGGCTGTCTTCTTGCTTGAGCAGCACAGGGAATCCTAGTCAGAGGGATATAGGGAAAGAAAAGAGTGTGGAAGAGGAGAAGAGAGCAGCCTCCCCATCTTGGTCATCCAGTGGGTCGCCATCCAAACCTACTGCTCCACACCATGGACAGCTCCTACTAAAAGATTTCCTTCTTTGCTCTCAGGTCCCCTTTAAGTCTTCTATCTCAATCTTGGCTGGTATTCAATTTATTACTGCCTTTCAAAGGATTGCTGCTGCTGCTGCCATAGTCCTGTTCCAGCATCAGGTGAGTTCTATTCCCCTCCTATCTTCACTCACCATTTCCCAATCAGCTGAGACGATCCTGACTCTTTGCCATTCTTTTCCCCCCACATCCCTCCATTTCCACATTCCTTTGAGTTTGATGGAGCCATGGAGAATTCTGGACAGTGACTCTCAACAAAGTTCTCCTACAACTTCTCAAGGGAATGTCTTGTCCTCTCTTCCCCCTTTCTTTCCCACTAACCACCCCAACCCAAAGCTACTCCATTAGCAGCTTGTCAAAAGGATGTGGCAACAAAAGCTATTCCCTTCTTTGGGAACCCTGGAGGAGGAAGACAAGGTTCTCTAAAGCCTCCTACCAGGAATTCTCTTTTCCTGTTCCATTTACCCCTGCTGAGAGTTTCAGAGGAAAAGACAAGAGAACAAAATTATATTTTTTTTTTGCTGGAAGGATGGGGGTGGTGAGGAGGTGTAGAGGTCATAGGAGAGACATTGACCATTGTGCTGATACTTATCTCCCCTGCCCTCGGTCCCCACCCAGTCCCACAGAGGGCACTTCATCTCATGTCACTTTAAGGAGTTCTGCTATATGCCAACTTCATGAAAGGTGATCAGACACAATTTCTTTTAGAAAAGTCACCTTCAGTAGAACTACTTAGAGATTTTTTTTCTCTCATCCCTGCCACCTTATGCATCCTCCCTCCCCTCCCCCCCCAGCCCCAACCACTACCACCAAACACACACCTCTTGCATTCCCACTACTAAAAAGCTAGGTGTGTCCCTCTGGTGCAGAGTCCAAGCAGGAAGATTGTGGGGATGGTTAAAAATCTATATAAATCATACAGGTTTAAAAATAGATGCAGATGTTCAGACCCATTCCCAGGCCCAGGAGTTTAGACAGTGGTTCTTTGGGCATTTAGGGATAAGCATTTCCCTTTCTTGCCTCTTTGGGGAGAGATACTGAATGCATTTTGGGCAATTCTATTTCTCAACCTGCCCCTCATCAGTCCTTATTAACAAATGCATGCAAAAAGGAACAAGAAGGGATGAGGTTGAGGGGAAAAACTATTCAAAACTTAGTTAAAAGTACCTCCCCTGAATGGATAAGTGGATTGGATTCTGGCCAGAGTCTTAGTGAAGGAGGCAAGGTGATATGCAATCCTACCTACCCTGGGACTGAAGGGGACACATCAGTCCACTCCTCTGACCCCTTAGTCTCTGCCACCTCCCAGTCCTTTCTCCTAGTGACCCAAGGGAGGGTTCCCTCTCACTACTTCTTCCTCTCCCATGGCAGGAGAGTCAAGTCAGAGTATTTTTGCTTCCAGCTGAATTCTTGGGCATTTTAATCCTGACTGATCTAGTCTAGAAACCCCTTCTCACCAATTTGTCCTCCTCTTCTCACCTGTCCCTACAGAGATGTCTTTGCTAGAGGGTTCAGTGGAGGTGGGGGACATGGTCCTTCTGGAACCCCTGAATGAAAAGTCTTTGCTTAAGAACCTTGAAAAGCGATTTCAGAACAAAGAGATTTATGTAAGTACAAAATTTGCCTATCCTACTTCACCCTTCTACTCCCACTATGGCAGAGATAGAGATGCAGAATCAGACTTTGGAATGAGCTCTAAGTTCTGGAGATGAGGCAGAAAATGGAATTGGTTTTTCAAGGAGGAAGAAGCTGGTTAGGGAACAGTATTCTATTCCTCAGGCTCATTCTGCTCCCCTTTCCCTATACTCCAGACCTACATTGGGAATGTGGTGATCTCCGTGAATCCCTACCAACAGCTGCCCATCTTTGGCCCTGAGTTCATTGAGAAGTACAAGGAGTATAACTTCTATGAGCTGAAGCCCCACATGTGAGAGCCCCTGTGGGGGGAGAAGCCCTAAGAAATCCCCTTCTCTGAAGTACCCCGATTCTCTGCCTCAAACAATTCCAGCTTCCTCATCCATTGTTCTCCCTTGGCTACCTTGTTTCTTCCTTCTCTACCTTAGTGGTTCTCCATGGCCCTTGATTCCTGAGAACTCCCTTGGTTCCATGGAGTTGATGCCTCAGATCTCATCACCATCTTTTATCTCCACCCAATCCATGAGGAGTGGTGGCTGTGAGTGAGATATGGTTCTCTTGGTGGTAGACCCCATCTTAATTATCATCTTGCCTTCCATTTCTAGCTATGCATTGGCAAATCAAGCCTATCAGTCACTAAAGGATCATGACAGAGACCAGTGTGTCATCATCTCGGGAGAGAGTGGATCTGGGAAAACTGGTGAGGGGACTGAGCAGAGGAATCCCCTAATACCTCCTCCTAATGTAGCAGTGCTTTCATCTCCATGCTATAGTATCCTTTAAACCATGTCAAATTTCTAGGGCATAACAAAGCAAGAGATTTGAGATAGACATTGGGAATGAGATGGGGGAATGAGATCCTGAAAGTGAGTGGGGGGAGTGGAATTGTGACTGATGGTGGAAAGGACTGACTTTAAGTGGGGATGATGGTAATTTTTTCTTTGGAGCAGAAGCCAGTAAGTTGGTGATGTCATATGTGGCAGCCGTGTGTGAGAAGGGAGAGCAAGTTAATTCAGTAAAGGAGCAACTACTGCAATCAAATCCTGTCCTGGAGGGTAAGCAACCATTCCCCCTCCATCATGTTCTCTTCCCCCACAGTACTCTGCCAACCATTGCTCTGGTTCATCCATGACCAAATCTGAAAAATACCTTCTCTCATTAGTACTACTATACCTCTTTCCCCTTTTTCCTCTTCCTTGCTTTCTCGAAGTTCTCCCATCTTACTTACCTTATCTATCCTCTACTCACTTCTCTGCAGCTTTTGGCAATGCCAAGACGATCCGAAACAACAACTCCTCCAGATTTGTAAGTGAAACCTTGGATGACTTGAGGGAAAGGTTCTGGACATTTGGGAGAATGGGGTGGATCAAATACCTAGCCTTTAGAAGTGGAGAAGACTTTGGTGACTTAGTTTATTGTCCTGAGCCATGATTCTTCTACTAGTCATGGGAAGAAATACCTTTTCTCTTAAGTTTCTGTATCAATTTCCCTCATTCTTAGGGCAAATACATGGACATTGAATTTGACTTTAAGGGCTCTCCCCTTGGTGGTGTCATCACAAATTGTAAGTACTTCATCATTTCTATTCATCCTATCTTCTTATTGTGTTCCCTTTCCCCTCACCTAACCCTGCAGCAGGGAGAGAGGTAGTTTCTCAAACCCAGGAATGGGGGAGGATCATGAAGAGGGATCAAGATATTTTCAAATATAGGTAGGCTCCTTCCCAGAACATCATTATTTATTCCCTCTCAGATCTGTTGGAAAAATCCCGAGTAGTGAAGCATATCAAAGGAGAACGGAACTTCCATATCTTCTACCAGTTGCTGGCTGGGGCAGATGCCCAGCTGCTGAGTATGTATCTACTTCTGATTCCCCCATACAACCTGAGTCTCTCTTTGAACCCTTGGGGAAAATGCCTTATTGAACAACCTAGGTCTTCCCAGACACATACCCAGGACCCTTTCCCCTCTTTATTATCTATTTTGTAGCTATCTTTGCCCAACATGACCACTCATGACTGCTTCCTATTGCACCTAGTGGTTATACAATAAGTATATTTGGGGCTTTGAATGTTATATTGCATTTTGTATAAGCTACACTATAGTTTTTGGTCATTTTCTATACTCCTCTCTCAACCAAATGGTATACCTCTGGAGATTTAACTTTTTGTAGTTAACTTCTAGTATTGGATAAATATATGCAGCCTCAGAACACTAACTAGATCCTGGAAAAGTGTTTGTTGAGATGATGACATATTCCAACACTTCCCAAGGTTCTGACCATTTCTGTCCTGACTGTCCAGGAATGAGAGATTAAGCTCAGGGGGTAAAAGGAATTAAGGCCAAACATTGTGAGTGGGGAGGAAACTAATAACTTCAACTCTTATTTCCAGAGGCATTGAGGCTGGAACAAGATGGGAGCTCCTACTCATATTTGAACTTTGAGGTTTCCAGAGTAGATGGGATGGATGATGCAGCCAACTTCAGAGCAGTGCAGGTGGGGACATGGGATGGTCTACAGGTGCAGCTGAGCAAGCTTGTGCCCTTAAGCTCATCTCCTCAAGTCCAGTTTTCTCACCCAAGACAGGGGAAAGGAGGGAGGATCCCCTGTTCAGTGTGTCAAGTTGGGGAGGATGGGAACACAAGTGAAAAAATTGAGTAAAGGCCATTGTCTAGGTCAGGGTCTGATATCTGTTTTCTCCCTAAGAATGCCATGAACATCATTGGATTCTCCACTGAGGAGATCCAGAAGATTCTTGAAGTAATAGCCATAGTACTAAAGCTGGGAAATGTGGAGCTGGGGGATGAATTCCAGGCCAATGGAGTGGCAGGGAGTACTATCCATGATGGAAAAGGTAATATTGCCCTAGCTGAAATTCATTCTATAAACTCTTTCATCTTTATCTTTTGGATTATATTCTTTTTTCTCTACCTCTGGCTATATTTTAACCTCAATTCATATGTGTATGCACATCAAACAGACACAGCTACAGACACACACACACACACACACACACACACACATACATGTCCTTTTCTTTATCTCAATTTCCTACCAGTCATCCCTAGTTAATCCCAAAACTTTCACTGGGGAAAAATCCCTTTGATTCTCCTGCTCATACCATAATGTCCCCTTTTAAAATGATGATTAGGATTTATATTTTAGGATATTAGGATTTATATCACTTTGTGTTGCAACTTGAGCTTCTTTCTTTTTGGGAATATTATTCAATTCCCTTTTGCAGTTTCTCTTGAGTATGGAATAATATTTTGTTATTTAATTTCTAAGATATTGTTCTTGACTGCTTGCAGAATTTGCTGTTTGTCATTGAAATTGTTAAATCCCTATTTGTCTTAAAGTTTGAGACATAATGTTTCTCTGGAGAAAATCAATGACTATTCTCTGTTTTGCTCTGTTTTCAGAAGTTCTGGGAGATTTTCTTGCATTTTTTTTCCCTGAACTATAATGTTCAGTGGTTTTAAAAAAAATTTTTGTCATGTTTTCTCTGGGTGACTTATCTTCTTTAAATTGCCTTTCCAATCCTGTCTTCAAGGTCAATCACTTTACATTTCTATAGAGACTTTGTGCTTTGTGTTCTTTTTTTTCTGATGGATTTTCCACCACAGAATTTTGTGATATATATATATATATATATATATATATATATGTATATACATATACATATATATATATATATATATATATGTTAATCTCTCACTTTTTTTTTGCAAGGCAAATGGGGTTAAGTGGCTTGCCCAAGGCCACACAGCTAGGTAATTATTACGTGTCTGTGACCAGATTTGAACCCAGGTACTCCTGACTCCAAGGCTGGTGCTTTATCCACTATGCCACCTAGCTGCCCCAATCTCTCACTTCTTTAGAGAAATTATTTATTGCACACTAATTTTTTTTCTAATCCACTAATTGGGTTTTAAAATTTCTGCATTGAGAGCACTAAATTATGATCTCTATTCATTTCTAATTCTTATTTTGTGAACTTCATTTTCATTTTGAATTATCCTGGAGTTTTAAAATTGTTTTTCTATGCATTTTAGAAGTCTATTTTTCATAAAACTTTACTTTTCTTTGTTTTTTGATATTTGTTAAAATAGCCGCCATCTCTTTGATAATAACAATAATAGCTTAAATATGTTATCTCTCTCTATATATTTTGTTATGATTTGCCAAACACTTCACATACATACTCATTTGATTTTCAGAACAACCCTGTGGGGGTATATCCTTTATTATTCTCATTTTACAAATGAGTGGACTAAGGGAGATTAAGTGACTTGCTCAGGATCACATAACAAGAATTCAAACAGAATTCAAACTGGGGTTTCTTGTCTGCCCAGATTGTCTTTCTATCTACCATATACTCATCCTTCCTTCCTGTTTTTTTTTAAATTTGTCTGTTTGTGCTAATAAGCTTTTATCGAGTTTTTGTGTTCTTTTTTTTCTGATGGATTTTCCACCACAGAATTTTGTGATATATATATATATATATATATATATATATATATGTTAATCTCTCACTTTTTTTTGCAACGCAAATGGGTTAAGTGGCTTGCCCAAGGCCACACAGCTAGGTAATTATTAAGTGTCTGAGGTCGGATTTGAACTCAGGTACTCCTGACTCCAGAGCCGGTGCTCTATCCACTTTAGTGTAATCAAATATCAAATTAAATATTAAACAAATAATTAAATTCAAAATGAATATCAACTTGTCATTCATTTTCTGACTCCTCCCCTTCTGGAGAGAGGGTGGCAAAGCTGCTTTAGCCTATTGACACCTAGTTTCATTTTCAGTCATCAAAGAGATTTCAGACCTCATGGGACTGCAGGCAGAAATGTTGGAGAGAGCCCTGTGTTCCCGGACCATGGAAACGAACAAAGAGAAAGTGGTCACTAATTTGAACAAAATTCAGGTAAGAGGGAGGGGATAAGTCTGGGTTCTTCTGAAATGTTTTGAAGCCTCATCATCCCCATCTGAGACTCACCTACCCTGGGGACTTTCACAGGCATGCTATGCACGAGATGCCCTGGCCAAGAATATCTATAGTCGTCTCTTCAATTGGATAGTAAACCGGATCAATGAGAACATCAAGGTAACAGAGACCTCATTGCTTTCCAACTAAGGACTTAATGATTCTCAATCCATCCCTTCCTCATACCTCCTCCTGCAGAGAGAAGGGAACAAGAATCTATAGTGTTTCTTTCTTGCTCTCCCCAAGTCCACCCTGCTTTTGCCTTTATAATTCCTCCCCCCCTTCCCATTAATTCTCCCCCTGAACCTCTTGCTCTTGTGCATGTGTGGGACTGGCTATCCAAGACTATCTCCCATTCCCCTTTAGGTGAACGATTCAACCAAAAAGAAGGTCATGGGTGTGTTGGATATCTATGGCTTTGAGATCCTAGAGGTGAGAGTTTCTTTTCTTTCTAAACTTTATGATTGTTGACTAACAGATGGATGACTGACTTGACTCATGACTTCCAGGGGATAGTCTATAGCCTACAACATTTCTTAAATGTAAGGGTTGGAAATACAAATAAGTAAGAAAAAGATAGTCTCTGACCTCTAGGAGCTTACACCTTTGTGGAGCTGAAACCACAGCTGGCAAGAAATGAAAATTTGACTGGAAATTCTAATTCTAATGGGAATCAATCCTTTATATAAATGAGATTTTGGGGAGGGAATTTTTCTCTGCCTTTCAGTTATCCAATCAAAGAGGTGAGGGAGGCAATGGAGATTACTAATGGGTTGAATGCCAGAGCCAAAGGAATCTCTGTGAAGATGAGATTGATAGAGATGAATTTATCCCTTAGGAAGCAAGATGGATAGAGAGAAAATTGGAGCAGTAGTGGCCAGGGGACTTTACTCTTTCCTAGTACTCCTTCCTCAGACATTGACACCAGGGGTCAGGACAAAGAATTCAAAGTCTTTGCTCTCTCTCTCTCTCTCTCTCTCTCTCTCTCTCTCTCCCCTCTCCCACCCAAGAGTATGGTCATCCATGCCAATGATACCTAGAACTTTCATTCAAAAATTACTCTTTCGACTGAGCATTCAATTCTACCTCACCAATTTTTCTGAAACTTTCCATCTTAGACAAAGTCACTCTTGATCCTTCCCTCTTCCTCATTTCCCCACCACCACCCATATTGGTCTCATAAGTTGCCAGATCTTGTCTATTCTCTCTCCTTAACATCTTTGTCCTTGGACCTCGGACCTCATCACTCCCTCCTTCCATAGTTACCACCCTAGTTCAAGGCTTCATCATACTAAACTATCACAACAGCTTCCTAATTGGTGACCTTACTTCTAATTTATTTCTTTCTCCAATCCATTCTCCACATAGGTGCTAAAATAATCTTCCCAAAGCTCAGGTCTGACCATGTCACTAAGAATAACAGCAAACTCCTTACTCTAGAATTTATATTCTTTCCCAATCTACTTTCCCCCACCCCCACACAAATTCCTTTTTTTATACTATATTTCAGACAGAACCCTTCATTAGCTTCTAATGGGTTAGTCTTAGCTATGTGTTAGCCCTCCTAGACTGTGAATTTCTTGATGGATTTTCCTTATATCTCCAACACTTAACATGTTACCAAACATCATGCTTAATAAATGTTTATTGATTTTGATTCTACTGTTCCCAAAACTTTGCATTCCAATATTAGCCTCTGATTCTTTCTTCACCCCTACCTTCCACCTCTCCTAAGCTCCCCACCTTGAATCCCTCACTTCACTCAAGGTTCAGTTGATGCTTTGTATCTTATTGGAAGTTTCTTTCTATACCCAGGTTGTTAGCTCTCTTTCCTTTCTCAGATCACTGTGCATGTTATTTGTTTTCTTGGATTCAAATATTGCTTTTGGCACTTGCTAACTAGATGTCTGACCTTGGGGAAATCACTTAATTCCTATGGGCCTCAGTTTTCTCATCTTCAAAAATGAAGGGGCAGGACTAGACAACTTCTGAACTTTCTTATAGTTCTAAATCTAATCTAAATCTAAGATCCAATGTAGCATCCCACAAAGTCTAAGGTAAGGTTCTTGAAGGCAGGGATTGTTGTTATTGTTTTATCTTTGTCAAAACATCTTACACCTCACACAATACATTTTACATATTGTTGGATTGGATTAAATTGATTTGGAGAGAGGGTCACAGGGTATGCCAGGTGCATTTCTCTCTAACCCATGTATGCTAATCTTTCCACCCAGAATAATAGCTTTGAGCAATTCGTGATTAATTATTGCAATGAGAAGCTACAGCAAGTGTTCATTGAGATGACACTGAAAGAGGAACAGGAAGAATACAAGAAAGAGGTAAATATCTTTCTCACACATATACTCCTAAACCCCTCTTCCTCCCCACCATGACCTAGACACTCATCTCTGATCATAAGCTTTTATGAGCTCTTGGGCTGACCATCCAGTTTCATCCAGGACACATTGGTTACCAACCTATGTTGTCAGTTATAAAAGGAGATATAAAGAACGACAAAAGGACAGTCACTCCATTGAGATGCCCACTTACTTGCATTCCTACTACTCAAGCATATTCCCATCAAGAGTATGAAGTAGAACTGAATAAGAATTAAATTAATGCTCAGCTTAATCTCCAGGAACAGGGTGGGACAGACCTTAAGAAAGATTTAGAAGAAAAGTTAAGCTTAGACCTCTATTGGCCTTTCATCATCCTTCTTCTTCCCAAGCTACTATCCTTCCTGAGAACTATTTGCCTTCCTGCTGCCTGCTTTCTTGTCCAGGTTACCTTAAATAATCCAGGGCAACATTGTCTGAAAGAATTTCATATTCCAAGCATTCTAACAACAAAGTATTTGGCTAACTCCAATGAAATTCTCATTAGTGATATTTCAGACAATAAAGAAGTGTTTTTTTTTTAAATTGTTTTTCTTTTTTGGTGGAGGGGAGGATTAGGAGGACAGAGATCCTTTCTCTTAAATATCACTTCTCAATTTACTCCAAAGAGTAGTGGGAGGTAGGTAGGAGGTGGTGATGAAAAGACAATCTATTTAATGTGTTGAATTAATTTATGTGTGTATATGTGTGATTTTTATTTTCAACAAATCTAAGGAAAATTGTCCAACCCCTTGATCATAGTGGATCCTCTACACAGAGAGTATATTCCCTCCCCAACCCTCAACTTCTTCCCCTTCTCCTTCTTCCCTCCATCTCAGGACACTTACAACTTACAATTCACAGTCCAGCTTTCTTCTCAAGATATATTCTTCCTCTCCATAACCTTGGCTCTCCTTTCAGCTCCTCTACTCTTTTTCCATGCTTCCATGTCACCATACCTCCATTCAAATGTTCTCTACCAATCATCAGTTGTGGAGAGAGAAGCAGTTCTGAGGATTTCCCTCAATTTTGAGAGATGCTAATTTTCATTTTGTGGGGTATAGGCATTTGTTGACATTCATTGTGTTAATCCTCTGACCTATTTTGAACCTTTCTACCAGGGTATACCTTGGGATAATATTGAATATTTTGATAACAGAATCATCTGCAACCTCATCGAGCATGTGAGCAACTCTTTCCCCTTCTCCCCACATTTCAATATCAATGAATAAAAGTTCTCACCCTATTGTCACAATTAACCAGCTAGGGAGTGAAGGGAAGAAAGTAAAGGAAAAAGGGGATAGGGTGCTTTGAAGCTTCCAAGATTGAAACTTCCATATTCTGTAGTCCAGGGTACATTTGTTGTTTTTTGGGGGGGAGGGGATTGGAATAAATTATCCTTTTCCCCCTCCCTGGAAGGAAAAGGAAGGAATAAATATTTTTTTTAACCACATACCATACCATATACCTACCAGAATCAGCAAGGTATCTTGGCCATGTTGGATGAGGAGTGCCTTCGCCCTGGTATGGTCAGTGATTCTACCTTCCTGGCAAAGCTGAATCAGATGTTCTCCAAACATAATTACTATGAGAGCCGGGTGACCCAGAATGCCCAACACCAGCATGACCCCAGTCTGGGCCTTAGCTGCTTCCGTATCCTACACTATGCTGGCAAGGTGAGTGGAGTGATAGGTGGAGGGGAAAGACTAGAGTGGAGTAGAGAAGGAGTAGGAATAAGGCAAGAGCCAAAGATGAGGAAGAGTAGATGAGTCGGGGTGGGGTGGGGTGGAGTGCATTTGAAGAATAAGGTACAAGGACTGAAGTCCTCAAGAGTGCTGAATAAAGTTCAGGGATTGTGGCATAGGGATTAAAGTTGGAGATTGGGGAAACCTGAGGAGTAGGGTACTAAGAAGCTAAGACTATGGGCAGTTAGCTAAGCCACCTCCCATATGTGCTCCAACCCTCCAACCAGGTGACATACAATGTGAATGGTTTCATGGACAAGAACAATGACCTGCTCTTCCGAGATCTGTCCCAGGCTCTGTGGAGTTCCAAGCACTCCCTGCTTCGGGCACTATTTCCTGAGGGGGACCCCAAGCATGCCTCCCTTAAGCGACCTCCCACAGCTGGGACCCAGTTCAAGAACTCTATAGCCACACTTATGAAGAACCTGTATTCCAAGAATCCTAACTATATTAGGTGATATGTTTTGCTTTATATAGCTATTCTGTAGACATGATAAGATCTTAGAATTATAGGATTCTGGATTTAGAGCTGGGGGGCAGCTGGGTGCCAGAGTGGATAGAAACCTGAGATTAGAATCCAGAAGATTTCTCTTCATGACTTTAAATCCAGCTTTAGACACTGACTAGCTGTGTGACCTTGAATGAATCACTTAACTCTGTTTGCCTCAATTTCCTCAGTTGTAAAATAAGCTAAAGACATAAATGGCAAACCATTCCAGTATCTTTGCCAAGAAAACCCAAATAGGGTCATGAAGAACAGGATACAACTGAATAGCAATAACAAGATCTAGAGTTGGAGATTATCTAATCCCTTATCAAATCTTGGCTCCACCCTTTCTGAGTTGTGGGATCCCAGGTAACCCCTCTAGACCTCTCTGTGTCTCAGTCTCTTTGATCTCCTTTATGGAATGTAGATGAAGTTCAGATTTTTAAATGGTACATGAAAGAGTCCTGTAACCATAATGCACTATGGAAATATCTTGTGCCTTAAACCCTGTACTAATGAGCTCATATTATTAAAGTATAGGTACAAGATAACATATTGAAAATTGAAGTTCTGAGAGGGAGAAAACAAACCAACCTTCAACCTCACAAAGTACAAATGAAGGGAGTTGGACAGGGAGAGGTTAATGAGAGATGAGAAAGAGAAAGAAGGCTTAGCTCTCAAGGAGAGATTTTTAATGGAATAGAATGGGGGAAGCCAGATGTACTATTCTCCTGAATCTCTTGATATTGGGTATGGACAGAAGTATGGGGAAATATAGGAAGACCCTGGTCTCTGTTGGCTGGAGGACATTGAATCAAAAGGATAGGCATGAAAGTCTCATACCTGCTCCCAACTCTATCCTTCCCTCAGGTGCATCAAACCAAATGAGCATCAACAACAAAGTGTATTCTCATCTGAATTAGTGGGCAATCAAGCCCGGTACCTGGGACTACTAGAGAATGTTCGAGTTCGAAGGGCTGGCTATGCCTACCGGCAGGTTTATAAATCCTTCCTGGAGAGATACCGAATGCTGAGCCAGGCTACCTGGCCCCAATGGCGTGGCCAAGATCGGTAATGGGGGAAAGGGGAGAAGAAATATGGGAAATTACTGCAAGAACTGAGGGTATGGTTCAAGGGATTTGGGAAGAAGCAGAGGGAAAGGAGTGAAGGGCAGAACCAAAAATCAAAACAAGAACCCTATTCTCATACCCCTTCCCAACTCACTACTCCTAAATATGATGGTGGTATTTAGTTCAAATCAATTCCCTTGAACATAGAGTGACTGCCCTATGCCTAAGCTCTCATCAGGAATAGTAGAGTACCTCTGAATGAACCATATGTCCCTGGCATGTCTACCCATCTACTTCTCCTATATAGGGAAGGGATAGAGAAGATTCTGGGAGAACTAAGCCTGGGCTCTGGGGAGTTTGCCTTTGGTCGGACCAAGATCTTCATCCGTAGCCCCAAAACGGTGAGTGGTAATTAGGGAAGGGATTTGGAGCAATGATGGAGGGCAGATCCTGGTCTTATTTGGGGAGTTTCCTAAAGCCAGGGTTCCCCCTCATGAAACCAAGAGGGTTTTTGAATACATGAATGTACTTCTGCCTATAGTCTGGTTTTGGAGAGAGAAATTGGGGAAATTCCTTGGTGTTGCTAGGGGCAAGATGTGGAAGGGGGTAGATGCTGGTCTCCTTTTCTGTTTCTCCTCCATTCCATTCTGCTTTCACCACCTCAACTCCCATAACCTTTCCTTAGCTTTTCTATCTGGAGGAGAAAAGGAGGATTCGAATACATCAACTAGCTATACTTATCCAGAAGATGTACCGGGGCTGGCGGTGCCGTACCAATTACCAACTCATGCGCAAAAGTCAGATTCTCATTTCTGCCTGGTTTCGGGGCAACACGGTAGGAGTTACCCCAGGGCCCCTCCCATTCACCCCCTCCCTCCCAATGTAACTGCATGCATCTTTCCTCTTGTCCATTCCATTGAAGCCATTAGCCCAGCCCTGGTAATAGTTGGGGAGGGTTGGGGAGAGGAAGGAGGTACCTCTGGCACCCTTCCTTCCTCTTCCTCATCCCCCAATGTTTTCTGCAGCAAAAGAAACTTTATGGGAGGATAAAAGCATCGACATTACTGATCCAGGCCTTTGTGAGAGGATGGAAGGTAAATGATAAAGGGAAGCAGGGGATATTGGGGGGCTCCCCCATTTCCCATTCTGTCCCTCATTCCTGTCAGAGTCAGATGGTGCTGGTGACTTAATGGAGAGAAGATATTGATGGGGGGGATGAAAGCAGAAGAACAGGTATTGTTCACAGCCTTTCTTGAGCATGGATAAGAAAATCTTGTATAATGAGCATATGTATATGTGTGTGCATGTCGATCTTCTCATTCTTGGCCCTCTGTCCCAGAATCACAGAATCTACAACTTGGAAAGGCCCTGAGAGATCATCTAATCACTCTTCTTTTTAGTGTAATCTATCATTTCAGTCCTTCCCCTCTTCCTCGGCCTCGAAGGGGTTGAAGGAACAGAAAATCAATCAGTCAATAAGTATTTATTAAGTATCTACTATGTGTCAGACTGTGCTAAGTATGGGGATACAAGGACAAGGAATGAAACAATACTTGTTCGAAATGAATTTATTTCCTAATGGGAGAGACAAAAGCATATAGAAAAAAGTATACAGAAGTATAAAATTAATGCAGACATTCTTATACACAGACACATACACACCTACGCAAGTTAAATACAGAGTAGTTTTGGTGGACGAGGAGGGGGGTGAAACTAAGAGCTGGAACAAGAAAAGTTTTCATTAAAAACTGGTGACTGAGAGGAAGAGAGGGACTCTAAGACAGGATGAGAAGGAAGGGTGTTGACTTCATACAAATAATGGGGGTTGTGTTTCTTACCTTTTCAATGGGTGGGGGAACCGTGGAGGAAGGGAGAGAATTAGCAACTGAAAATAATTTTTTTTTTAAAAGAAGGAAGTACATACTTAGTATAGGGGTGGGGATGACTATTGCAAAGGCATGGAGACTGGAGATGGAGAAGGAAATGGCAAACCACTTTGGTATCTTTGTCAAGAAAATTTCAAATGGGTCCATGAAGGAAAAAGACTGAGCATTAATAACAACACTGTGGGCTGGGCACTGTGATAAGCACTTTACAAATATCTTCTCATTTAATCCTCACAATCCAGTGAAGTAGGAGCTGTTATAGTTTCTATTTTATAGTTGAGGAAACTAGGGCAGGCAGAGGTTAAATGACTTGTCCAGGGTCATTCATAGTAAGTTTCTGAGGTCAAATTTGAACTCAGATCTTCCTAACTACTAGCTGAACTTTTTTTTATCCACTGTACCAAATAGCAGCTTAGGTGGAAAAGATAATGAATTCCCCTAGGGGGAAATAATTGGAATTGGAAATATATTGAATTTAAGATTTCTTTGGGATATGAAGATTGAACTATCCAAGAGAAGGGACTGAAGCCAAAAGAATGTGAGTTCCTTGAGGGTAGGGATTGTTTATACACCTGGTATAGAGCAAGTGTCCAATACATTGTTGTGGAATTTAACTGAATTAAAACACTCTCTCTCTACTTTTTTCTTTTCCATGGTCACTCCTGCCAGACCCGTAAGGAATATCGGAAATATTTCCGGTCAGGGGCAGCTTTGCAGTTGGCAAACTTCATCTATAGGAGAATGGTGAGTGAGTCAGATGGGGAGCAATGGGCTGGCAGAAGGGGAAAAACAGTTGAAAGACTGAAAGTTTTCTCTCTTTTTGCACATGAGATGCTAAGGAAGAAGGGGTGGAGTCAATGGGTGGACAAGGCATGGAGTGCCCCATAGGAGATTATGGGTAGAAAGGGTAACAAGTACTTCAGGAGGCTTCTTGTCCCAGGAGGAGGAGGAGGAGGAGAAGGAGGAAAGTCAAGGGTGATGTTTGGTTGGTGTGGAAGGTTCCAGGTAAATTCATGACACAGAAGGAGACTGAATGCTTCCTATCTTCTTTCTTTCTTTCTTTTTTTTTTATAGGTTTTTGCTAGGCAATGGGGTTAAGTGGCTTGCCCAAGGCCACACAGCTAGGTAATTATTAAGTGTCTGAGGTTGGATTTGAACCCAGGTGCTCCTGACTCCAAGGCCGGTGCTCTAGCCACTGCACCACCTAGCCGTCCCTGCAACTACTAATTTTAGAAAGTAGCCTAGATTACATGTCTTTCCAGGGATAGAACTTGACCCCAGATCTTCCTGGGTTTAAAACCACCTCTCCATTCACAGAGGCTTTGCTTTCTTTGTAGAAGTTTGTTTCAAAACAAAACAAATAAACAAAAAACCTTCAGCAGCTTGGGAGTGCCTGCGGTCAAGGAGTTTACTATATATGAATCTAAGAGAAGAGTCTAGGGGAGTGGGATTGTTTCTATATTGCTAGTAGCCAGCAAATCTTCACGTTCAGAATTAAAAAAAGAAAATGAAGAATTTGGAATTCTCTTAACTTAGCCCAGCCTACACAAATTGTATCTCATTCCTCTGCTGTCCCATTTCTGTAGTCAACATTCTCAAGCTGACAGTTGTCTAGAAAAAATAAAAAGACCTTTCCTCCTCTTTGACCCCCCTTTCCCCCAGTCACTCCTGAATTTCCCTGATCATGAGGAGGCCTCAATCCCACTACAAGTTCAATTTTTAAATTTAATTTCATTCCCTTTTTCATTCTTCTCTCCTGTCTCCCACCCCCAGGCACAGAAATTCCTTTTGGACCTCAGCAAAAACCTTCCCAGTAAAGTCATTAATTACAAGTGGCCACCCCCTCCTTACAAAACCTTTACCCTGGTGAATCAGGAGCTGAAGATCATTTTCCACCACTGGAAGGTAAGAAAATTGTTGGTGGGGGGAGTGGAGGACCTTTTTCCATACAATCTTTTCTACTTATAAGTATTTTCCCCTATCCCCACCCAAGGATATCTCATCTCTGACCCTCTCCATTAGCACTTCTGGGTCTTTCTTTTTCTCCGTCCAGTGTAAAAAGTATCGGGACCAGCTTTCCCCACAGAAGAAAGAAGCCCTAAAGGAGAAGCTTTGTGCTAGTGAATTGTTTAAAGACAAAAAGGCTTCATATCCCCAAAGGTAAGCTGGAGAGCCACAACTAGGGGATTTTCCAGGTGGGTCAGCCTCAATCTGATCCAGAAAGGAATAGCTGAAGATGGCTCTAAGGGAACACTTAGGGAAAGGGGAAACTGGGGAGATGGAGACAGGAACTGGGGGAAGTCAGAAGGGACTTGCCTTCTCATACCTTGTTGGTTCCGCACTCTCCCCGTCCCCCCAGTGTCCCTATGCCTTTCAGAGGAGACTATGTGATGCTTCGTGAGAAACCCAAGCTACAGCAGACAGCTGCTAATGGGCCTGTGCTGATGGCTGAGACTGTGAATAAAGTCAACCGAGCCAATGGCAAGGTATGAATCTCAACCTCTGTCCCTTGGAACTGCCCCCATCCCACCCCTACCACATAGCAACCATGTGGATTCTGGTACTGAATTAACTAAAGGAGATACCAGGTCCTCCCCATGAAGGGGGAAGCAACATGGTAGAGTAGGGTAAATTCAGTAGGGTCTTAGCCTGGTCACTCATTAGTGGTATGATCTTAATCAAGCTGCCTTGTCTCTGAGCCTCCCTTTCCTCATCTGTCAGATTATTTACAACATAGCATATGGTAGGAGGAAAAAATCTTGTAAATCCCTAAAAAACACTATAGAATTGGAATTGTTAATGTTATTCTTCTTTGCCCTACTTCTTTCCCCCAAGATGGTCCCAAGGATTCTCCTCTTGACCAAGAGTCATATGATCCTTGCTGATACTAAGGGCTCCAAAGTCAAGACTGTCATTGGGCTGGAGAATGTGTCTGGGGTGTCAGTCAGCAGCTTTAAAAATGGACTCTTTGGCTTACATCTCACTGAGGTACCCAGAGGATGGGTCAGGAAAAGGGTTGGGGGAGGACAAAAGTCAATCCAGGAGTCAGTCTCCCTATTATTGTTGTGACTCCCATACCTAGTGTTTCCTTTTTCTTCTCATTTCACTTCCCCAGATCTCTTCAGTGGGTACCAAGGGAGACTTTCTACTGGTTAGTGAGCATGTGATTGAGCTGCTGACCAAGTTATACCAGGCTACACTGGATAAAATGAAGAAACAGCTGCCAATTACTGTGACTGAAGAGTAAGGATTATCAATAGGGGAAAGGCTGGGGAGGTCATGACCAGGAAGCTATGGGTCACCATGACCTGGGAGTCATTAAGGGAGAAAGAATACTGGGCAGAACTCTACTCTGTGGGTGAACAATGCTTTGAGAGCTCTCCCTCAGTCCTTCCTCTCAGCCAATTCACTTATTCATTCAACAAGCATTCAAATATCTACTATATGCTAAGCACGGCTCTCCTAGTTACTTCAGACAGCCTTCTGAGACATCTAGCATCAGGGATTAATTCCTATGGAGTGGGGAGGGTGCCTGTCCAGGGAGGAAAAGAAAACAAACCAACCCATCATTGAGTTAGTAGGGGCTCCAGTTTTTATTCCTACCCCTAATCTCATTTCAAGGTTCACTATGAAGTTCAAAGAAGGCAAGATGTCTGTGAGGGTCATCCAGAGCCAAAATAGCAACGAGGGAAACCAAGTAAGCTGCAAGAAGAAGGGAAGCGACAAATTGGAGGTGTTTGCACAGTGAGGGTATAAAGACCTGTTTCCTGGAATGGTACCAGATTTGGAATCCACTACCCTTCTAGAGGCAATGTCATGGCCAGGAGTTGGAGAAGAGGAAGGGAAAGGAGGAAGTGGAGAAGGCTCTATCCAGTCTTTCTATCTTCTTCCTAGGGTCCACCTCTTTCCCCTTTTTGTCTCTTAATAAAATATATCATAGAGAAAGGTCTGGTTATTTTGAGAGGTGGTGTCAACCAGCTCTCCCCATTTTTCTCTATTTTTCCTAGATTACCATTCTCCCCTCTTCACTGTACCCTCCCAGCCCCCCCCCCCCCAAAACTGTCATCAGACTCCCTGGATACAGAACACCAATAGTGTGAGACCAGGTAGAAGGAAAATTGCTTCTTGGTCCTTTATTGGCTAAACTTAGATGGGGTTTAAAAAGGTTGTATAGGAGAATAAAAGGAAGGAGGTGAGGCACAGGCGGCCCATAGACTAACATGTTAAACATATTCCTGGTGTACTGGAAATCTTCGTACCAAGAAAATACTGGATCTTGTGGAGATTTCTTCTGGGAGGGGGTCAGAGGAGAGAGGATAGAGATGGCTTGAAGTAAATGTGGGGAGAAAATCCCCAATCCCATCCCCCTCCAGTCTGATGCCTCCTCAACCTTCTTGAAGCCCTCTCTGACAATGGGCTGGCTGGACCACACCTGCCTCCCTGGTCCTTTCATTATTCCTTATCTCTGACCTTACTCTCCCACAGAAGCCCTAGATGCCACATCGATGCCAGACAATTATATTGCCAATCGATGTCCCACAGCTGGGGCCTGCAGCTGGTGGTACTCAGAGGGAGGGGGACTGAGACTCTCACTCTCTGTTACAACCCCATCACCCCTTTCCATTTTGATTTTCTCTTCCTGATTATTCCTTCTCTTGGTCTCACTTTCTCATCATCAGTCTTTGTCTCTCTAAATCTCTCATTATCTGTCTTTAATAGTAATGTCTCATACTTTAAATCACATTTTTACTTTCCAAAATATTTCCTTATGCATCATCTATTTCATTTGCTGTTTCTTCTCATCTCAGTTCCTCTCTCTCTGCCTCAGCCACCTAAATATTTATTCAGGTGCACACTGCATGGCTCCCTCTTGGTTGTTTTTGTCTGTTTTTGCTAGAGTTCCCATCTTTCAGTATTTCTTCTCTTCCATTTGTATCCCTCTCCCTGCCTCTTCCCTCATCTATCTCTCCTCTCATTCCTTTCTTTCCAGTCCTATCTTTATGTCCACTGTGCCTTGAGGATGGGGGTCCCTCCTTTTGCCAGGTCCATCACTCAGGGAGGGGAAGGGAAGGGAAAGGAGGGGAGGGGTCTTGAGGATGGGGTCCCTCCTTTTCCCAGGTCCATCATCACTCAGTTCACCCCACATAATCAAGTTGGGGAGGAAATGATTAATTTTTCATTTAACTTGCAAATTAATATAACTCTCCTTAAAGGAAGGAGCTGAGTCAGGACAGAGAGGATTAGGTCTCCCCCATCTTTTCGAGAGGGCAAAGGGTTGTCACTTCATCTCTTGACTTGACTCACGGGCTGTTTGTTCCCAGAGGCAGAGGGCAGCCTCACCCCATGCTGCTGACGCAGACTGTGAAGGCCCCCAAGAACCAAGAGAGGCTCCCCGACCCTGGGCTTGGCTGCTATAATCAGCATCGTCCGGCTCATCCTGTGCCCAGGGCCCAAATTGTCATCATTTTCTGGTGAAGTGTCTGATCATTTTCAGAAGCAATTTCAGGAGAGGATATAACGGCTGCTCCCTCCTCCACTTCTTCTCCCCCATCGTCCTTGTAGCTGGCACAGGGTGGGGAGAGAGCAGGAAGCCCCTTGGTCCTAGGTCCCCATCACCCCAAGGTAGCTCCTTACTCTGGCCATAGTGGGTATCAAATCTGAAGGTTAATGAATATGAGAAATGGAAAAGCAGATGCCCTTCCCCCCTACCCCACTTCTATCTTGCCCCTCTAGTCTCTTTCTCTTTAATCCTTTTCCTCCTCTTTCTTTCAAAGATTAGGCTTTTTTTCCTTCTGTAATGTGCAGAGAGATGAATTACTGAGTCACCTTTAAAATCCTCACTGCCTTCCCTTTACTTGTTACTCCTCAGGTATTCATAGAGCAGGGGCTCTTAATTTGCAACCATGTCTCTGCATGGGATCTGTGAATAGATTTTGGAGGATCTGGGAACGTTTATAGGGAAAACAATTACATCTTATTTCAATAGAATTTTGTTTTGTTTTTGTAATCCTATGTATTTTTTTTTTTTTTTTTTTTTAGGTTTTGCTAGGCAGCTAGTTTGCTAGGAGTTAAGTGGCTTGCCCAAGGCCACACAGCTAGGTAATTACTAAGTGTCTGAGGTCAGATTTGAACTCAGGTACTCCTGACTCCAGAGCCGGTGCTCTATCTACTGCGACATCTAGCCGCCCCTGTATTTTGTTTTATACATAATAATACTAGCTAATATTTTATATAGAGATTAAAAATGCTTTACTTAATATTATCTCATTTTATCTTCGCAACCCCCTGGGTAGAGATAAGGATTCTTCAGTAAATGAAGTCTAATACAAAAATATTGTATTTCTTTAAATGTATTTATATTGTTTCCTTCCCTAGACTAAACTCTCTGAGGGTTTTTAAGTAACTTGCTCAAGGTTAAACAACTACTAAGTATCTGAAGCTAGATTTGAATTTAGGTCTTTCTGGCTCCATATCCAATCTCTTTATTCATTGATCCACCAATTATTTCAAATTATTCTAAGAACGTTTCCATTGGGGCAGTTAGATGGCACAATGGATAGAGCACTGGCTCTGGAGTCAGGAGGACCTGAGTTCAAATATGACCTAAGACACTTAATTAATTGCCTGGTTGTGTGACCTTGGGCAAGCCACTTAACCCCATTGCCTTGAAAAACAAAACAAGACAAAAAGATGTGTTCCATTGATTTCACTGGACTGCCAAAGGATTCCACGAGACAAGAAGGATTAAGGATTCCTGCCACATAGATTGGAACCATGTTTTCTCCTGATCCTCTAGCCAACATTTCAAAGAATTCTGAAGTTGCAAGAGATCGAAGAGGTTAGGTAGTTCAGGGTTTACTTAAACTGAATTCTTTTCTATAACATCTGACTTCTAGGGATGGAAAATCCTAACTCCTGAGACTATTCCATTTCTGAAAAAGTGAATAATTTGGAAATTTTCCCTTATCAGTCAAAATCTGCCTTACTGCAGAGAGGGGAGAAAATCTGTAGGAGGGCCTTCTTCCAAAGAAATCCTCCCACCACTGTGCTTACCGAAAACTAGCATCATCAATTCCCTCCTCACGACCTCATCTCAGAATCCCTAACTCCTTCCAAAGCTCAGCTCAATCATCTCTGCCTTTCTCAGCTTCTTCCTGATCCTATGCCCTCCTTCCCCATTGGCTAGTGTGATTTCCTTCTCCAAAAAATATTGTATTTGCTTATGTGTTTTTGTATTGTTTCCCTTCCTAGATTATAAACCCTCTGAGGGCAGATGTTGCTTCTTTTTTTTTTCATCCCCTGGACCTGGCATAGGTTCTTTCTTTTTTTTTTTTGGTTGTTTTTTTTGTTTTTGCAAGTCAATGGGGTTAAATGACTTGTCCAAAGTCACATAGCTAGGTAATTATTAAATGTCTGAGGGTGGATTTGAACTCAGGTCATCCTGACTCCAGGGCCGGTGCTCTATCCACTGCGCCACCTAACTGCCCCTAGGTAGGTTCTAAATAAAGACTTATTGATTTCTTGGTCGACCTCAAACCCCTTCCTCTGGTCACTTAGGGGCATCTCTCAAAACCTGGGTCCCTCCATAGAACAGAATGTAATTCAATTTGACCTCTTCTTAGGGATGATACTTCTCAGAATCTATTCCTAGTTTATAGGAATTCATTTTGAGCTACTAGCTTTCAATTTCTAGTCCAGAGATACATTTTCTCTCCTCAATCATTCAGGATCTAATCAAAGAAACTATTTTCAAACTCTCAGATTATTTCAACTTTCCCTTGAGAAATTTATTAGCAACAGTAACTCATATTTATATAGTATTTTAAGGTCTATAAAGTGCTTCCTTTGCAATATTCTTGAAAGGTAGACCTTAAAATTATTTTACTAGGTAGTACCAAAAATATGGAGTCAGAGGACCTGAGTTCAAATCCTGAACTCTGACACTACTTGAGTAAGTCACTAAGCCTCAGCTTCCTCATCTGTGAAATGAGGGAAGTGAAATAAATGTCTTCTAAAATTCCTTTCAGCTTTAAATCTATGAGTTTATAATCCCAATTTTACAAATGAGGAAACTGAGTCTGCACTGGGTTTTGAACACTGTTCTTCCTAATTCCAAGTCTATCTGTCTAACCATTATTCCACCTTCTATTTCACCAGAATCTTCTGAGGTCAACAGTACAGGTATTATTATTCCCATTTTACAAATAAGTAAACAGAGGCTCAAACCAGTTAAGTAATATACCCAAGAGTCATAAAGCTAGTTAGGACTTGAAACCAGAGCTTCAGACTACAAGTCTGTCAGCTTTGCAGGGACAATGGGATGTTTGAAAGGTTGGACTTGAGAGTGAGCCCAGGAAAGAGCTTATATGTACAACATACTCCCTTGGACCCTATTTGCTTCTGTGTAGAACACTTGAGGGGAACAGGAAGTTGACACAATTTCTATTGCACTATTTAGAGATTTGAAAAGTAGGAACATATGAGTGGTTTGGAATACTCAAAACCTAGTCATTGTTGTGTGTATGAAAGAGTACTTGGTATATTTATTAGGGATAGTAAGTGACTTGTCCAAGATTACACAAGTAAGCTGGATTTGAGCCTTGGCCTCTCTTGAGACCAAATTCAGAATACTAGGGGCAGCTAGGTGGTGCAGTAAATAGAGTACCATCCCTGGAGTCAGGAGGACCTGAGTTCAAATCTGACCTCAGACATTTGATAATTGCTTAGCTGTGTGACCTTGGGCAAGTCACTTAACCCCATTGCCTTAAATAAAATTTAAAAAAATATTCAATATGCTACCACCATGCTAGTGTCTCCCAACCTGTACAAATGAAATCCTAGGAAGTAGTTGAATAGGAAAAAAAATACTTTCATTAACATTTTCAGATAAGGATCTAGTATTCAAGTTACAAAAACAATTTATATATATATATATATATATATATACAATATGACATACATATATGTTTGATATCTGAGGTATATAAACAATTAACAGATTATATATATATATATATATATATATATATATATATACATACGGCTATATATCTGTTAATTGTTTATATACCTTTGTTTTCAAATAGCAAAAATATACCAAGGTATATAAACAATTAATAGATATATAGCCATATACATATGTGAGTGTGGATATGTAGATATAAAAACTATATAGATAAACAGATAAATGGTTAGTGGCTATGAATAGAGTTCTCAAAAGAAGAATAATTTCAAACTGTTAACAACCATACTAAAGAATGCTCCAAATCACTGATAATAAAAGAAATAAAAATCAAACAACCCTGAATTTTTACCTTATACACTACAAATTGGAAAAAAATGACAAAAAATGGGAAGAGTTGATGTTTGTAGGGTTCTGGGAATATAAGCACACTGGTGCATTGTTAGTAGAGCTGTGAATCAGTAAAAAAAAAATTTTTTTTTGGAAAACAAATGGTAATCATGTAAATAAAGTGATTACACTAGCCCATATTCTCTGACTTAGAGATTCCACCACTACCCCAAGGAGGCCACTGGAAAGAATGAGGTCTCCATATATCATTACAGTTCTTAGAGCAAACTTTTCCTTTGGTAATCATAAATAATTGGAAGCAAAATAGACTCCTGAATGGGTAATGAAAAACTATGAGACATGAGTGCAATGACTATTACTGTGCTGTAAAAAATGACTAATCTGATGAATACAGAGAAGCGTGGAAAAATATTCCTAAACCAAAGCAGAGAAAATTAAGATGAACCAAGAAAATGATATATAAAATGACTAAAACAGCATAAATAGAAAAGACAATCACAAAACTGCAAAGATCAAGCATGACTCAAAAAGAGATATGAGAATATGCCCACCCTCTGCAGTATTTTACTTTGCACATATTTTCATACTTTTAAAATATATTAATCAAATTTTGTCAATTTTTTTCTCTTTAAAAATGATATTTATTATATGGAAAGACTGTGAAGTGTTGGATGGGGAGTACAAGGGTAATTTTGGGGGATATTAAAAAAAGGCATCAATAAAAATTCATTTTTTTTAAAAAAACCATACTCTAGCCTCAATCTTTCATGCTATATAATTTCAGCCCTTATTTTAATTCCTGGAAGTGGATCTTCTCTAACCTGTGAGATTTGGGGCTCCAAGAAATACAAGGTGCAGCAGCTTGGGACATCTTGGCTGCCTAGGTACTTGACTGGCTCAGGGCCATGTTTCTCCATTACTATTCCATGATTTCATTTGGCTGGGAGGTTTCAGCCTTGCCTGGATGACATTTCCATCAGCTCCCCACGCACTCTGCCCTGCCTGCTACCCGCCTCTTGGCCTTTAAGAATCAGGGCCACTGTTTCCGCTCTCAGCTCCATGACTTGGCTTGGAGTGGACGTTACAATCCTCCAAAGTCAGCCTCCCCACCTGCTCCCTCAAGGACAGAGCCATCATCTCAAATGATGGGGGAAGGATGCAGGAGAGCAGAGGTGGGCTTACACAGGGATAAGGGAAGATTATCAGGTACATACCTATGCCCACCTCCCTTCTCCTTTTCTGGAACTCCCCCCCCACTCCAGAGTCCTGGGGAGTAATTAAATCACCTTTTCTGAGCTTAGCTGGCATTGTTAAGGCAACCCTTTCTCTCAACCCCCACTCCTACCTGGTCTCCTCTAAGAAAAGGAGAGGAGAGTGCGGGTACCCTGGTATTCTAGTTACAATAGGGGCTGTTCATATAAGTGAACTGGTACTGTGCAATATTCTGAGTATCATCTGCATATAATTTTTTTCCAGGCTAAATGCACACCTAAGTCCCTAATCCCTAATAGAAGTGAACTGGTACTGTGCAATATTCTGAGTATCATCTGCATATAATTTTTTTCCAGGCTAAATGCACACCTAAGTCCCTAATCCCTAATAGAAGTGAACTGGTACTGTGCAATATTCTGAGTATCATCTGCATATATTTTTTTCCCAGGCTAAATGCACACCTAAGTCCCTAATCTTTTCCATCAAAAGCTGCCCCTGTCCCTCTCCTCCCAGAATACAACCCCCCCCCCATGCCAGGCTCTCTTTCCTTCTTCTCTGGCTCAGCTAAGTATCAATCCTTTCAAGTCCTAACGAATCCTGCAGATCAAGGGGCTACTAGTTCCCCCTGCCATCTCCTTGCTTACCCCCCTCTGAGCCCCCCACTCCCAGGAGCATAGGGAGCCTTATCAAAGAACATTATTCATATCAGACCTTTACCCAAAGCTCTCCGACAGGGAAAGGAAAGAGGGAGAAGAAAAGAGGGAAGAGTCACAAACAGGACCTAAGAGATCTTTGTTACCAAACCTGAGCTCCTCTACCCATCTTAAGCTCTCTTGCCCCCAAAGTGCCACCAAAGTAGGCACTAATTACCAAAGAGGAAGCATCAATTAAATTTTTTTGTTTTTCTTTTAATATTTCTTTTCTCATTTTTGTTCCATTTTGAGTTCTAGTTATCTTCCTCTCTCCCTCCCAATCTCAAATTGGAGAAAGTCAGCATTACACACACACATACATATAATATTATGCAACTATACAAAATATATTTCTATATATCAGTTCTTTCTCTGAACATAGGTAGCATTTTCCTTAATAAGTCCTTCATAGTTGATTTGAAAATTCATATTACTCAGAATAACTTAATCATTCACAGTAATGCCATTATTTTATACATTTACTTGGTTCTGCTCATTTCACTCTTCAATATTTTCTGCAAATCTTTCCACGTTTTTCTAAAATCAACCTGTTCATTGCTACTTTTAGAACAATACTCCATCACAATCATATACTACAACTTATTCAACCATTCCTCAATTAAAAGACATTTCCTGAATTTCTTATCTTTACCATCACAAATGGAACTGCTCTAAATATTTTAGAAATATTTCATAAATATTTCATTTAATTTTTCTCCAATCATCTTGAAAAACAGAACTAAAAGTGGTTTTGTCGGATCCAAGGGTATCACCCAATCTTATACATCTTTGGGCATAATTCCAGATTGCTCTCCAAATTGGTTGGATTGGTTCACAGTTCAACCAACAAAGTATTAGTGATGCAACTCCAACTTTGTCATTTTAACTGCTCTGATAAATATGAGATGATATCTCAAAGTTGTTTTAATTTTCATTTCTTTAATCAATAATGATTTAGAGCATTTTTCATATGCCTATATATTGCTTTGATTTCTTCTTCAAAAATTTCCCTTTCATATCCTTTGACCATTTATCAATGGGGAATGACTCATATCTTATAAATTTGACTCAGTTCTCAATACATTTGAGCTGAGAACTGTCCCTGACTTTCTGCTTTCCTTCTAACCTTGGCTACCTTGGTTTTAATTTAATTTAATTTAATCAAAACAATCCATTTTATATTTTATAATGTTCTCTATTTTTTATTCTTAAATTCTTTTTCTATCTATAAATTTGATAGGTAATATGTTCCATTTTCTTCTAATTTACTTATGATATCTCCTTTTATAGCTAAGTTATGTATCCCTTTTGATCATATCTTGGTAAATAGTATAGGACATTGGACTATACCTAGTTTCCCCCAGATTGCTTTCTAGCTTTCCCAGTAATTTTTATAAAATAATGTATTCTGATTCCAAAAACTTAGATCTTTATGTTTATCAACCATAAGGTTACTATATTTACTACTGTGCATTGTATATCTACTCTATTTCACTTATCCACTATTCTGTTTCTTATCCAGTATCAAATAGTTTTGACTTTTTAAATCAAATTTTATTTTGAAAAATTACTAAGCATTTATTTTCTCACCTACCCATATCATTCTCTATCTTTTAATACATAGAACGTGGATTTTTAAACATTGCCTTAGCTTTGTATCTGAAATCAATAATCCATTGATCAGCTACTTGGCATTTTATTTGCATGAACAACCGACTCTATCCTTCTCTCAGCACCTACCTTTCTCCTCTGGTTCCTGCCTCTAAGTATCCAGAAATTTTAAGGCCTCTCCCTTCGTGCTTTTTCTCACCAGTCCTTTTCCTTTTCCTTCAGGGTACATCCAGTCCAGTAATTAACTGAGTGTTGAAAGGGGCCTCATTAGGCTTGTGCATAATTAAGGGGTCTGGGGAACCAGCTGCTGCCCATACTCTGGTCCAGGGGTTCTTAACCCTTTTGGTATTATGGTCTCTTTAGGTGGTCTTGTGCAGTTTACAGATCCCTTCTCCAAAAGAAATGTTATTTTTTTAAAAAAAAAATTCATAATTGAAGTAAATGCTATGTTTCAGTTAGATTTCAGTGAAAAATAAAGATATCAATTCATGGATCCTCTGATATCTATTCATGGAATTCTGGGCATCTTCAGACCCTAGGTTAAGATCCTCTGTTTAAGGAAGCTGCAGCTTCTTGCTATTAAGTCTGAGTGCCTGCTCCAAAAGAAAAGGAGCAAAAGAGAATACAGGGAGGAAGCATCTAAGATGGATTCAGGATAAGAGAGATCCAAGGATAAGGTGAGGTAGGCAGGCTCAGTCTTCCTCTCTTGCTTTCTTCCAGACCCTGGGGAGAACTGCAGGGTAGATGGTTACCCCAGCTAGGCTACTCTCAAGCATCTGGCTGAATCGCGGTAGTTACTAATATTTATCTTTTTCTGTATGTGTTTATTCTTATCTCCACTCCATTCTCTCTCTAACTCTATTTATTCTCTGTCTATCTCTCCCTTTCTATCTCTATCTCTGCCTCTCCTCCCTCTCTCCGTTTCTCTTTGTCTTTGTCTCTGTCTGTCTCTCTGTCTTTCTCTTCTGTCTTCTCTGCCTTCCTCTCTCTCTCTCGTCTCTTTCCTACCTCTCTCTGTCTTTGTCTCTGTCTCTTCTGTCTTCTTTCTCTCCTCTCTATCTCTCTCTCCCTCCTTTCCTCCTTTCCTCCCTTTCTCTGTCTCTCTCCCCCTCTCCTCCCTCTTCCTATCTCCTGGGGCTTCAAAAGGGGTAAATGAAGCAGAATAAGCTCCCCCTAACAGCAGGGGAGTACAGAGCATGGTTAAAAAGTCACAGGAGAAGATGACAGAACTTCAGGGAAGCAGATTAGATGGGGGGGGGGACTGAAACAAGGGGAAAAAAAGGCAGAGCAATTAAGAGATCAATCCTGAGGCATGGCGGGGGTGGTAGGGGCAGACAAGAAGTCATGTTCTTTTATTCTCTATCTTTAGTGAGACTGCAAAGGTTAGACAACAGCAAGGACAGTCAGGAACATCCTTGGGGCAGGGTAAGAGACAGGAAGCCCAGATCTCCCTGGTCCCAAAAGATCTTTGAGTAATGAGCTGGAACATGGGGAAGGGATTTCTGGATTTGAATTGATCAAAACAGCATACATTTAGAACTGGAAGGGATGTCAGAATTCCTCTAGACCAACTCTGAATTCACAGGTGAAGAAACTCAAACCAGAGGCATTGATTTTAATTTATTTGCAAGTTGATATGGTTGACTTTTAACATAGGCATTTGCATGGGGAGCTATTTTTGGAGAAGGAGAGAAAATCCATCAAATCCATCCCTTTATCTGGTCCTCGAGACTCTCCTTATCATGCCTCCTTACCTCTAATCACTCCTGATCTTTTTTTTTTTTGCAAAGTAATGGGGTTAAGTGACTTTCCCAAGGTCATACAGCTAAGTAATTATTTAGCATCTGAAGCCAGATTTGTACTTAGATCCTCCTGACTCCAGGGCTAGTGCTCTATCCACTGTGCCACCTAGTTACCCCTTAACCAATCCTGATCTGATCCTGGATCCCAGTTCAGAAGCTGTGGGGACATAGCAAAGGATAAGGTCAGTCCTAGAGTCCTAAGAGTAACATCTTCAAATATGGCCCCATATAATGCAGGCTACCTGTACAAGGGACCAGAGCAGACTCTGACTGTGAGATGCTTTAGGGGAACCCTAATAGGATTTTTCTCAGACTGGCCATCCCCGCTAATGGATAAAGGGGCTGGGGATGGAGTGGGGAGAGAAGGAGAGGAGTCAGAGGTATTCTGGAGACAGAAGACCCTCTAAGAGATAAGGGTAAAGATGAAGGGACTGACTGCATTTGTACCTGTTGACATGTCTTGAATATATTCCACATCAAACCACCTACAAATAAATAAGTACTTATTTTCTGAGTCCCTTATTCAAACAGTATTGGGAAGGTGGCAGTGGTGCTAGCTGGGTGCCTGTCTTCTCAAGGTTTCTGGCTGCAATGTTTTCCTCCCCACCCCCAGAAACCCAATCTCCCCCCTCTCTTCTATCTACCCCAGGATTGGTGGCTCTCAGCCCCTCCCCTCAGTCCCCTAGACCCTCCCAAAGCCCTTATCAGGGAGCAGTGACTGAGTCTTTGCCAGATCCAAGATCTCCTCTCCCTTCAGCAGCAGCATCCTTGTGGAGCTGGGAAGCCGGACCCCAAGACCCATAGAATCCAAGACTCCATAGCTTACCAGGAGTCAATTCCAGGTAGGTATGATTGGGAAAGGAGATAAAATATGTCAGAGGAAAAAGAGTATGTGAACATATGTGTGTGTGAGAGGTGGGCATTGAAATTAAGGGACAGGTTTTACTGATGGGGTCCACAGTCAAGAGGAAGAGACTGGAAGATGGAAGTTGATAATAAAGGCAAGGGACTGGACAAATAGACAAGGATATGTAAGTTGTGGGATAGATTCTGTTGAGGAGTAGGTCAATGTTAGGAGACTAAAGGTTCATTCTCCATTTTCTTCAACTGGAAAACTTCTCTGTTGGGGAGCTATTGACCATTTAGGACTCTTCCATGGGTGTAAGCAAAGGGCATGGAACCTGTTCTCAGCTCAAAGGTTTGTCTCTGTCAGATTTAGCTTTTGGGGAGGTGAAGGATGACACCCCATGATAGGAAGGGAAGTTGAAGCAAAGAGCTTCAATATGTGCTTTCCTTCTTGTCTCTTCCCATCCTTGGAATCTTGGGCTGTGGTGGGGTGTAGGCTCACATATGCTCTTTAGACACATGAACACCTATGTTGTTTCTGTGCTTAGTGTCTGTCGAATGTAGACTTGGACTGTGCTCTGGCAATCATAGAAGGGCTCTCCTCTTCCTTACCCCATGCCCAAGGCTCACCAACTTCACTCTCCTAGGCACCATGAAAAGTACTCTGCTGCTCATGGCCATTCTGGTCCTCGGTGTTGGAAGAAGCTGCCAAGCTGTTTGTGAGGAATCACAGGAACAAGGGGCATTTGGTGGGGGCCACAGCAAGGTAAGACACCCCCTTTACCTCTACAGAATCATATTTTCCCTTAGTTATAGCCTCTTCAGTTGTAGAGGCAGGAAAGGAAGGAACGTGTGTGTGTGTATGTGTGTGTGTGTTGAAAAATTCTTTTTGTGTAGCTATATATTTGTGTAGGTGTGTGTGTGTGTGTGTGTGTGTGTGTGTGTGCAAGAAAGTACATCTCTATCCATCATTGTATCTGTATCTCTGTATTTAGGGAGAAGAACTTAATAGTAGCTGTTAAAAAATACTTGATTGATTAATATTGATTGAATGGTGCTACTGGGGGAGGGAAGGCAGAGTGAGCTATAGGTTCTACTGGTTCCCAAAGCTTGGTTCCTGGTCAGATGATCAGAGCCCTAGTAAGACACCAGCACCCTTGTTCCCAAATAAAAATAACCCTTGTTCCCAATAATATAATAACAATAAAATAATAACAAATAAACCTTGTTCCCAAAATAATCAATGACTATTTACACACTACTTTGCATACAAATATCACAGTCATGCAATTATTAAAATGCAAAAAATTATTTTACTGTCTTTCTTCTCCTCCTTGCCCCCACCCCCCATCCATTTCCCTTAGTTATCCAGTCCCTTCTCCTCTTCTTCCAGTGATCTTCCCCCCCCCCCACCTTCTAATTTAGGATTTCTCAGACTGGGTTACCCCAGCATAGAAAAACAACAGGTTGGACTCTGATGTCTAAAGTTCTTTCTGGGAAGAGGAGGTTGGGGAGGAGGGGAGAAAGGAAAGGATAAGTCTTTTCAGAGTTTTGAAATGACAGCAATTACACCAGCACAAATGCTTTTAAGATGATTACAGGTGGGACTTATTACAAATTCTGTGTGTGAGAAATCTTGCTGTTTTTCTAGCCCAAGTCTGCTTAGCATCTCATTACAGAAGGTGGGAAGACTATTTGAGCAATTTGGGAAAAGTGGCCTCCCTAGGAGATGGAAGCCGGGCATAAAAAGAGATCGACAATTTTAGGTGCCAAATTGCCTGAATAGCCAGAGTAGCCCATGGCAGTGGGGGCAGGATGCTGGGGTTACCTTTCCCAGATATATGAGATCATAGGTAGAGCTTTAGTATATAATGGTTAGAATTTCTGCTTCTCTCTTGCTGGGTGACCTAAGGCAATCTCTCTATTCTTTATTCTGAACAGGATGACAAAGCTTTCCATTCCATTCTAGCTTTCACAGGGTTTCATGTATGTGTGTGTGTGTGTGTGTGTGTGTGTGTGAGAGAGAGAGAGGGAGAGAGAGAGACAGAGACAGAGACAGAGACAGAGACAGAGAGACAGAGGGAGAGAAACACACAAACACATGTAGAGACAGAAACAAGGAGAGATAGAGAGAGGGGAGAGACAGAGAGAGACAGAGACAGAGACACGCACATACACACACACACATAAACACACACACACACACACACACACACACACACAGAGAGAGAGAGAGAGAGAGAGAGAGAGAGAGAGAGAGAGAGAGAGAGAGAAACCCATCATGAGAACAATTAGGAGCTCCCACAAGGGAAAGGATTTTTAAACTCAGTAACACCATGACAAATAAAACCAGAGTAGATGAAGTGGGAATGGAATGGGAAAGAAAGAATCAGAGATAGAGGCTGAGAAAGCCAAAAAGATGGAAACAAAAGATGGGGTTTCTCCTTGTGTGTTTCAGGGGAATAGAGGGAAATCACAAAAGAGTAGGTATAGCCCAATATTTTACCAAAAAGTAAAACCCCTTTTCTCCCAATTCCCCACCTGGCTAACCCATCAAGGGAGATCAATTTGGATGACATTCAATTTATTGCCCCAACTTATTAGGACTGTCATCTTACCTTCCCATTTGAGAGGTGAACTAGCCAAAGCCATGAGGGATTAAATCACTTGCCCAAAGTTAGACAGGTGGTACATTTGGGATTCAAACAGGACTTCTGACTCTAGATTCATTATTCTTCCCACCACTACAATGGATGGGGAGGGGGCAGGGAGGAGGGAGGCCAGGGCTCTTAATCTCTACTCCCTTTCCCTAATCAAGCTATTCAAAATCCATGAACAGTCACTACTGACGTTTATCAGAGTAAAGGGGACCTTAGGCAGTCCTCATCTAACATATGGAGTGGTAGCACAAACAAGGAGCAAAGAGATGGCCTTAAGATGCCATCCCACTTGAAGTTTGAAGTTCTTCAATAAAAATAATAATAATAACTAGCATTTATATTGCACTTCAAGGTTTGCAAAGCACTTTAAATATATTGTATCACTTGATTCTCACAACAGCCCTGTGGCCTACGTGGCATTATTATCTTCATTTTACCGATGAAGAAACTGGGATTGAGAGAGGTTAATGACTTGACCGTGCAGTCAAGTCATTAGTCACACAGTCAATGGACATCCAAGGTAGATTCAATTTCAGATCCCTCTTGACTCCACATTCAGCATTCCCACTTTTTATCTCCCCCATACTCAGGCTCCCCTAGAACTTCAATTCAATGCAGTTCCTGTTGGATCAAGGACATGGGGCGGTATTACTGCTAGTATTACTGGCTTCACAGTCCTCTCTTTTGTATCCTCAGACAGTGACCTTTCATTAAGGACAATGATTAGGAAGCCTGAATGAGCTTGGCCATAGGCTGATTCTTTGAGTTCTTTATGCTTTTCTTTTCCCAATAATATTCAGTATCTGAAATCAGGGGGAAGGAAGATGTTAAACATAGGAAATCCAGAAATAAATGAGATAATCTTATGGTGTGCTAAGTAGTCCCTGGCAAGAAAGTCTAATTAGGTTAAAGAGAACTGGACATGAATGTGGTGGGTTCAAAATGGAGTTGTGCTATCATTTAGAAAGCAAACCAAGGGACTAGGGCATAACCCTCCAAAGCTATATGTGAATCTTGGGGGAGGGGCTTCTACCCTTGTTTTTCTGTATCTGTCTCCACCAGAAAGTCTTAGATCTCTATCAACTTCCTCCATCCCTCCTTCGGAGGTTGTATAACAGTCGATCTCTCTCTCTGGATGGGTTGCTGAGGCTGCTGAGCAAGACAAGTGTGGGTAAGACCCTCATCTCCTGCTACAGGATTACAGAGATGGTATGAGGTACAAGAGCTTAGGGAGGAGGAGAGACTGGAGAAACATTTCAGGGGCTGGGTCCAATCTAAGCCACCCTCAATGAAGTGAAGGTGAGAAGAAACTGAGAGATTTCTTAGTGGGGGACACTGACTGAGGGAATCTTGGTTTGTTTTATTTGCCCTCATCCTTTAGAATCATTTCCTCAGGGCTCCCTTCCATACCAGCCTGTGCTTTTCCTTACATGCATTTTCTTGGCTTCATAGATCCTAAGGAATCCATGGATTTCCAGAAACGTAAGTAACCCTTTCTATTACTCTCTCCCCTTCCCCAATTTCCTCCCTGCTTACTGTGTGCTCAAGCCTCCCTGATTTTTGGGTCCTGGTAGGCTATTTGGCAAGGCGCATCTCAACCAGCAGCTCTTCTTCAGCCAGTTTGCTCCTGATTCAAGGGGTGTAGTTGAAGCCATGAAAAGATTATCCATCTACAGTTGAATGCTGCTCAGCAGTCAGTGGGACTGGCATGTATAAAGGCTCGAAAGCCAAGTGGGAAAAGAGAGAAAGCTGTATAGGGGTAATATGAGGGAGAAGATTTCAGATAGTAATTAAAAGAGGTAGTGGGGGTTCAGCTAGGTAGTGCAGGGGCAGCTAGATGGTGCAGTGGATAGAGGACCTGAGTTCAAATCCAGACTTAGATACTTAATAATTACCTAGCTATGTGACCTTGGGCAAGTTCCTTAACCCTTGTTTTAAAAAATGAGGTAGAGGATTGTAGGGAGCTAAAAGAGTAGAGTACACCCCTTTTTGAAATAAGGGAGGAGAAATAAAGATAATAGTAGGTAAGACAGAAACAGTCTGAGTGCTGAGATTTGCCTCCTATTGTCTTTCACTATCAGTCGGTGTTTTTATCTCTTTCTGCAGGTGACATGCATGACTTCTTTGTGGGGCTCATGGGGAAAAGGAATATACAGTCAGGTAAGTGTGGGGTGGGTTAAGGGCTTAGGAACTAAATAGAGCAAAATTCAACCAGAGGAAAGATGTTTTCCTTGGCGAGGGCTACTATGATCCCTCATTCAGTCCCTTCCTCTCTCAATCAATCAACTTTGACCGCAATCCATATGGAGACTTCTGGAATAAAGGGAAGAAACACTTGTGAGTCATCCCAGTTGTAGTCATGAAATAAGACAGAAAGAGTGGGGGCTAAAGTCCCATCTTTGCCTTCCTATCGCTCTGAAAAGAGCACCTGTTCTCTCCATCTTTACTTTCTAATCCTAACCTCTCAATTAGTCCTCAATTTCCATACCATTCCAATCTTTATCTGGTAAGAATGGGGTACATAGTGGCTAGTCTCTGAGAAGTCTCTAAGTTTCTTGTTTGTCCTTCCTCAGAACCACCCATGGAGGTGAACCAAGAAAACTTCCCTGGTTTTGGCGATCCCAAGTATTCCCCCAATTCAGAATGAGGTAAGTCTAGAATAGGAGGGAAGAGTATGGAAAAATGAACCACAACCTTCCTCTTCTTTTTATTTCTCAAAAAAGTCCATCTTGATAAAAAAATAGTTATGTGAATAATTGATGCCTACAAAACTGATGCAAGAAAAGATACTATCTCTAAACACACAGTATTCAGAATAGACAGATGAACACATGTGAACACACACAAGAGTCTATTCATGGAGCATTTTGAACCTTGGACATGGCAGTCTGATTCATTCACCACATCCTGGTTGGTCTGTGCTCTGGGAAAAAGGAGGAAATAAGTAGACTTGTTCTAAGTGGTTTGTGCCAGAGTCCAAGCTTCAGTTGGGAGTGAAAATAGGGAGCCTGAGGGACTAGAACTGGTGATAGAGCCAGAGGCTGAGACAGACTTTTCCTGGGATTTCCCTGGGATTGACACTTGTTTGGTTTTCCCTCTTTAAAGTCAGAACTGTATGGGTATCAGGGCACTGTGTAAAATAAAATAAGATTGTCATCTAAATTACCAACATCTCTAGTTTAAAGAAGAAAGCATTTTACAATTCATTAGCCCTCTGAAACTAATTTTTCTTCTTGTGTCCTATAAGAATCCTAGGAGTCTAGATCTAAAGGGCATCTAGTCCAGTACCCACATTGAGGCACTACAGAGATCATGCTTTCATAGCCACAAATCAGGTCACATAATCTGACAAAGAATAATTTTTTCCCAAAGCCTTGTTAAAAGTATACTTTTGTTTCTTAAAATTCAGAAAAGTTGGTCATTGTGGCTTTTTCTATAACAGAGAATGAATTTGTAAGGAACAGAAAATGCCTCTAGATCTAATGAAAAGAATATCCTTGGTTTTACTGTCTAGCAGGAGTTGGGGCAGGTGATGGGAGAGTCCCTGATGATCCTATTGGCAGACTGTGAGACTATGCCAACCTGACTATGCTGTCCATACTGGACCCCCCTTAGATGAAATAGACTGACAGATTTCTCACTTGGTGAGCTGGGTGTGATAGTCCCTTTGGGGATATGACTAGTCAAAACATAGAATTTGTCACCCCACCACCATCTTTCCCCCACACAAGAGTGACTCATCTGGTCTTTTTATTTCATTAGTACCAGAGAGATATAGGTTTAGTAAGATTCAGAATACCAATAAGCCAAGCAAACATGTAGCACACAAGATATTAGGCAAGCCAATTTTATTTAAGGGACATAGGGCAATTTGGGAAGATGGGAACAAGTCAGTTTCACTAGGGTCTGGGTAGAACTGGGGTCCTGGTGGAATGAGGCTCCCTACCCAATCAGTAAAATCCAGAGCTACACTAGACAGTAGAGGAGGGGGTGAGAAACCTGTATCTGGGGACTGGTGTTGATTCATGCTATTTGAGAAGGGAGGGAAGACTCCTAGGGAGTTGCTATTCAAACTCCCCACCAGCTGGGAAAGGGGCTATGGACAGTTACTATTGCTCTGACAGTAACTGGGGGGCTTTTAAACTTCCTGGGGCTGCTTTGTTTAATGAAATGGGGAGGCTTCTGAGGTTGTTACAGCTAGGAAGGTAGAGGATATTTGGAGGAAGAAGAAAATTTGGAAATCCACAAATGACCTTTAAGAGAACCCCCCAACCTAACGGTCCCTGTTATCCATGCTATAGACCTTAGAGTACCAGACCAGAAACCCATGGACTCACCTTTGAAGAGGTACAGTGTATATATCTGATTCCCAGTAGTTAGGTCTGGGTCCCCATTCGTTGCTGGGTGAGAGGGCACAAAGAACATTAATAACCGTAACTCCTTGATTACATGGTACTTACCGTATCATTTTGCTCTCATTAGATGGTTATTTCAGTCCTGCCAATGGCTGGGTAATTATACGGGCAGCTATATCGGGATGACATACTTTCCCCCAGTGTAATGCACCATCCCATAAAGATAATTACAGTGCAATTTTGCCATAGTATTTTATACAAATGGCAGAAAGAAGAGCTTTGTAGAAACCTACTTTTAATCCGTGCGGGTGAATCCAGGCTCTTTTCAAAAGATTTAGGAACATAATTATGTCCCTCCTTATCAACATCATAGGGTGAATGGATCATTCACAACCTGTGAAGCATCAGGCAGAATAAATCATGAGGTTGGGGAGGAGGGAGGAGGTGTAGGGAGAAAATGGAAATGCCATTCGGAGATGATTTGAAATAAATAAACATATTGGGTTTTTTTTTTAATGGAAGGGAAGGAGTCTAGGGATAATGGTTCTCAAACTTTTTACTCTTAGGACCACTTAATACTCTTACAAAGAACTGACTCCAGATGGAACCTTAATCAAAGAGCTTTTGGTTTATTTAGCATATCTATTGACATTTATTATATTAGAAATTAAAACATCTTAGTATTATTATGAAAATAATTTTGACCTCACAGATCCTGGCCTATCTCTTGAGAATAGATTACCTAAGGGAAGGTTGCCCTCTTATTTCCTTCATTTAAGACTGTTATCATTCAGAGTTCTTCTTTATTATTAAAGACTCATTATTATTATTATTATTATTATTATTGACTTCCTCCCAGGAGGAAGCAGTAGGCATTGATGTGTATAGGATCTAGAATCACTCACACAAGTGTCCTGGATAGGGATATGTGATGGGCTCCCCTTGGTGGGTAGACAAATGGAAATACCAGCATAGTTCATCTTAGGCAAAATGTATAGATACACAAGTATAACATATCAGATTGCTTACCATCTCCGAAAGGGGTTAAAGGAAGGAAGGAGGAATTTAGAATTCAAAATTTTAAAAATTGAATGTTAAAAATTATTTTTACTTGTAAGTGGGAAAATAACATTATATATCTACCTATATCTATCCCTTTATCTATCTCTTTATATACATATATACACACATATAGTATATATATATATAGTATATATATATATATATATATATATATATATATATATATATATATATATATATACTATATATATATATGCAGAGGTGGCTGTGAGGAATGAAACCATCAGTTAAATGGGATGCCCAGAACATAAAGGAATTGTATTGGCAGGGGAAATCTAGCTTCTTATTAGCCCTTCTCCTTACAGCCTACAGAAAAAGCAAAGTGTTAAGATTTGGCTTTCGCTCCTTTTTCCCCCAGAAGATTTCTCCAAACTAGCTGTAGGAATGAAAGCCAAAAGTCTTTCAACAGACAAAGAAAATGTGTTGGTTTTTTTTGTTTTTTGTTTTGCCAGTCTCCCATACTGTCTACTTCCTGGGATTCTGGACTGCATTTTGAAGACATTTTGCCTGCCTCCTCTCAACCTTTGGATAGAATACCCTCAATTCTATTTTCTCATCCATTGTTGTATCATTCTACTTTTATCACTCCACTCCCCACACCATACAACCACATAGAGTACTGTCAATCCACAGGGCATTGACTGCTGATGTCAAGCAATTTTCTTTAGTGACAAATTCAAAATATAATCTCCATACTCATCATCAATAAAAGGATTTTTACACATGACCTACCTAGAGTGGTGTCTTTCTTGGTTTGGTTGAGTTTTTCATTGAATGGTGGGTTATTCTAAGCTCCTAGAGAATAGGATAATATAGTATAATAAATGGTACAGTTTTCTATCCCCCACCCATCCTCCTTCCAAGGCACCTCACTTTGGACTCTCCTCAAGCTAATCAGTAGTCCTCAATATTGAATTAGTACATTCACTAAGGTATGAATTTGGAAAATAGAAGCCCAAAGACTTTCAGAAGCCAATCTCAGACAAAGACATGGGGATCTGATTACTTTATCTGAACTTTTAGGAGGAGGTGGATTCTCCTACTTTAAGGAGGCAAGTGTTCAGAACAAGGCATATCTGCAGAAAAAGGCTCATTTTGGGGTACTGTTGTGTTCAGTCCTCTAATACTATAGTGATGGTTGCTGCAGCCCCTTCCTGACTCCTCCTCTTCATCTTAATCTGAAAACCTGGGTGAGATGGGGGTTCACTCAGTGGTTTAAAAAGATGACAATCCTTAAGGATATACTTAGTTACCATCCCCTGTAGCTCTGGTCTAACAGTTTTGATTATATGAGCTGAGATTTGGTTTAGGGGCAGGGGGCTTAGGGAGGGGGAGGGTGTCTGTTGTTAATTCATGTGCCATAAATCACAGTCCACCAATCCCAAGGGGAATTCCTGACCCAAATAATAGTCTGCAGAATTTCCAGTGCTGTCTACCAGCAGCCTAAGCCCTGCACTTGGGGTGGGAGCTTCTCCTAGACTAGGTACCAAAGTGAGGCAAAAGCAGGAGCCACAAATGAAAGAGAAACTGTGTGTGTGTGTGTGTGTGTGTGTGTGTAAATCACTTTCTCTTCTGGATCCTTGGTTCTTGGGTCAAAGTCTTAGATCCTGACCTATGTCTTGTCATTGGAATCTGAAGACTTTGGAGGAAAGAGTGGGGCTGATAGTTTTGCATAGCTCTATATCACTTCAATCCTATTCATGTGCAAGTCAAAATAGCACCCCGTTAAGGTCATCAAGTCCTCTTTCAGAAAGGAGGACAAACAACAACAATAATAAGATCCATAAGGCACCCTTAAAGAGATGTATTTGGAAGCAGATGAAGCTTAAAATCCTCATTATTCACATAGACAGGCTGGGAGAGATTTAGTTTGTTCTAGCTCTCTCTGGTCTGCTTCTTATCTGACTAGTGGAACTAACCCTGTTAGGCTACACCTATTAGCTATATGGCCCTGGGGAAGTCACTTAACCCCCACTGTCTCATAAAAATGCATATTTATTGTAATCAAAGAGCAATAAAAAAATTCTGTTTAAAAAAGAAAGATAATACTCAGGTTATGAAACAATAAACTATACGTTCATAAAACTTGATCATCTAAGCTTTTCATCTGCTTCTGCTGTCTAGTATCTTTGTCTTTAATTATCTACGTTTTTTTTCCCTCTTTTCTGAAACCCTGTCCTGTCTTAGTCAATTAAAGAAAAGCTGTGGTTGTTTTCTTCTGGAAAAATCCAAGTATCCTGGGTAATTCTTGTGGTAGCTTTGACCAAGAGGCCAATATTCAATTCAGTTAAATGGGCATGTTAGGTCTACTGTGTGCAATGTAAGCAATACAAAAAAAAACTAAAGCTATCTCACTAATATTCTACTAGAGGGGGAATAATATGCATTAAATTTCAGTGGATCTGACATTAGGGCACCAGATGGACCCCACTGGATCTGGACTTAGAACCTATTTAAGGTAAGAAAACTCATAAAGAGTCATCTGGGGCTCATTTGTGAATATTGTCCTCCTTACCTTCTTTGAGGGGAGTTTTTTTTAATTAATTTTTTTTTAGTTACTAAGCATTTATTTCTCTCCTTCCAGCCTCCCTATCACATCAAAGAAGACAGATTTTAAAAAAGCCAACATCCTTTTTAAAAATATGAAGAATAAAGCAAAATAAACTCATTTCAGCAATATCCAAAAATGTGTCATTCTTCAGACTTAATCTGTCATCTCTCTGTCAGGAGGTGGGTAGCACCTTCATCATCAATTCTGGGGGGAGGGTGACTGGGATATGAGGCAGCTAGGCTTTACAATGGATAAAGGCCTGTACCTGTAAGACTCAGGAAAATCTGAGATCAAATCTAATAGCACCTACCTTCACCTGAGATAAGACTTTGAAAAAGAGCCTGGTTCATAGTAGCAACTATGTAGATGTTAATTATAATTGTTTTATCTTATGGATCTGGTAGCCTTACTAAGTGTTTCTTTTTGTTTCAATCTTCTAGAAGTCATACATGCTTTACCCCAGGCATTCTAAACAATCACATAATAAAATTATAAAGTTCAAAGGAGGCTTAGAGGTAACCTGGTCCAGGTAAGTTCTCTTTAGAGAGAATGACAAATGGTCATACAAGCTCTGTTTGAACTTGTGGTCTGCCCTTCATTTCTAAGATCACAGGATGATGTCTTGACTTGCTTGTGAATTGGATTTAAGAGAAGGTAGAGTTGTACATAGTCATTAGCTTCACCCTCTTTTCCTGACTCATGGAAGTCTAGCAGCAAGACAAAAACCAGAATTGGTAATGGTCCCTGGTTGCGTGGATGGTCTTGTCGTCTATAATTGATCAAATTCATTCATATGGAGAAACAAAAAGTCAGGAATTTCCAGAGATTTAATGAAAAAAGTGCAAAAGATGGGGGCTTATCCCTGCCCAATCTAAAATTATATTATAAAGCATCAGTCATCAAAACTGAATGGTATTGGCTAAGAAATAGAGTGGTGGATCAGTGGCATAGACTAGGTGCAATAGCAGGAAACGATTATAGTAATCTGCTGTTTGTTAAACCCAAAGAGTCCAGCTATTGGGATAAAGACTCTCTCTTTGATAAAAACTGCTGGGAAAATTGGAAGTTAGTATGGAAGAAACTTAGATTAGACCAACACCTCACACCCTATTCCAAGATAAGATCCAAATAGATACAGGATTTACACATAAAAAACAATACTATAAGCAAATTAGATGATCAAGGACTAGTTTACCTGTCAGATCTATGGAAAGGGAACCAGTTTATGACTAAAAACAAAGTAGATGATTTTGATTACATTAAATTAAAAAGCTTTTGCACAGATAAAACCACTGCAACCAAGATTAAAAGAAATGTAGTAAACTGGGAAACAATCTTTACAACTAATGTTTCTGACAAAGGACTCATTTCTAAAATATACAGAGAACTGAGTCATATTTTTTAAAAAAGCCATTCCCCAGTTGATAAAATGGTCAAAGGATATGCAAAGGCAATTTACAGATGAGGAGATCAAAGCAATCCATAGTCATATGAAAAATTGCTCTAAATCATTACTTATTAGAGAAATGCAAATTAAAGCTTCTCTGAGGTACCACCTCAACACCTCTCAGAATGGCCAATATGACCAGAAAGGATAACAATCATTGTTGGAAGGGTTGTGGGAAATCTGGGATATTATTACATTGTTGGTGGAGTTGTGAACTCATCCAACCTTTCTGGAGAGAAATTTGGAATTATGCCCAAAGGGCAACAAAAATGTCATACCCTTTGACCCAGCAATACCACTACTGGGTCTATACCCTGAAGAGATGATGAAAAAGGGTAAAAACATCACTTGTACAAAAATATTCATAGCAGCCCTGTTTGTGGTAGCAAAGAATTGGAAATCAAGTAAATGTCCTTCAATTGGGGAATGGCTTAGCAAACTGAGGTATGTGTTTGTCATGGAACACTATTGTTCTATTAGAAACCAGGAGGGATGGGAATTCAGGGAAGCCTGGAGGGATTTGCATGAACTGATGCTGAGTGAGAAGAGCAGAACCAGAAAAATACTGTACACCTTGACAGCAACATGGGGGTGATGATCAACCTTGATGGACTTGCTCTTTACATCAGTGCAACAATCAGGGACAATTTGGGGCTGTCTGCAATGGAGAATACCATCTGTATCCAGATAAAGAACCGTGAAGTTTGAACAAAGTTCAAGGACTATTCCCTTTAATTTAGAAAAAAAAACCTGATATCTTATAGTCTGATTTTTGTTATCTCTTATACTTTACGTTTCTTCTTTAAGGATATGATTTCTCTCTCATCACACTCAGTTTGGATCAAGTACAACATGGAAACAATGTAAAGACTGACAAATTGCTTTCTGTGGGGAGGTGGGGGGAGGGAAGTAAGATTGGGGGAAAGTTGTAAAACTCAAAATAAATGAAATCTTTAATTAAAAAAAAGCAGTAAAAAAAAGTGATCAAATTCTAAGCCTCCACAGCAGCCACCATCATGGCCCCTGGAAGAAATTAATCTCAACTTTCCATTCCACTGGAAGAAGTCTTTGAATATTTGGGGCATACACCCCTGTTTAATCATATAAATTATTATTTATGGTTGTAAATTGTTACATATATTTATTATTATAAATTATCATTTATGATTATAAATGGTTATATATATATAAATGGTTAATAAATATTTATTAACCATTTACTATGTGTAGAACATTGTGCTAGATGAGATACATTTACTACCTGCAGAGAGCTTACAGTCTAACTATGGAATTTAATTCCAATCATGGTCACAATTCTGTCATCTGAAATATAAACAATCTCCACTGCTAGGTACCTCAGTAACTTAACAATGACTCAGTGGCATTAATGAAAACATCTTTCCTCCAAATTACCGATTTTGATTATTTTCCTGTTAGGGAATACACCTTACCTCAGGTGCTTTTTTAAGCACTGATCACCTCATTAAACTTTTCATACCATTTCAGAAGGTGTGAGTGTCTTCATGGGGTGGGAAAATGAGGGAATTGTGTTGCTTTTGTTCAGCTAAGGGAACATATCTTGGACCATAAGATTTCCAAGAAATGGAATGACATAAATGCAGAAAGATTGCTCTCTGGTGGGCTAAATAAAAACTGCAGTGTTGGGAATTCCAGAAGTAATGAAGACAAATCAAATTCAACCCTCCTGAGGTTGTTTTTTAAGTCTAAGGAATAGGATCAGATTTTCAATTAGAGTCATAACTAAGATTTTTGTTTTTCTCAGTCAACCTAACCATTAAGGTTAGAAGAATGAAAAGTGGCTATCAATTAAGGGTAGGAAAGATGAGAAGACAGAATATCACCACCCTACGGGGACTAATGCTATGTGGGGACTTAGGTTTAAGCAGCCTCAGGAATAGGGTAGGTGAGCAAATAAGGAAAGAAGCAACTTAACCCATTGAATAGCTTCTTTGTTTTAATAAATTATTCTTGCTAACTAGAATTTTGACAATAATTTTACCTTTTTTTCTTAATTTTTTTAAATTTATGGCAATGGGGTTAAGTGACTTGTCCAAGGTAACACGGCTGGGTAATTATTAAGAATCTGAGGTCAGGAGGGGGCAGCTAAGTGGCATAGTGGATAAAGCACTGGCCCTGGAGTCAGGAGTACCTGGGTTCAAATCCAGTCTCAGACACTTCATAATTTCCTAGCTGTGTGGCCCTGGGCAAGCCACTTAACCCCATCTGCCTTGCAAAAACCTAAAAAAAAGAAAAAAAAAAAAGAATCTGAGGTCGGATTTGAACTCAGGTCCTCCTGACTCTAGGGCTGGTACTCTATCCACCATGCCAACCTAGCTGCTTTCTTAACAATTATTTTAACAAATTATTCTTGCTAACTAGAATTTTAACAATAATTTTAATTAATTATTCTTGCTGACTAGAAATTAAACAACAATTTTCTTGCCAACTAGAATTTTAGCAAAAATGTTAGCAAATTATTCTATTTAACTATTCTACTGCAGTTCTGCAGGTGCCTGCCTCTAAATTTGGGCTTTGTGAACTCCCATCACCCCCATCCCCCCCCCCCAACATTGCTTTTATTTTCAATCACTTCCTTCCTCCCTCCTCAGATGTTTAGTAGTTGAGGAAATCAAGTGAGGTCTGAACTTAGAAATTAGTAAATTCTGTGATTAATTCTGTTTTTTATTTTTGGAGGACAAATTTCCTTCATTTTAAAAGTATTCATTTGACCACCCCATGTATATTTGTGTCAGATACTGACTTGCAGTTAGCTGGGGTCTTCAAATTCAACAATATATTAAAGAAACCTGTATGCAGGTTTTTTTTTTTTTTGACCTTTCACTAGCTTATAGTGAAATTGTGGGACAGGCACATTGGGTGGAGATTGAAGTGGGAAACAGATGTCTCAGGGCTTATCCGAAAGGAAGGCAGTTAGGGGACCACATCCATAGCTAGCTATAAAATCAGGCATAGAATTATTTCATATAAGGCCTTCACCTTGTTTAGCCTATTGGATGAGATAGTTTTAACAGGATGTGGCAGCATCTTGGAGCCACAGATTGAGGGTATGGTGAAGGTGGACACCAAAGGTGAATGAGCAACCTTGAAAAGGACCAGAGGTGCTAGTCCTCCTTGAACATCCCATACACCCTGGAAGTGACCTGGTCATTGGGTGGGGGTGAAGGAGGAGAAGGTAACTTGATGGATAAGTGATTTCACCAGTATAGGCACTCCTTCAGTGGATGCTTTGGATTTGTCTGGAAGTTTCCCTCCAACTCTTTTAATATCTAAAGAAATCTTAATTAGATTTTCATCTGTTATCACTCACTCTTGACCAACTCAGTCATTCACTTGATCAACAAGCATTTATTAGGCTCCTACTGTATTGCTGAGGATACATAGAATTCTTATTTTTTTGAAATGATTCTTAAAGGGGCCGCTAGGTGGTGCAGTGGATAGAGCACCAGCCCTGGAGTCAGGAGTACCTGAGTTCAAATCCAACCTCAGACACTTAATAATCACCTAACTGTGTGGCCTTGGGCATGCCACTTAACCCCACTGCCTTGCAAAACCTAAAAAAAAAAAAGATTCTTAAGGATGATTTGTAATGCTTCTCTTATGCAAGTCATTTCTATAATATGTCACCAGTTACACCCACCACAAATCTTTCTATTGTCCTTTAGATTATTAGTAATTTAAATTCTTTTGAGGTCAAAGCCTTCCATGATTCACAGCCATTGACAATTAAACAGTTGAATCTCAACCCTGCAACCTGCCACCTCTGTTGCCTTGAGCAAATCAATTTAGGCTTTCTGGTTTATTGCTTTCTCAATTGTAAAATAAAAGATGACTTCTGAGGTCCCTTCTAGCTCTATGATCCTTTGAGGCTGGGACTTTTGTGGCAATGAGAAGTTTGGCATCACTGAATTCAAAGACCCATTTTCCCAGGTTGCAATCCAGTAGATTCCCTTCAATTCTAGGCCTAACTTATCAAGCCCTTGAAAAGAAAGTTATATTGATGAACTACCACCAAGGGCTGCTTGTGTGATTACATGCAGTAGTCTCAGCAATGTATTTTTCATACATTTAAAATTTTCAGTGTGGATGATGAAGTCAATCTCTTTCACATTGGTATATATTTTACCTGAAACCTAATACAGCTGGTAAAATGCCATCTGTCAGTGGGAACATTTAAGCAACCTTGCTATCAATAAGAAATCTTTTTTTTTAAACTATGAATTAGGCAGTTTCCATGATATTGTTAGAAACTTTAGATGAATACATCGTTTGGTGTCAATAGGTGTTGGTTCCTAGACGTGGATTATTTCTATAGTTGTACACATAATTTTTAGATCATAGATGTAGGACTGGAAGAGACTGTTTAGTCCCATTCCTTAAGTTCACAGCTGATGAGAAAAAGAAGTTTACAGCTGATAAAACTGAAACTCAGGAAAGTTAAGGGATCTGAGCATCTCTATATCTACACAGTGCTATATATACTGCTATACAAAGTATTCATGTGGCTATCTTTTGAGACACTTCTAATATGAAAGTCATTCAGTCACTCAACAAACAGTTATTAAGTCATGACTGCATTTAATGCCAGATACTGGACTAGGTACTGGAGCTACAAAAACAAAGCAGTCCATGTCTTCAAGAAGCTTACATTCTGATGGCAATCATCTCTAGTTAGAATAGAATTTTATCAATTATAATAAAATGATCATTTTAACTTTTAAATGTAACAGATTTTTTTTTCTAACTGCATCAAATGCAGTTTGAAAATCAATCAATGCAAAAACTTGGAAACACTTAGAATCAAAGTAATAACCAACCACAATTCTAGAGGACCCAAGATGACGCACACATCCTTTTCTAAACAGAATGAGTGCAGATTGAATCATATATAGATATGGCTATATATACACACATTACATATCTACAGCTGGATAGTCATTACATTTACATCTAGACATACATAAATATATGTCATATATATGTTTATATGTCATATATATTTGTGTGAGAGAGAGAGATCATGGGCAGTCAAATGCTCTACCCTTGAGTTATTATTCCTTTTTTTTTTTTGTTTAAAGAAAGACCTAAATTTCAATACAAAAGTTGCATGGTTTATAATTTTAACACAAAAAGTCCACAAACTAATACAAAAAGTTCACAGATGACTACAAAAATCTCACAAATTACTACAAAAAAAAAAAGACTCACAGGTTAGTTTCTTTGGAGAAGCTGCAAGATAGTGAGTTTCAGCAGAAACAGAAGTAGGAAGAGGGTGGGAGAGTTTGGGGAAACATGCTCCCCTGAGCTGGCTGGCTTCCCACGAGAAGACAAGCAAGCAGGGGATGAGTAATCGGGAAGAACAAAAAGGGGCGATAGGAGATGGCCCTGGATAGGAGGCAGTCAGCCCCAAGAATGGGTTAGCTCCAAGACAAGATTAGTAGAGAAGGGCAAAGGGGAGGAGAGTTGGGAGTGTCTGTGTGTTTGTGTGTTTGTGTGTTTGTGTGTGTGTGTGTGTGTGTGTGTGTTGGGGGAAGGGTGCCCTCCAAAGGGAGAGGGAGAGCTGAACTTTTAAGATGTAATTGGGGGTGGGTAGTTCAGAGAGCAGAGATGATGATGACCATGACATTAAGGAAGTGATGCCATGACAAGCACATGAATTGGATTTGAGCGAGGGGGTGCTGTGCTAAGTCACTAGTCTCACTTTCTTCTCTGGGTTCAATGGCCAAATAGGAATCAGGACTACTAGAGATGCCATCAGGGCTAAGTGACTTGCCCAAGGTCAAACAGCTAGTACATGTGATGAGCAGAGATGAAGTAATGATAGTAATTAATAATAATAATAATAATAATAATAATAATAATAATTAGTTTGTCCTTCATTTTCAAAGAAAACTATGACATCAGGGAGGTGATACCATGAATTGGATTTGAGTGAAGGGGTGCTGTGCTAAGTCACCAGCCTCACTTTCTTCTCCAGAGCCATCTGGGTCCAGTGGCCAGATAGGAATCAGGATGACCCCAGATGGTCCTGGGTGGGAGGCAGTAAGGGTTAAGGGACTGACCCAAGGTCACACAGCTAGTAAGTGGCAAGTGTCTGAGGCTGTATTTGAACTGAGGTCTTCCTGACTCCAAGGTCAGTGCTCTATCCACCTAGCTGCCCCCCCCCCCCAACAGAGAAGACAGAGAGAAGAGAAAGAAGAGAGAGACAGAGAGAGAAAAGAGAGAGAGAGAGGAGAGAGGCAGAGAGAGTGAAGACAGAGAGAGAGAGGGAGAGAGTAGAGAGGGAGAGAGAGAAGACACAGAGAGAGAGAAAACAGAGAGAGAGAAGACAGAAAGAGAGAGAGGAGAGAGAAGAGACAGAGAGAAGACAGAGAGAGAAGAGAGAGGAGAGAGACAGAGAGAGAGAGAGAGAGAGAGAGAGACAGACAGAGAGAGAGAGAGAGAGGAAGAGAGAGACAGAGAGAAGCCAGAGAGAGGGGAGACAGAGAGAAGACACAGAGAGAAGACAGAGAGAGGGGAGAGAGACAGAGGGAGAAGAGAGAGAAAAGAGATAGACAGAGAGAGAGAGAAGAGAGAAAAGAGAGAGAGGAGAAGACAGATGGGGAGAGAAAGAGAGAGAAGACAGGGAGAGAGGAGAGAGAGACAGAGAGAAGAGAGAGACAGAGAGAGAGAAGAGAGAGACAAAGAGAGAAGACAGAGAGAAGAGACAGAGAGGGAGAAGAGAGAGAAAAGAGAGAGAGACAAAGAGAGAAGACAGAGAAGAGAGAAGACAGAGAGAAGAGAGAGGAGACAGAGAGAGAGAAGAGAGAGAGACAGAGAGAAGAGAGACAAAGAGAGAAGACAGAGAGAGAGGGAGAAGAGAGAGAAAAGAGAGGGAGACAAAGAGAAGAGAGAGAGACAAAGAGAGAAGACAGAGAGAAGAGAGAAGAGAGAGGAGACAGACACACAGAGAGAAGACAGAGGAGAGAGAAAAGACAGAGAGAGAGAAGAGAGAGAGGAGAAAGAAGAGAGGGACAGAGAGAGGAGAGAGGGAGAAGAGAGAAGAGACAGAGAGAGAGAGGAGAGACAGAGAGAAGAGAGAGAGACAAAGAGAGAGAGGGAGAAGAGAGAAAAGAGACAGAAAGAAGAGACAGACAAGAGAGAGAAGACAGGGAGAGAGAGAAGAGAGAGGAGAAAGAAGAGAGAGACAAAGAGAGAGAGAGGGAGAAGAGAGAAAAGAGACAGAAAGAAGACACAGACAAGAGAGAGAAGACAGGGAGAAAGAGAAGAGAGAGGAGAAAGAAGAGAGAGAAGAGAGAGAGGGAGAAGAGAGAAAAGAGAAAGAAGAGACAGACAAGAGAGAGAAGACAGGGAGAGAGAGAAGAGAGAGGAGAAAGAAGAGAGAGACAAAGAGAGAGAGGAGGGAGAAGAGAGAAAAGAGACAGAAAGAAGAGACAGACAAGAGAGAGAAGACAGGGAGAAAGAGAAGAGAGAGGAGAAAGAAGAGAGAGACAGAGAGAGAAGAGAGAGAGGGAGAAGAGAAAGAAAAGAGAGAGAGAGAGAAGACAAAGAGAGACAAAGAGAGAGAGACAGAGAGAGAGAAGACAGAGAGAGAGAAGAGAGAGGAGAGGAGAAAGAAGAGAGAGAGGGGGGACCAGAGGAGCGGGCTTCTTTTCTTGCCCCCAGACAGGCCTGCTGGGACATTTCTGCTTTCTCAGGCTGGGCTGGGCCAGCTGGGCTGGGCCAGGAGGTGAATTAAAACCGAAATAGGGACACGCCAGCCGAACCGCGGGGCCGCCCCCACTTTGCCGGCCTCCTCGAACTTGCCCTGCGGCCTGCTGGGAAGGTGCCCTTTGGTCCGGGCTTACGTTTCCGCCCCGCAGCCCCGCAGCCCCGCAGCCCCGGACGCCCCGCAGCCCGCGCTCGCAGCGGGTCGGAGCCGCCGGGGGCGCCTGGCCCGCTCCCGGGCCGCGGGGGGGCGGGGCGGCGCACGCGCGCAGGGAGCGGCCGCGGCGGCCCGGAGCGGCCTAGCCTGGGGCCGGGCCCGGAGGGCGGGAGCGCGGGGGGGGGGGGGGGGGCGCCCGCCATTGGTTCTCCCGCAGGGCGCGTGGCGGCGGCGGAGCAGCGTGGCCCCGCCCCCGCGCCTCGGGCCCGGCCGCCGGGCTGGAAGGGGGCGCTGCCTCCTCCCGGCCGGCGGGGGGCGCTGCGGGCCGTGGTCGCCGCGGCCGCGGGGGCCGGGCAGGGGGGGAGGGGGCGCTGCCTCCTCCGGAGCGGCGGGGGGCGCTGCGGGCCGGGCGGCGGGGGCGGCCCGGGCCGGCACCGAGCTCGGCGAGGCGGATGGAGAGTCTGGCCGAGGCCGGCGGTGCCGCCTCCTCGTCGGGCTGGGGACGGCGGGCCCAGGCCTTTGTGTGAGGCGGCGGCGGCGATGGTGCTGCGGGCCCCGCGGAGCCGGGTAAGCGAGTCCGGGCCGAGGCCTGGCCCCCGCCTCCGGCCCCGCCGGGGCCTCCCTTCCCCCGCTCCCGGGCCCCCCGCCCCGGCCGCTTTGTGGCCCTGCCGGATGCCCGGGACCAGCCGCGGCCGCGGTGCCTCCTGTTAGTGCCCGGGGGGGGGGGCTTGTGCCCCTCCCCCTCCCCCCGGGGATGCCCGGGCCGCGGCCAGGAGAAGTTGGGAGCCCCCCGCCCCCCGCGGCGGGCGCGGGGCGCGCTGGGGAGGGGCCCGGGGCGCCGAGCATCCTCCGGGGCCGCCAGCCACGCAGGGACGGAAAAGTTTGGAACGGGCCGACCCGCCGCGGCCCCCGCCCGCCGGGGTGGGCTTGTTGGGGTTTTGCCCAGTTTGGGATCTTTCTGCCTTTCAGCCGCATCCGCGAGAAGACGAGGCGTGTGTTGTCCAGATGGCGAAAGTAAACAGAAGTTTCCACAGTTGTTACAAGCTTAGCATTGTGGGAAGAGGCGAGGAATAGTGGCCGCTGATAGTAGGGGCACAAGGGAGGGCAGAGCTGACACTCAAAGTAGCTTTCCTTAAGAAATACCTAATTGTGCTAAACTATTTTGTTTTAGCCTTTTTTTGCAAGGAAAATGGGGTCCAGTGTCTTGCCCAAGGCCACACAGCTCGCTCGTTATCAAGTGTCTGAGGTCGGACTTGAACTCAGGTCCTCCTGACTCCAAGGCCGGTGCTCTATCCGCTGCGCCACCTCATGCTAAAGTATTTTGAAGGCAATAGGTAATATTAGGAGAAAAAAAATAGTTTTCTGAGATAAAAAACCCATTTAGGAGAATATGGGATGAAATAATATGGAAAACTTGAACTTCTTGATCAGGGAGTGAAACTAAAGACTGTTTTAGACTATTCTTGACTGATTCCTATGGGATGCTTACAAGAGAATCTTTTGCCCTAAGCTTTGCTTGACCAGCCCTGCCTTAACAACTCTATAAGGTATACTTTCTATATTTTTGCCAACAACCGAGGGATTTTTATCATGGTAAGTGTCAGCCATAGCAGGCTTTTGTCATTTTTATCATCCTTTTCACCATAGCAGAAAGCTGTCCCTTCCATCACCCTGCCAACACACTATACACACATACACGTTCGAACTGAAGCTTTGAAGTGATGAGATTGATTTGTGTTTTCTTCTCCAGAGCCCTTTGCCCTGCAGACCGTTGGAACTCTATCGGCTTATGCTGTCCACAGATTAATGGTGCTGATAAAGTCGAAACTTTATAGGATCTGCTAAAATGGGCATGAGGATCAAACTACACAGCACCAATCACCCCAACAACCTATTGAAGGAGCTCAACAAGTGCAGGCTCTCAGAGACCATGTGTGATGTTACCATTGTGGTAGGAAGCCGCTCATTTCCAGCTCATAAGGCTGTGCTTGCCTGTGCGGCGGGTTACTTCCAAAACCTTTTCCTGAATGCGGGGCTAGATGCTGCCAGAACCTATGTCGTGGACTTTATCACCCCAGCCAACTTTGAGAAAATCTTGAGCTTTGTCTACACATCAGAACTTTTCACAGACTTGATCAATGTGGGTGTCATCTATGAGGTAGCTGAGCGCTTGGGCATGGAAGATCTCCTCAAGGCTTGCCACTCCACTTTCCCGGACCTGGAGAGCACGGTCGTGACGAAACCCCCAAGCAGCTCCAGCGAAGGCCGTTCTAGCACTCAAAGCAGCGCTTCTGCCGAACCAGCTCATTCCCTTGGAGAACTTAGAAGCGTTGACCAGTTCGGTCCTGACAGGAACTACATCTTACACAGTGATGTCGGGATAAGCTATAAAGAAGAGAGAAATCCTTCTAGTGACAGTAATCACAGCCTGCCTCTGTTACACCAGCCGCCACCATCTAAGACAGAAGAGCACGATGCCCCTGTCCCATTCACTTCAGTAACAAGCATGGTAGCTCAGTCGAGCCTTAGTACCCTCAGTATAGGCACACCAGCTAATTCAAACTCCTTCCAACCTTTCAAGGTTCAGAGCAATGGGGACTTTGGCAAAAATAGCTACTTTACCCCTGATAATCCATTGGATATCTCCACAGGGAGTAACTCCTGTCCAAGCAACAGTGACCACTCCAAAGATCAGGGTTTTGGACAAATGGATGAACTGCAGTTGGAAGAGCTTGGGGAAGATGACCTGCAGTTTGAAGATCCTGGAGAAGATCTAGTTCCAACAGATGAAGTGATAGAGTTGAGTGACGACAGTGAGGAGGAACTAACATTTGGAGAAAATGAAAGCCGCGAGAATAAGGCCATGCCCTGCCAGGTGTGTAAAAAAGTGCTAGAGCCCAACATTCAGTTGATCCGGCAGCATGCTCGGGACCATGTGGACCTGCTCACAGGCAACTGCAAGGTCTGTGAGACCCACTTCCAGGACCGGAACTCGAGGGTTACCCATGTCCTGTCTCATATTGGCATTTTTCTCTTCTCCTGTGATATGTGTGAAACCAAATTCTTCACCCAGTGGCAGCTGACCCTTCACCGAAGAGATGGAGTCTTTGACAACAACATTATTGTTCATCCCAGTGATCCACTCTCTGGGAAGCTTGGTCTTTTTGTGGGGGGAACTAGCCCAGAGCTAAAATGTGCTGCTTGTGGGAAGGTGCTGCTCAGAGATTTCCACATGGTCCGGGGCCATATTCTAGACCACTTAAACTTGAAGGGCCAAGCCTGTAGTGTTTGTGATCAGCGCCACCTCAGCCTCTGCAGTCTCATGTGGCACACGCTTTCCCACTTGGGCATTTCTGTCTTCTCTTGCTCTGTCTGTGCCAATAGCTTTGTAGACCGGCACCTCTTAGAGAAACACATGGCTGTTCACCAGAGCTTGGAGGATACACTCTTCCACTGTCATTACTGCAGCCAGAGCTTCAAGTCAGAGGCTGCATACCGATACCATGTGAGCCAACACAAGTGCAGTGGAGGAAGCAGCCTCGACTCAAGAGCTGGTTTTGGAGATCGATTACAACATCCAGCTTTTCAGAAGCGGAAACTGCCATCTGATGAATTCCTGAGTGAGGAGTTGGCCCTGCAGAGCCAGTCTGGGAATAGTAAGTATAGCTGCAAAGTGTGTGGTAAGAGGTTTGCCCACACAAGTGAGTTCAACTACCATCGGCGAATACACACAGGAGAAAAGCCCTACCAGTGCAAGGTGTGCCATAAATTTTTCCGTGGCCGTTCCACCATTAAGTGCCACCTGAAGACACACTCGGGTGCTCTCATGTACCGCTGTACAGTCTGTGGCCACTACAGCTCTACCCTCAATCTCATGAGCAAGCACATAACTGTGCATAAGGGCAGCCTTCCACCTGACTTCACCATTGAACAGACATTCATGTACATTATCCATTCCAAAGAGGCGGAGAAGAACTTGGACAGCTGATTGGGCTACATTAGACCTGAGGGCCTGCTCCCTAAAAAAGTAGCCAGGATGTTGCTTTTCCAATGGCCTGTCAGCCCTTGACTGAAGTTACAGTTTGCCTTGCTAGGAATTCCAATTCACATTGTGTTAAAGGACGAAAGGAAAGAAATAGCACACAAACTGAGAAATCATTTTTGAGAAGCAATGACCCTACCATGTTTACCTCCACACCTGTTCGTGGCCAGCAGAGGCCACGTTTTTGGTTCTTTAGGGAGCTGGGATTGTGACCTAGTAACAGAGACAAGAATTGATTTCAACTAGGTCCTTACTCCCCAGACTCTCTAGTTTTAGTTCACTGTTAGGTTTTATGCTGCTAAGAATCCAACCCACAGCCTCAATGAAAAGGGGAGGGGACAAGAAGTCTTCAGTTTGCTTTTTTAGTTTCACTGTAGGCATTACCACGGCTTCGTGGCCTCCAGCAGGATTAACCGGTTCCAAAGATGATCCCAGAAATAGGATCATTCAAAGAGTCCCAACTATTCAGGGCTGAGTCCTAGCCTTTCAGGTGTTGGTGCTAGCCTGCCAATCAGACTTACCTGATGTCCCATTTAGTGTTAAAAGATGCTGGACAAGAAGAAGAGTCTTTGACTTGAAGTGAGGACTTTGTATTTTAGAAAAAGGAGAAAGGCAGAGTTTAGAGATGGTGAAGCCTAACCCAGGAGGAGCTATCCTTTAGAGCCATGTGAAACTGGGTATAGGCATGGACAATATGGTGGATTTCTTCCCTCCTCATTTCCAAAGAAAATTGGTTTTAGGGCATGCCAACCAAGGCTTTGAGAACTTCCCCAAAGGGCCAGCTAGTAAGCCACCCTAATGTAGATATCTGTCACTCTGGTTTCCTCAGGGGCTGAGAGGTGACCTTTGGGTACCCCGGGGGAGAGGGTGTCACATTTCTGTCAGCAGTAACCTTGCCTTAATTTTCACCCAGTCTCCTGCCCAAAAAGTCTATGTCTTGACCCATAGTCAAGATGGGAAAGAAACCTTGTTGTGATGAAGCGGTTGGCCCTGTGAGTCCTTCAGAGTTTATTGGACCAGTTAATAATAATGGCATTTTATTGGTGGGGTGTAAGTTTTTACTGTTTTAATCAGGTAACACTTTTTTTGTTTTGTTTCTTTTTTACATGCACTAACAGGCAGGAGGCAAACAGTGCTCTAGAAGCCCATCTTTTTACTTGCTGGAATTCATCCTGATCTGTCCTTGTGTCACCCCTAGGGGGTACTATTGGATGGACCTAACCAGTCCACACATGGGAACAGGTCGATCCTCTTTTTATTTTGTTTATGAAAGGGCCATGCCCAAAGAAGGAGGGAGGGTGGGAGGGATTCCTGGGAACCTGATCTTGCATGTTCACAAGGTAGCACCCTCATCCAGAGTTGCCCTCTGTAACTCATACTACCTCACCCAGAGCAGATGCACTGGGAGTTCACAGCCACAGCCCCACACACTGCCACCTGTGTGAACTTGGCAACCCCCAGTGCCATGTCACAAGCAAGTGATTTTAATGAACCCTCAAAGCCTTTTTAAACTTTAATATTTATTATTTTTATATACAGATCATCCAGCATCTGCTTTATATGACATAGTTCAGGAAAATAAGCTTCCCAGCAGTGAGTGGCCACATACCAGGAAAGAGTTCAGATCTGTGATTTGGGTGACGGGGCACAACCCCACAGAGAACAAGTCAAATAGGTCCTAACTTAGCCGAATCTGTACTGAGGGATTACCTCCTCCCATAAATAGGGGGAATCATTTCCCTTTCCCCAAGTAGATTCCTTACTAGGGCAATAATCCTGGAGAGCACTTTTAATAGTGGCCTAACCTATGAGTCTGGGAATAAGGAACACCCTAATAATAGAAACTGAAGAACTTCCTAATTCTTTCATCCCTCTTTCCCAATCCCCAGGCAGAGAGTTACCTGAGAGAATTCTAAGGAAGGAAGGAGACCAACGTTGGTAGGCACATGATTTCTGGGTGGACAACTCTGAACCCTTCCTAAATTAGGAAATTGCTTTTTCCCTGTTCCTGATTCTCTGCTTCAAGGTGTTGTTTAGAAGTGGAATCCCTTTTCGAGCACTGAAACATGGAAAGAAGTATCTTCCTCAGACGTAGAAGAGCTCTTTCAAACAGCTGAGATGCAGGTGAGGGGAAATGAACAGGAGCCATTGTAGGTCCACTTTCTACCATCTAGCACCAACCTATTATAAGAGCCTTAACTCTGAAAGTGTACTGATCTTAAGGCACTGGTGCCCCTTTATTGTGACTGGTCCTTCCTTCCTCCTTCCCCTTCATGGTTATAAATAGAAAAGATTAACTTGATCTAAAAGAGATGATCAGACATCCACCAAACTGGCCTCCCCTGAGTTAAGTTTCTCTTCCTGATGGGTCCTATCTCTTCCCCCACAGTCCCAGTTCCCAGCCACAGTTGGAAAGTAGGTGATTCTTAGATGGCAGGATATAGAAGAAGCAATACTAAACGGGGGCCTAATTGAAGGGACATGCTAGAGAAATCCCTTTGTTTGTGTCTAAGAGCTCTTTGGGTGCTGAGTGGTCTGTGAATTTTAACTGAAACTGTGAAGTTTTTTGTTTTCTTTGAGTAAACCAAATAAAAACACTCCCCCCTCCCCAGAAGCTTTTCCCCTAAAACACTAAACAAAAGACTGTAGTCCCTCATTCCTGGCCCAAAGCAATCCCCCCCCCCCCCCCAGTATTCCTCCCCTACTGTCAGTGGTCTAAGTGTGCTCGGTCCCAGTCAGACATGTAGCAGCACCAGTCGCTAGTGAGGCTTTTTAACCAAATCCCTGTGCTCTGTACTCACCCATGTTCATTCTTGGGCCTCTTTTATGCTTGGGGCTTTCTATTTCCTCTGTCTTCCAGCTCACCTTGTTCTGAACTAGTTCTCTTAAAACACCATGGTCTTGTAACAAGTGATACACTAGTAGAATTTCTTTTTTTTATTTGGAGTCTGGTCTACAGCTTTCTAATTCATTTGGCTTTTTTACAGCCCCTGCCCCTCTTTGGAACACAGTATTCTACCCTTATGTGTCTAATCTCTCCTTGATGCTGAGTGTCCTCTGTTCTTCCTTATCCCTGTCCTGCTAACCCAGGGTCTGGGTTCGGAATTGAAGAAGCCTCCTGAGTTCCTATAGCTGGTTAGAAATAGAAACCTGGTTGAATCAGGCCCTTTTCTGGGAGAACGAGGCCCATGGAAGGTTTGGAAGGGGGTGAGCAATCGTTCTGACTTTCTCTCCTAAAATGTGAATATATCCTCCTGTTCTTGAAAATGGGCTTTTGTGGTACCAGGTATCTTCTCAACAGATATATACATATATATATATGTATATATATATATATACATATATATATGTATTACATTTTATATATTTTATTTTATTTTTTTGCTACTGATAAATTCTCTTCCAGCCATTTCACCTGACCTCTGGTTCCCTATTCCATGGGCTGCTCAGCTTTGGAAGTGAAATATGTTATTTAAAGCTATTTATGTGGATGAACACACTGAATTTTCTAGATGGGGGCAAGGGGTCTTGAATGATATGGAAGTCCCCACACAGCTCTTCTGGCTCAATTCTTAAATCCCATACTGAGAGGAGCACAGATAAGAAATAGCAACTCAGTGTTAGTTTCCATGTGATTACCCCTTTTAAAGTCAACATCAGGATGAAAATGAAATTGAGTTTTGATTTTGATGTTTCCTTAAAATCTTTCCCCTTCCCAATCCATCCTTCCTTGCTCCTATATCTGAAGGCTCTTTCATAAAGCAGAGAAGAGTTGTCATTGACATCTAACCCCTTTCATTAAATTAATTGTAGGTACTGACCTCCTAATATTTAAGTGTTTACTATCTATTGCTGTAAAGTTTTGTATATTTTGTAAACTTTTTTTCCCAAATAGTAGATGTCTAAAATCGTTGTACATCTGATTCTTTTATACTCCATTGTTCAGCACAAAGTGTGGTTTTTATTTAGAATAAAAAAATGGAAATTTGGGATGTACCCGTGTCCTTCCCTTAATATTTTGAGAATATTTCCATGCTTCTGAAGTCGAATTTTGTGGACTGGGCACCTCCAGTCATACTTCTCCAGAAGAAAAGCCAGTGCTTTCAAATCATATTTGTCCTTTTCTAGTCTCTGGGATTTCCTGTTCAGGTTTGGGATGAACTTATTATTAACCAAATGAAAAATGAAATAGGTGAACCAGTTTTGCCCTGGAGGGATTCTTAAATTACATCTTTTACTAGCCCATAGATAGAATTGTATCTAGAAAGTTTGATCAGATCAAGTACTGACTGGGAGAAAAGTAGTACCATTTAATTTCTTATGGTCTCTAGAATATATAGGGAAATAGAGATTCAACAGAGAGGAATGTTGAAAGGAGTTTAGGGAGCAGTAGAAGTTTGGTGTAAAATTCCATGAAATTATTATTATTATTATTTTAGGATTTTGCAAGGCAAATGGGGTTAAGTGGCTTGCCCAAGGCCACACAGCTAGGTAATTATTAAGTGTTTGAGGCTGGTTGGATTTGAACTCAGGTACTCAGCCGGATTTGAATTCAGGTACTCCTGACTCCAGGGCCGGTGCTCTATCCACTGAGCAACCTAGCCACCCCAAAATTCCATGAAATTATTAAAAAAATATATTCCCAGTAACAAGGAAATATACTTTCTTCTGGTGTTCATCCTAAAGGGCTTGGAGTCAGTTGTGGATAAAGTTGGTTAAAATGATCCTTCTAGTTCCTATTATCCCATAAAATGAAAAGATTCTCTGAGTCGAGCTATCTGACTGTTGGCTGGGTGCTACATTATTAGTGCTGTGAGACTAGCAAGATCTTGGGAAAAGCTGTCTCGACAACTGAGGGGTGTTTTACTGGGATAGCCTAGCTTAGAGAAGTAATAGTATTTTCCACGGACTAGTTCTTGGGTTTTCATATAGGAAAAAAAGATTTTTGGAAGTCCTTTTTCTGAAAATATGAGCAACCCTGAGCATTTGGTCTATAGCTCAAAATCATTTCAGGAGTGGACCTGGCACGAATTGAGGAGCCTTCCTATGCAGTCCTGGCTATAGATTACCAACCATCCCTCCAGGAAAACACTAGACCCAATTGCTTACATTGGGGTACATGTTTAATACATCTGGTGAATAGATTCAGCTTTCTAGGACAAAAAGTACAAATTCAAAGTACAACGATCCCTTTTTTGTATCATGGACCCCTCTGGCAATCTAGTGAAAACTCTGGATCCCTTCTCAGAATGTTTTTAAATCTATAAAATGAAATAATAGGGTTACAAAAAAATCAGTAGTATTGAAATACATTTATCAAAATACTTTAGCAAAAAAATTTGATGAACTTGAGTATACAGACTCCTGGAAGAGAATCTGTGCCTACTGATTGCTTTTATCAAGAGTAGGAGGTGGGTAGGTAGGGTGTGTACTAGACGCTTTTAAGTTCATGATTGCTTACTCTTCTCCAGGGAGAATTATGAAGCCAGGACTGGCCAAAAGGCAGCAGAAACTTAGTCTGGTAATTCTGGTTAGCCTAAAAACCTCTCATTAATGCTAGTATGATTCCTCAAATTAACTTGTCCTTTCCCCAGGCTATGTATGTAGATAAGTTGTTACAACTACACAGAAAAGTAAAATATACATTTGGCTTGAAAGAAATACAAAAAGGAGGACAGAATTGAAATGGGTGTTATAATTGGCTTGTCTGTGGGTCCCAAAATTGAACTTTTCCAATGCATGCAAAACTAAGGGATTGATGAAGACCAAGCTTGAGCTATTTCCAGCAGTCTTAGGGAGGTTGGAGTATTCAGCTTCATGACACTCATTGCATTAGAATTCAGACAGTTAGGCAGTTTCCCTCTCTTGTCTTCCCTACCTCTGCCTTACTCATCCTTAGACTAAAATATATACTATCAATTCAAAACACTGGGGGCCTTGGGGATATCCTGCTTGTGGCCTCCCAACTCCATGGACTCCAGATCCTGTCTTAGGTCATCCAACCTAGGTCAGTGAGTTCAATATATGTGCAGAAGAGAAAAAGTTTGAGATTACTTCCAGGTTTTCCTTGTGATCAGGGTGATTTGTGGTGTTTCCAGCTTCCCTTGCTGAGTCTCTTCCCATCTCCCCTCCTTCCCCCCCCCCCCCCCAGCCCTTTGAAGGGTCAGTTATTCCAGGGTTGGGCCCGATGATTCTCACGTTGTTCCCCCTTTCCTGCCTACATTACAGATAGTTCTGAAGAATTTTGCCTGATTCCAAATCCATAGTGAGAAAAATGGAATTGGACCAATGGACATAACAATTCTGTGGACCTGTTCCCAGTTTCAATATATACTAGAACAAGCCCTCTGTGTTGTTGACTGTACAGAAATACCCCTGCCTCCAGGTTTTTTCTTCTCCCTTGCTTCTTGTTGTTCAGTCATTTCAGTCATGTCCAACCCTTTGTTGATCCCATTTGCTTTTTTGCATTCCTTTTAAGTCTGGAAGACTCACTCCTCAGCACGTAAAGTCTGAAACAGGAATCAGTCAGAGTTGGGCATATCATGATTGAGATTTGGGGAGAGATGAGGTGTTTAAAGGTGGTACATCTCTGAAAGTGTAGGCTCAGACATAGCAGGGGTTGGGAGGAGAAAGTCCTATCTAGTTGGCTTGGGCTCCCTCCTTAGTAATGACAATTGAGTGCTTGGTAGTGGAGGTCGAAGAAGAACCCCTGCCTTTCCTGGCTTGGTCCTTGGGCATATAATGGACCACAGCACCCATCAGTCGGCTGCGGAAGCTGGGGCTAAGAAAGTTGTAGAGGATAGGGTTGGCAACACAATGCAGCATAGATAAACAGTCAATGATGTCATAGAAGAAGTAGAGGACTTGGGCCATGTAGCAGTGAAGGAAGATATGATTCCCATGGAGAGTGAGTAGCAGCAGCGTTATGTGGTAGGGTGCCCAGCAGACCACAAAAACAACCACATAGGCACAAACCAACAGGCCATGGCGCCGTGCCTCTGGCCGTCCTACCTGGCGCAGCCGGTAAACAGTCAGCCCATTAAAGACTACCATGAGTGGAAAGGGCAGTAAGAAGCCCAGGACTATGGTGGAGAGGGTTACAGCCAATGCCCATGTGCTATAGGTCTCAAATGGGGCCAGAAACAGGCACATTGGATCCGTGGCTTCCACCAGGTGGATGTGAGCAACCTCTGGCAATGGGATGAGGGCAGAGAAGACCCAAACCCCTACACACAGACCTTTCCGGACCCGGTGCTGATGGTGCTGCCAGAAAGGGGAAGAGCAGGCCAGCGTGACATACCGGTCTATGCTGAGGCAGGTTAGGAAGAAGATGCTGCTGTACATGTTGGCAAAATAAAAGTAATGTGTGAAGCGGCAGAAGAAGCTGCCCCACAGCCACGTGTAGTCCAGGGTGACTTCCAGCATCCACACAGGCAGAGACAGGATGATACCTAAGTCAGCCACAGCCATGTTGAAGACATAGAGGTTAAGTAGTCTCCCTCGGCCCAGGCTTCGCCAGTTGACGTAAATAATTACCAGGTTCTCTACCAGCCCAACCACAAAGATAGCCAGGTAGAGGACAAAGAGGACCACACGCTTGACATTTTCATTGAGCATGACTTCACACTCAGAAAAGGTTTGGTTGAAGAAATGGATCAGTTCAGTCCAGTTATGGAAATCATCCAAGTCACTGAAGAGCATCGAGGAAGGGGTCTCAGAGGGGTTAGGCTCCATCGTGGATTTGGAACTGGTTGACACAGGGGTACCAGGTACCTCTAAAAAGTGTGATAAAGACAGAAGGGAGATAGACTTGAGGATAAAATCATACAGAGGATAAGAGGATCAGCATTAGTAAAATTTCAGAGTCTAAGAGAGGAAAAGAGAATAAAGGACCCAGGAGAAGGGAAGAATCAGAGATGCTAGGCTATTACTTTAAATGCATAATAATCATGTTTAGATTTTGACTCAAAGCCAAGATGCTTCAATTAATAGGTCTAGAAATTCTTAAGAATAGTATATGTCCCAAAGAATTTTTTATTGTAAGCCAGTGTACTCTTCCCATACCTCTAGCCTCTCTGGGTTCCTGCTATCACTCTGAAGTGTCCCTTCTATGCTGCTGGCCTTTCAATCCTCTGATTTATAGATATGGAACTAGACATCTCAGGACAAACATGCATCATTGCTTAAAAGCAGGACTGTTAAAAAGCTAGAAGAGGTCCTGAACCTTTTCCTGTGGACCCACTTGTAGTCTAGTGAAGCCTATCAATCCCTTTTCAGAATAATGTGCTGTTTTTTAAAAATCATAATGGAAGGAAATGCTAAATTTCAGTTAGAGCTTAATAAAAATAAAAGACTAATTTTTTTTTCCTATCAAAGTTCTCAGACCTCCCAAAATCTATCTGTGGACTCCCGGTTAAAAACCCCTAGAATCCCAGAATATTCGAGTCTAAAAATCATCATATGGATAAAACAACTGAGATTTAAAGCAGGGAAAAATGACTTGCCAAAAGTGAGCTAGAATCTGGCCCTCTTCCCTCCCCATTTTAGGGCTCCCCCCCCAATCCAGAAGAAGGGCTTGATTGGGGGGGCACTTACCTAAACCTCAGCTTGTTTATCTGGGGCTGCAAGGGTGTGTCCTGTTCTGAGAGTCAGAGAGGTTATGGCAGTGGGGGTGTGGGCTTAGTCTCTGGGCTTCTCTTCTCAGTGACGCCCTCCTCACTCAGGAAACAGATCTCACTGGCTGCTATTCTGTGGGAGGGGGCCAGGGGCTTTCCTGCATTCATCCATTCAACTCCATAGACAAGAGATGGCAAAAAGATCAGGCCTTTCTCTTGCTTCCTTCCCTCCCCTGCTCCTTCCTCACAAGCTTGCTTGGGACTCCCTTCTTTACTGCCTGCTAACATGGAGGCTGAAAAGAAATCAGATTGTGGGAAAATCCATTTTTAATGTTTTTGACTCTCTTCTTTACACTTGTCCTCCAGAGACTCCCTGAACTGTGAGATGGATCACCTCTCTTCTTTCCCTCTCTACTAAAGCATAGACTTTGTCTTCTGATCTGAGGATGGGAAAAGGGCCACATTTGTGGCAGGAAACAGGGCAAGAAGGACTTTAAACCTAAGGGTGGCTACAGGATGTCTCTTTTTCCCTGGAGATCTCCTAGTATTGTGATTTGGAGGAAGGGTGTTTGATAAGATGACCCAGATGTCTATGATTTGCTTCTTCAGCACTTCTCTTTAGGCCATCTGTATACCAAGGGTGAACTGGAGGCTTTAGCTTACATTAGGATACTAGGATTTAGAGCTGGGAAGAACCTTAGGTGCTACAGATCTGGAACAAGCCAAAGCCCCTCACACAATTTTCAAAAAGAGAAGAGGATGGAATCTGCAAAACTACTGTCCAAAGAACTTGCCTTTTGATCCTTGACATAATCCAATTCAGCAAACATCAATTGTTCATTTTATAGGCCACATTAAAAAAAATCACATAAAATGCAACAATAGAAATAACTTTATGATGTGATTATAAATATCAAGTAAGGCATTATAATAGATATATTTAGCTTGCCAAAAGTTTTACCCCTATAACAACTGGATTGCAACAAGTCCCCAGATGTTGCCAAGGGTTCAAAATTCATAATTACTTAAAAGAATTTGGCCTAAATATCTATCCTGGAAGAAACAAGTGGTTTAAGAATGGCTATTTTTCGGGTGGCTAGGTGGCATAGTGTGGCCTTGGAGTCAGGAGTACCTGGGTTCAAATCTGGTCTCAGACACTTAATAATTACCTAGCTGTGTGGCCTTGGGCAAACCACTTAACCCCATTTGCCTTGCAAAAACCTAAAAAAAAAGAATAGCTATTTTCTAGACTTTGATATGCAGTTATATTATCAAAATATAGAGCTGGTGCATTATCTCACATATCTTAGGCATATGCTGCATATGGAAAATTAACTGGATTTCATAAGAATAGAAGATGTGTTAAGGAAACTATGAAATACCTTTGTTGATCCCAACCTTCTTGGAGGGAAAAGAGACATAGCAAAGGCAAAATAGACACATTTGAGAAAAGGCAAATTTGGGGAGCATAACACCTTAGGCCACAGAAAAATGTCAGCTATAGACTACAAGGACTCTTACCCTTGGATCCCAGCAGAAAGCTGCACCTGTACCTAAACATCATCAGGACCCTCTGAAGGAATAAGAGAACTCTGGTAACCAAGAGCTACGATCTCCTTTTGTCACATGTTTTCTATTTGCAGACTTCACTACATTTCTACTTTAGGTTTGAGTTCCCTCTCCCCAGTAACTTGTGTGTTCAGAAAGAGTGTACTCTGATTTTGGAGGGATATTTTTGTTCCTCCTGCATAGTAAATAGCTTTTATAATAACTAGCTACACTACAGCTCTTGAGTGCCAGTATTAGAAACCCATCTCCTCAGGGTTACCACCAGCGCTTGAAGCCAGAGTAAGTAGCAATTACCCCTTGGAGGATTCAATCTTCTGAAAGTGAGTGAACATTAAGTGAGTAGCCCCAGAGGGGGTATTCCACAGAAAAGTAAAAGCTGCTGGGAGAAGAAGAGGAGGGAGATGACATGGGGCAACAGCTTCGTAAAAATCGACAAAGATTGCCTCCCAAGGTCAAGAAAGAGCTAGTAATAGAGTTTGGCTGGAATATAGTATTCATGAAGGAAAATACAAAATGAGAATAAGAAGTTAGTTTGGAATCAGATGGCAAATATATGTTAGGTGGAGGAATTTGCATTTCTTAAAGGCAGTAGGTAGCCATCAAAAATGGTTTACAAAGCTTCTGACAAAATCTCTGATTCTTTTTTTTAATGTCATTTTGTTTTACTTTTTCCAATTACATACAAAGTTTTCAACATTCAACTTTTTGTAAGTTTTTGAGTTCCACATTTTTCTATTTCTTTTCCTTCCCCATGACAGCAAGTAATCTTATATCATGTACAATCATATTTAACATTTTTCCATATTAGTCATGTTGCGAAGGAAGAATCAGAACTAAAGGGAGAAAAAAATGAAAAAATGAAAAAACATAAAACAAGTTTTAAAAAGTGAAATGGTATGCTTTGACTTGCATTTGGACTTCAGATTTTTCTTTGGATGAGGATGGCATTTTCTATCATGAGTCTTGTAGAATTGTCCTTGATCATTGAACTGCTGAGAGCAGCTAAATCCATCATAATTGATCTGATACTTTTATACTCTTCTTGTGAACAAGATGGTGAGATTTGAACCAGATTATAGTATAGGTAAGTAGATGTAGGACTGGTTGAATGATTGGGCCTAAAGAGTAGTTATTAACAGGTCAGTGTCATTTTGTGGGGAAAATTCTAGTGGAGAGCCTTTTATCCTTTGCTATTTTAAAATAATCAATTTGCATCTTTTAAAAAATTTCACATATCTTTGTTTTTTTTAACATCAGTTCTATTTCCTGATATATTTTCCCTTCTTCCCCCTCCAAGGGAGTCATTCCTTATAACAAAGAAGAAAAAAAAAGTTACACCAAACTAAACACATCAACCAATTTTGATATTTCTGTACATTATTCCATACCTAGAGTAGGCCAGACTTGACTGATCCAGGCTGGTCTGGCATTTTAAGGCTCAGTGTTGAAAGATGGCATATTATAGGACATTCAGTACATTAACAAAAAGAAGTGTACTTAACAATCATTTAAAAAATATTCAATTTAGTTGATAGTGAGTTAATAGGGTTAAATGTAAAGTTCTACCCTTAGATTTAAGAAATCAGTTTCATAAACATAGAATGAAGAAATGATGGCTAGGCAAAATTTTGTGTGAAAGAGACCTAGGAGATTTTAATGGACTGCAAACTTGATATGAGTTGACTGTGACATGGAAGCAAAAAAAAGCTTCATTACAAAGCAGAGTACCCAGAATAAGGTGAGAAAAATCTATGTTTTAATTCTTTCCTAGTCAAATTTTATCTAGAGGATTATGCAGTGGTCTGGATAATGCATGTTAGGATAGACATTGCAGGCTGGGGCATTTCTGAGGACTGACCAGAACTAGAAACTAAATCATATGAAGAGCTGCTAGAACTGGGAAACTGTCTTTTCTTTCTTTCTTTCTTTCTTTCTTTCTTTCTTTCTTTCTTTCTTTCTTTCTTTCTGTCTGTCTGTCTGTCTGTCTGTCTATCTATCTATCTATCTATCTATCTATCTGTTTATTTGTTTATTTAAGGTTTATTTATTTATGTTAGGTTTTTGCAAGGCAAAATGGTAATTATCAAGTATCTGAGACCGGATTTGAACTCAGGTACTCCTGACTCCAGGTCCAGTGCTCTATCCACTGCACCACCTAGCCACCCCAGAAACTGTCTTTTTGCATTTTATTTTCCAACTACATGCAATGGTAGTTTGCATTCTTTTTCTTTTTTTTTTAATATATATTTTGTTTATTTTTCCAACTACATGCAATGATAGTTTTCAATAATCATTGTTTTTTTAGGTTTTTGCAAGGCAAATGGTGTTAAGTAGCTTGCCCAAGGCCACACAGCTAGGCAATTACTAAGTGTCTGAGATCAGATTTGAACCCAGGTACTCCTGACTCCAAGGCTGGTGCTTTATCCACTACGCCACCTAGCTGCCCCAATAATCATTTTTTTTGGCTAGGTTTTACATTTTTCTTCCTCTCTCCTTTCTCTCCCCTCTTCCCCTGACAGAAAACATCTAATATAGGCTATACATGTATAACCATGCTAAACATAAATCCATATTCATCATGTTGTGAAAAATAATAAAATAGAAATGGAAAAAACATTAGGAAAAAATACCTAAGACAATATTTAAAAATGGAAGAGAGTAAACTTATCTGCATTTAAACTCCACAGATCCTTTTCTGGATATGGGTGGTGTTTTTCATCACAAGTCTTTTAGAATTGTCTTTGATTATTGTGTTGCTAAAAGGAACAAGTCCATCATAAGTGATCATCATCTATTGTTGCTATTAATATGCATAATGTTCTTCTGATTCTCCTCACTTCACTCGGCATCAGTTCATGCAAGTCTTTCCTGGCTATTCTGAAGTTCTGACCCTCATGATTTTTTTTTTTGGTGCAAAACAGTGGGGTTAAGTGACTTGCCCAAGATCACATAGCTAGGTAATCATTAAGTGACTGAGACCAGATTTGAACTCGGGTCCTCCTGACTCCAGGGCTGGTGCTCTATCCATTGTATCACCTAGCTGCCCACCTCATGATTTCTTATAGAACAATAATGTTCCATCACATTCATATACCACAATTTGTTCAGCCATTTCTTAATTAATGGGCATTCCCTTATTTTCCAATTCTTTGCCTCCACAAAAAGAGCTCCTATAACTATTTTTTGTACATGTAGATTTTTTACCCTTTTTCATGATGTCTTTAGGATACAGACCTAGTAGTGGTATTACTGGATCAAAAGGTAAGCACAATTTATTGCCCTTTGGACAAAGTTCCAATGGTTGGATCAGTTCACAACTACACCAACAATGCATTAGTGTGAGAACTAGGGAACTTTTACCTGAAAAAACTAAAAAAACAAAAACAAAAACTTCCCTCTTTCCAAGTATTGGAACTGTTCTCATTTGGAAGAGTTATTAGACATGCTTCAGATATTCCTTAAGGGCAGTCAGTAAGTATTTATTAAGCATTTGTTATGTGCTACAGTTAGCTAACTATGAAGAAAGGCAAAACCAGTTCCTGTCCTCAACAAACTCCTAATGGAGGAGCTATATCCATCTTGAAGGGAAGACTCTAGTGTTAGGGGAGCTGGGAAAGACAGAAGGTGGATTTTTTAGCTCAGAAGAAAGCCAGTGGAGGTGAGGAGGGAAAGCATTCCAAGTAGGAAGGATTGGCAGTTAAAAACACAGTATCACTGGATCTCAGAGTATATGCAAAAGTGTAAGGTGTAGGAAGGCTGGAAAGGTGGGAAGGGGCCAGGTTATAGAAGGCTTTAAGTGAAGACAAAGCATTATTATATTTGATTCTGGATGTAATGAGAAGCTTTTAAGAGTGTATCAAATATAGTGGTGGAGAGTGGGGGAGAGTCATCTGGCCAGACTTATGCTTTAGGGAGATTGATATCTTAGTGAAGGGTAGAAAGATGTTTCAGATAAATAGATTTAGATTTAATGTAAGGAACAACTTTCCAGTAGTGAGAGTTAAAGTGGTTGGAAGTGAGTGACTTAAAGCAAAGTCTGATCTTAGGTCTAAAGCTAGCAGGGGACTGGCTCCTCAGAGACATGCCCCAGGGTGTGCCAGCAGAGGCAGGATTTGAACCTAACTATCCAGTTCCAGGGCCAGTCCCTTTTCTCATTGTGCCTTCCTAGATATTATGGTAGTGATATCTGCTCAGATTGGACTTCACTAGCCCATATTGATTCTGAGATTCTCTAGTCTAACACCCCTATCCCTGCCCATCATCACCACCACCACCACCATTTTAACACTGGGAAAATTGAGACCTGGTAAAAGAAGGTGGCTTGCTGAATATCACACAGCTAGGAATAAATCACATTGCTAGGATTCAAACTCATGCCCTTTCCCTCCACACTATGCCAGGCCATCTGACTAAGGGAACCAGTCAATGGGAACCAAGTCCTCTGCATGCGCAGAGTGATATCATGTTAACCAAAGTTGGGGCATGGTGAGTTTACTTATGGAAGTGTGTGATGACACATAATGGAGTGACCCTCTCTTTAGTTCAGTGTTCTAGGACTGTTTCCTGTCTGCAAACTTTGTGATGAAAGACTGGCTGCTGAGCCAAAACTGAGAGAATCTAGGAAAATTCCAGTGGAAAAGTTTGCCCTCTTTTTCTCCCAGATGACCAAGGGATGACTCTCTGTGCTCCAGATGGTTAGTGGAGGCTAACTTATCCCATACAAGATCATTTTATGGTAGTGTCCTCTTTGCTTGTGAGTTTCCAAAAGGTTGGTAGAGCCACCAGAGAGCCAGTGGGTAATCCCAAGAAGGAGCCAAAGGGACCCTTCTTAGCTGAGACCAAGTCAACTTGACCCATCCCACCAGGGGACTGCCCTGGTCTTTCAAGATGGTGGGCAGCCCAGTGGCCCAGACCTAGGGCAAATCATTTAATCTCTGTGAGTTTGAATTTCCTCATCTAAGACTGAAAATGTAAAATGAGGATAATAACATGTGAAGTACTTTGCAAACCTTAAAACTATAGAAATGCTAGCTATTATGATTCCAGAAGCAGGCTCACCAAGTTTCTCACATAGGTTGGCAGGAGACAGTGCTCACCACATATATATGCTGGGAATCCTGGATGCTCATTGCCTAGACCTCTCTCCACTTGGACTAGAGAGCATAAAATACAAGCTATTGGGCATGGAATGTACCCTAGATCTCAGCCAACCCAACTCTCTTCTTTGTCTGATGAAGCAGAGCTCCAGAGAGGCCAAGTTGTTTCTTTAACTTTTGAGTTAATGACTCTGGGATGGGAGGGCAGAGGTCACTATCCCTGTCTGCCTGGTCAGAAACTAAAGTCCCCAGAGGCTGACTGCCCTGGTCAAGGTGATGCATAGACCCCAGGTGGCTAGCTTAAGCTCCCCATCACATCCCCAGATAAGCCATTAGTGATGGAAGATGATGCTTTGACTTTTTCCTACAGATTCCCAGTGCAGCCTTGGGACAGTCTCCCCATATTGTTTGGGGGAGGAGGGGATATGGGACATCCCCCCCTCCTTCTCGCCATGACCCCAGGCCTACACGGATGGCAGTCTCTTTCGTTCTCAGGAGGCTTCCTTGGTCTTCCTTTCCAGCTCTTTGGGTCTAACCGCCATCCTTCCCAGTCCATTCCAGTGCTTACAACTCATGGGTCTTGTGGGATACTTTCCTGCTGCACCCCTAGTCCTGCCAGGCAGAACAGTGTAAGGTGCCCATGGATTCCTTCAGGCAGTGAGCTCCAGAGGCTGCTCTATCAGCAGAAGATAAGTGATGGCACTGCAGTTTTTCTTTTTTTTTTTTCCCTTTGTGGAGGGATGAGGGGAAATGTAGGAAGAGGGGGAGGGGAGGAGGAAGAGCAGATTGGCTCCTCACCAACCAGGAGGGCCAAGCAAACTTTGCCCCAAGCAGTGGCTGCAAAACAATTCCTGGAACTCTCCCATCTTTCTCCCTTTTTGTCAAATTGGACAAGACTTTCTGATCAACAATTAGAAAGGAAGGAAGGTACCAGGGAGGAGGGAGTGAGAGGAGCAGATAAAGGCAGTCAGTTTTAGAGTGGGGGGAAGGGAATGGAAATCCTAGTTCTTGGGCTCTGGCAGATCCCAAGAGACAAAAAGGATTTATCTAAGGACATCCCCCCTACTATCACATGGGAGATTTAACCAGGGGGAGGGGAAATGGGGAAAGACACAGGAGTTTGACAGTGATGCCCGACACCCTCCCTCACCAATAACTCAGATTCATCCAGATGGCCACTGGCCAGAAAACCTGGGTGGCTAATACCATTAGGATTCCATATGTGTGAGCACCAGGTCATTCTGCCCACCCAGGTAGAAGCCCCAACCCACCCAAGGAGCGTATCTCCAGTGCCCTTTAAGGAACATTCTCCATTCTAGAAAATCTCTAACCAACATAGAGGGAGGAGCCAAGGGAAGGAAAATGATTGTCTGAAGGAAGTAAGGGAGAAGAGGGCAGGGGGCTGGGTGGTCTCTGCAGGCTTCTAGCTCTTCCCTGGCCTTGCTAACTCCTCCCACCCCCAGATATCTTTGTTTCTCTCTCCTGATGTCCCCAAAGACCCAGAACCTCTCTCTCCTTTCTGCTCCTTCGAGAAAGCTAGATTCCAACAGTAAGAGGAGATACTTCTCTGCTGGTCCTAGCTGTCCTTTCTGGATTTTCCTATACTTTATTTGCTCCAATCCCCGGGGAAGTTTTCTTGTTTCAGTATTTTGATACTCTGCCACCACCGTGATTGGCCACTAGGAGATGCACTGATTCATTCTCCCTAATCATCCTTTATTTTGGTTTTCTTTCATCACCAGTAGTTTTCTTGTCTTTTTCTTTCTTCTTTTTGCAAATTAAAAAAAAAATTGAATACAAAATGAGAAAAGAAAAATGCCAGGTATAGGCAGATCATAAGAGAGAATTCAATATAAAAGAAAAGCTTCTATTTCAAGAAAACCTATATAAAGAAACATTGTTTTCAAAGCTGCCCAGCTTTTCTTTGCTTCACTGTTAGTTTTCTTTTTTCCCTCTCCTGTGCACTTTTTCTTTATTTTTTCCCCTCTCCCCTCTCCATCCTAAAGAAGGTTACAATTAAGCATAGTTTTATATATATATATATATATATATATATATATATATTTATATTTACACATATATACACATATGTGATCATACACACACCCTTACTATGCTTATTTGTTTTTATCATCTGTTTCTCTGGAGTTAGAAAACATCTTCCTTCATAAAATCCAAGTCTTTCAGTGTTTTTCTAAATCAACTAGCTCATCACTTCCTACACCCCAGTAATATCTCAACCTACTCACATCCTATCTGAGAGATTGTCTATGAAAATTTTGCCCCAAATTTTCTGCATTTCTTCTATTCTTGGCTACCTAGGTTTTAGTTATACAAGAAAATTTTAATTTAAAATAATTGAGATTATCTTTTTTACACTTCAACAATGCTCTCGCCTTATAATGTAGTTTAAGTTCTGATATTGCTGAATAGACTTCTTTTTTATCTTTCCCCATTAATTTCTTTAAATTCCTGACTTTTAGTTATTTCACATGAATTTTATTATTTTTTCTAATTCATTAAAATATTTCAGTAATAATTGTAATAGAATAATAAATAAATAATCCCAAATAATTGGGATGACATATAAATAGATTAAGTAAAGTTGTCATTTAAAAAATTATATTGGCTTTATCTACAGATGAACAAATGATCTTGCTTCCTGTTGTTTGCCCAGTGGCTGCAAATTATATCTGTTGTTTTCTTTTTCCCAAAGAGCAGAATCCCAGGGTTTCTGCTCTCCTGCAAGTAAACAAAGCCAACAGGGTAGGGTCCCTGCCCCTTGATCACCACCAGTTTTCAAAATTTTCAACAGGAACTTTTACTAAGAAACACAGTAACAATAACAATAATAATACTAATGGACTTTATGGCACTTTAAGGTTTTCATCTCCTTGTCTATTGATACATGTTCTTCAAAATGTCTTTTAGGCCATTTTATGCCTGCAAATCAAGATTAGTCATATCCCCGCTTAACCTCTCTTTCATATCTCCATTGTCCTTTATTCACTTAAAGTTTTGACTCTCCTCAGATCGTAGTGTTCCTTGATTTGAAACCATATTGAACAATACAAATGTTTTTACAAAGATGGATTTTTTCATTTATGATCAGCTTGAAATAATTAAAATCTACCATAAGAAAAGAGACAACTCGAGTAAAGCATACAAATGGATGAGTTTACAAAAATTCAGGTTTCTAATTTAATAAATGCCTAGCCTCAGATGCGTTTGAAAGATGGGGATAGATCTTTTCCATCTCTTCAATCCTGTCCCAAACTCCTCTTTTTAAGATTTCTGACATACACTGAAGCAGCCCTCAGAGAACCTGGTCCTTACATGTGGTTAGGGTTAAACCTTTGGTAGGAAGGGAGTCGGGCCTTCCTTCTCCCATGGAGGGATGACACTCAAGAGAGCAATTTGAACCTAGAAATTATTTCCTCTAGATTGATGATATTTAGGAGGGTATTTATACACCTGATCATTTCTAGCCCAGTAGCATCTCTCTCTCTCTCTGAGAAGAACAGAGTGGCCAGCCTTTTGGCTCCAATCTCCCTCTCCTTTCCTGGCAGGAATCAATGTTTCCCTTGGAGTAGGGAATGGAAAAGAGACTCTAAGGCTATCAATTCATGCTTCTTTACGAGTTGAGTCTAGATAGACTGATGTAGATATAGAGAGATAACGCACTGACTATATTTTTCTACCTCACTACCATTACCATCTTTTATCAGTATGACTCCTCTTTGGGTTCGCTCCTCCAACTTGAACTTTCAGGGACAATTTGGGCCCCAAGAAGGGCAACTTGCTACCTCAGGTTGGGGGGAGGGAGGGAGTTGTGTGGTCCCCCAAACTTAACCATTGAACCATTGGTCCCCCACTCCTTTGTTCTCCATTCAGTGATCAGCTAGTAACCTGCTTTAGAATTTTTTTTTATTTTAGCAAAAGTAAACATGCCACTCAAAAGTAATTAATCAATAAACTTTTATCAAACACCTACTATGTTTCAGGTACTATGATAAACAAAGAGCCACTCAAAAGTGATCAGTCTATCAAACTTTTATCAAACACCTGCTGTGTATCAATCACTGTGATAAACAAATACAAAAATATTAAACCCTGGTGGTCCACTCCCCTACAAATAACACTCAGAGTTGATGAGTGTTCTCATAAGCTTAAGATGGTAGTGAGGAATGTCTGTGGAGAATGCATGTGGTGATGGGGTACCTTCCAATTGCTGGCCCTTGGAATCCTTTTCTCCCTTTGTGGAGCACTGACTCTTGTTAGCATTCAAATTATATCTGTTGTTTTCTTTTTCCCAAAGAGCAGAATCCAAAGAATAGATATTTTTCTAGAGTCCTTTTCACAAAGAACCACTCTCCCTGAAACCATCTTTCTGTCTTCAGGGTCACTCTCATCTCCTGCCTCTGGCTCTTCCACTGTAGAGATTGCACAGAGATCACTAGAAGGCAAATTGAGAGAGTGCTAGATCTGCAGTCAGAAAGACCTGAGTTTGAATCCAGCCTCAGACTCTTATTGGCTATGTAACCCTGGGCAAATCACTTCAACTCTGCCTGCCTCAGTTTCACCCACCTCTCAGGGTTGTGAGGATCAAAAGTGTTTTAAGGTACCTACTAAATAAATACTACTATAAATATTACTACTTCTACCATCCCCCCCGCAAATACTATTACCACCACTATCACTACCACTACCATTACTACTATTACCACTATTACACCAATACAATTACTACCACTTCCACCACTACTACTACCACTATTATTATTACTTCTACTACTACTATTACTATCACTTTAACCACTACCCTCACTACCATTACTACTACTATGACAACGATTAACACTAGCACTAGTACTACTACTTCTTCCACCACCACTACTACTACTATTACTATTCCTACCACATCAATATGATGTATACCATCATTAGTGACACAACTATAGACAAGAGCTTTTGATCCTTATAAGATTGCTGCCTAGGCAGTAAAAAGTCCAAAGAGGAAACCAGATGCACACAACTGCCATGGTGAGGTGGGGATGTGAGTAAGGGGGATAGGACAGCTGCCTTTTCTCACTCCCAGCTTTGGAAAGCATCTCAGAGGAGTTCTGCCTTCCTCTACAAAGACTGAAAGGGAAAAAAAGAGCAGTCAGGTTGCCTTTCTTATAGTATCCTCAATTCTGATTCAGAAGCCCTTGAGTTATCAGTTCTGGCTCAGCAAACAAGTAAGCAACCCTTTCTTATGCAGCCCCTGACTTATAAGCCCCTGACTCAAACATGACCAGAGATGTCAGGACCTGGATGAGGCTAAGGAAAGAAGATTGAGAACGAGGAATCTGACAGGTAGGAAGAGACAGGGTAACTTAGAAGAAAATATCAGTGTCAAAGAAGAGAAGAAGAATGAATATTGAAAAAAACCCCATTAAATCTGGCAATTAAGAGATCATTGATATCTTTGTAGAAGGCAATTTCTGTTTTATCAGGAGGCTGAAAACTATGAGTGTCAAGGAGTGAGAGGGAAGGAAGTTTGGTATTACCTTTCCAGAACACTCACCACTCAGTCCTTTCTTGGACTACTTCCTGGGATCAATATCTTACCTTAAATTTCAGAAGAGAAGACTTGGTCCTTAGATGGGTCATGCATCCAGTCATTTCAGGTGGGGAGGCAACAGTTATCACCCTTGCTCCATTTCAAAGGAAATTTTAGATTTTTCTGAGTATTTTTTAAAATTTATTTATTCTTATTTTGTACAAATGCTGTTTTTTATACATTACTAGAATATTCTTGCTTAAGGGTAAACATAATACCCCCTACCCCCCAAAATATAGACCTGCATGAACGATAATGTAAAGGAGAGAGAGAAAAAAATTTAAATGAAAAATGAAAAAAAATAGATTTTTTTGTTTGTTACACTTTTCCTAAAGGGAACAGTCTGGAACCAATTTTAGGTTAGAGGAAAAAATAATTCTTAATATTTCTAGAGAAACTAGAGTGACTTCTTTGAGAAGAGTGGGCACAGATTTATAGTTCTGAGGCACATATGTAAGGAATGGTGTTTTTTGTCCTTTGGTACTGAAGAAGATCAAAATGACATCACTACATATGAGGCAAATGATATGTTTGAAGAAAATTATAGTGTGTCCAATCAGACTGATACAAGTTCGAAATGATCTCCCCCAGATTGGGCACAAAACAGTCCATGTGAACACCTTGGGTGGGTACAATAATTTTATATATCTCACATTTCCTTTGAGCTGCTTCAATTCTGCCTTCCTCGAAGAATGCAGCCCCATCACTAATGAGGGCATGCCATGCTGGGCAGTCCTGGGCCGCCAACGTTTCCCATGCTGCACAAACAATCCCAAAGTTCTTAAAAATCCAGCCTCAGACTCTTAATGGGTTGGATGAGTTCACAGCTCCACCAACAGTGTAATAGTGTCCCACATTTCCCACAACCCTTCCAACGATGATCATTATCCTTTCTGGTCATATTGGCCAGTCTGAGAGGTGTGAGGTGGTACCTCAGAGAAGCTTTAATTTACATTTCTCTAATAATGATTTAGAGCGATTTTTCATATGGCTATGAATTGCTTTGATCTACTTATCTGTAAATTGCCTTTACATATCCTTTGACCATTTGTCAACTGGGGAATGGCTTATTGTTTTAAAAATATGACTCAGTTCTCTGTATATTTTAGAAATGAGTCCTTTGTCAGAATCATTAGTTGTAAAGATTGTTTCCCAATTTACTACATTTCTTCTGATCTTGGTTGCAGTAGTTTTATCTGTGCAAAAGCTTTTTAATTTAATGTAATCGAAATCATCTAATTGGTTTTTGGTGATGTTCTCCAACTCTTGCTTAGTCATAAACTGCTCCCCTTTCCATAGATCTGACAGGTAAACTAGTCCTTGATCCTCTAATTTGCTTATAGTATTGTTTTTTATGTCTAAGTCCTGTAACCATTTGGATCTTATCTTGGTAAAGGGTGTTAGGTGTTGGTCTAATCTAAATTTCTTCCATACTAACTTCCAATTATCCCAGCAGTTTTTATCAGAGAGGGAGTTTTTATCCCAATGGCTGGACTCTTTGGGTTTATCAAACAGCAGATTACTATAATCATCTCCTGCTTTTACACCTAGTCTATTCCACTGGCCCACCGCTCTATTTCTTAGCCAATACTAAACAGTTTTGATGACTGATGCTTTATCATATAAATTTTAGATCAGGTAGGGCTAAGCCACCTTCTTTTGCACTTTTTTTTTTCATTAAGCTCCTGGCAGTCCTTGACTTTTTATTTCTCCATATGAATTTACTTACATTTTTTCTAACTCATTAAAGTAATTTTTTGAAATTTTGATTGGTAGTGTATATGAAATATATTAGCCTATTCTACCTCTTCCTCCCAGTCCATTTCCCTTTAACCCATTGACCCCATTTTTACAATATATTATATCTTCAAATTCAGCTCTCTCCTGTGCCTCATCTATGAAAGCTCCTTCTACTTGCTCTATTAAATGAGAAGGTTCATATGAGTATTATCAGTATCATCATTCCATGCAAAAATACATGCAGTTCATCATCAAGTCCCTCATATTTTACCCTTCTCCTCCACTCTCTATGCTTCCCCTGCATCCTGTACTTGAAGGTCAAACTTTCTGTTCAGCTCTGGTCATTTCAATAGGAACATTTGAAATTCCCCTGTTTCATTGAAAGTTCATCTTTTCCCCTAGAAGAGGATGTTCAGTTTTGTTGGGTAGTTGATTCTTGGTTGCATTCCAAGCTCTTTTGCCTTCCAGAATATTATATTCCAAGTACTATGAACCCTTAATATAGTTGCTGCTAAGTTGTATGTGATCCTGACTGCAGCTCCATGATATTTGAATTGTGTCCTTCTGGCTGCTTGTAATATTTTCTCTTTTACTTGGGAATCCTGGAACTTGGCTATAATATTTCTGAATTTTTTTTAATCTCTTTCCAGTGGAGATTGGTGGATTCTCTCAATTTCTATTTTATCCTCTGCTTCTAGGATATCAGGACAATTTTCCTGTAGGAATTCTTTAAAAAATGAGGTCAAGGCTCTTTTCCTGATCATGACTTTCAGGGAACCCAATAATTTTTAAATTATCTTTCCTGAATCTGTTTTCCAGATCTGTTGTTTTTTCAATGAGATATTTCACATTTTCTTCTAACTTTTCATTCTTTTGGTGCTGAAATACTGTGTCTTGATTTCTTGTAAAGTCATCAGCTTCCTTTCTACATCTGAAGGATTTGTCTTCCTCAGAGAGCTTCCTTATCTCCTTTCCCATCTGGCCAATTCTGCTTTTTAAAGCATTCTTCTCCTCAATAACTTTTTTGAACTGTTTTATCCATTTGACCTAAGCTGGTTATTTTCTTATTTATTTTTATTTTTTATTTTTTATTTTATTTTATTTTTTAGGATTTTGCAAGGCAAATGGGGTTAAGTGGCTTGCCCAAGGCCACACAGCTAGGTAATTATTAAATGTTTGAGCCCATATTTGAACCCAGGTACTCCTGACTCCAGGGTCAGTGCTTTATCCACTGTGCCACCTAGCCACCCCAAGCTGGTTATTTTCTTCAGAATTTTTTTGGATCTCCTTGACTAAGTTGCTGACTTTTTTCATGTGTTTCCTGCATTGCTCTCATTTCTTTTCCCAATTTTTCTTCTATCTCCTTTACTTGATTTTCAAAATCTTTTTTGAGTTCTAGCATAGTCTGAGCCCAACTTCTATATATATATATAGAGTCTTTAGATGCAGAAACTTGGACTTTCTCATCTTCAGATTGATTATTTTGCTCCTCCATGGGACCAAAGCAATTGTCTATGGTCAAGTTCCCTTTTTTTCCTATTTACTCATTTCCCCATTCTGTGCCTGGTTTTGGGGTGCTTTCTGAGCTTTTGAGTATTATTGGGTCATCCCTGCAAAGACCTCAGTATGTGAGGCTCTGACTGCTCCCTTGGTTTGTTGAATGGCCACAAGTTTACCCCTCTGGGGACCCAGACTGCGACCAGGGTCAGAATATGATCAAAGTCCCAGAGTAGTGGTGATAAAGGGCATCCTTGTTTCACCCCCGATCTTACTGGGAATACCTCTAGCCTGTCCCCATTGCATATAATACTTGTTGATGGTTTCAGATAGATACTGCTAATTATTCTAAGGAACAATCCATTTATTCCTATGCTGTCTTGTGTTTTTAGTAGGAATGGATGCTGTATTTTGTCAAAAGCTTTTTCAGTATCTATTGATATAATCATATGATTTCTGATAGGTTTGTTGTTCATATAATTGAGTATACTAACAGTTTTCCTAATATTGAACCAACCCTGAATTCTGGGATAAATCCTACTTGGTCATAATGTATTATCCCAGTGATAACTTGTTTTAATCATTTTGCTAAGATTTTATTTAAGATTTTTGCATCTATATTCATCAGGGAAATAGGTCTATAATTTTTTTCTTCTGTTTTAACTCTTCCTGGTTTAGGTGTCAGCACCATATTGCTATCATGGAAAGAGTTAGGCAGAGTTCTGTCTTCACCTATTTTTCCAAAGAGTTTATATAGAATAACTCATTTCATTCTTATAGCAACCATGGGAGGTACATACTTTGATTACCCCCATTTTACAAATGGAGAAATTGAGGCAAATAGTGGTTAAGTGACTTGGCCAAAGTTATATAGTAATAAGTGTCCAGGGTTGGTTTGAACTAAAATCTTCATGACTTCAGGCCGAACACCATATACTGTACTATCCAGCTACCTCTGTTTATTGAATATTATATTATAAGAAATAAGAAAATAAGATGACAAAGAGATGTGGAAAAACTTGTGTGAACAGTTAAAGGTATAACAAGCAGAAACAAGAGCATAATTTCTATTGTAATATCAATATTATCAAATTTAAATATTTTATAAACATAAAGAATGAAATAAGCTAAAGCAAAATATTTTATACAATAACATTATAAAACAGCTTTGAAAGCTGAAAAAATTCTGATGAATTCGGTGGGACCATTCATTATTTCAAAGGCCCAAGGAAACATACTAATACCTCCTGAGTCTAGAGTACAGACATACATATTTTTGTAAACATATGATGAAGCTGTTTGTTTTGCTTGATTACGCACATTTGCTTCAAGGAATTAGCTTTTATTTTCTCTTTTTATTTTCCCATTGGAATAGAAGAGAGAGAAAATATATTTCTCTTTATTAAAAACTTTTTTTTTAAACAGAGAGTTGGGGAGAGAATGCTTCAGATAAAATGTAACATGTATTTTCAAATGAATTCATATAATTGTTTTACTTTGTTATACTAGCTTTCTCATGGAGAGATGTAATCTATAAATGCTTGTAATAGAAAAATAATCCAAAATATCCATAAAATTTTTTTAAAATACATAAATGAACTGATCTTTAAGGTCCTTTTCAGCTCAAAAATTATTCACCTATACATTTATGAATATACTCTTCATGGCCCATCTTCAAATTTCCCAGGACTATATAAGATTTTCACATTAAGAAGAGGAAAAAATGGAAGTACAGAAATTCACTGAAGAAAAGAATTCTTTAAAAATTGAAATTGTACAAGTGGAAGCTAATGAGTGCATTTAGGCATCCAGAAACAAAACCAAGTCAAAAGAAAAAAAGAAAATGTGAAATGTCTCATCAGAAAAACAGCTTCTCTGAAAAATAGGTTGAGGAGAGATCATTTAAGAATTATTGGACTACAAGGGGCGGCTAGGTGGCACAGTGGATAAAGCACCAGCCCTGGAGTACCGGGGTTCAAATCCAATCTCAGACACTTAATAATTACCTAGCTGTGTGGCCTTGGGCAAGCCACTTAACCCCATTTGCCTTGCAAAAACCTAAAAAAAAAATAATAAAGTTACCCAGATATTTTAGATCGAGGTCAAATAGAAAATTCAAGCAGTCAAAAAGAAGCAATTAAAATATTGTAGAACCACAGGATCACAGAAGATTTAGCAATTTCTATTTTAAAGAGGTGAAGGGCTTAGAATATGATATTCTGGAACTCAAAAGAGCTAGAATTACAACCTAGCAAAACTTGAGTATAATATTTCAAGGGGAAAATGGATGTTTAATTGAATAGAGAACTTTCAAGAATTCTTGATAAAAAGATCAGAGGTAAACAGAAAAGTTGACATGCTAACAGAAGACTCAAAAGAAATTGTGAACCCTAAAATTGTAAGAACCTTAAAAACACAGGGTTAAAACAACATAATAGAAAATATAGATTAGAAATTATGTTTTATTTTCTGGGATTTATCAAACAAAACCTATAGGTAATGGAAACCATCCCATGATGGTCACAAGGAAACTGGGCAAAAAAATCAAACTTCAGATAATTTGAGAAAGGAGGATAAATAATTAATCTTCTTAGTGGCCTGTGCATAGGAATTTGCATACTATTTCTACCTGAGACTGATGTATTTTTATATTTTCTTCCTAAATTCTTCTCTTGTCTCTTCCTGGGAGGATGGTCTCCTTATATCCTGAGCATTGTTCTCTTAAATTTGTAATTAACACAGAGCTTAATTTCTAATTAGCGAGACAAGGTGATCTGACTCTCTAAAGAAAATTAATATTCTATCACTATAATTATGAGAAATTATTGCTTTCACAATATCCTGCATTTTGTTTACAGTTGATATTATGTCAGTTATAGATCAATTAAAGAGGTATAGATCTAGAAAAATGGTCAGGCAATGAATATGAAATCAATCTAAAAAGGGGCGTTAAAAGGATTTACAACACATTTACAAGGTTAGAGAGATATAAAGGGGGGACAGTACTGTGTCCTATACAAATAATAAAAAAGGGAAGAAAAAAATAACATAATTTTCTAATCCGTTTCTTTTGGAGACATCTGAAACTGGTCCATTTCTTCTTCTGGAGATATCAGATGTCCTTTTGGATCTCCAGAGTCTTTCAATGACCTGACTTCCCCAAATACATTCAGTTTACTTGTAGCTATCTTCTTCAGTAGGAAAGAAAACTCTGGAACTTCTTAGATCTTGACAACCCCAAATTGCTCCTGATTGTTGCACTGATGGAATGAGGAAGTCCATCAAGGTCGATCATTGTCCCGTGTTGCTGTTAGGATGTACAATGTTTTTCTGGTTCTGCTCATCTCACTCAGCATCAGTTCGTGCAAATCCCTCCAGGTTTCCCTGAATTCCCATCCCTCCTGGTTTCTAATAGAACAATAGTGTTCCATGACATACATATACCACAGTTTGCTAAGCCATTCCCTAAGTGAAGGACATTTACTTGATTTCCAATTCTTTGCCACCACAAACAGGGCTGCTATGAATATTTTTGTATGAGATGTTTTTACCCTTTTTCATCATCTCTTCAGGCTATAGACCCAGTAGTGGTATTGCTGGATTAAAAGGTATGCACATTTTTGTTGCCCTTTGGGTGGAGTTCCAAATTTCTCTCCAGAAAGGTTGGATGAGTTCACAGCTCCACCAACAATGTAATAGTGTCCCAGATTTCCCACAACCCTTCCAACAATGATCATTATCTTTTCTGGTCATATTGGCCAGTCTGAGAGGTGTGAGGTGGTATCTCAGAGATGCTTTAATTTGCATTTCTCTAATAAGTAATAATTTAGAGCAATTTTCCATATGACTATGGATTGCTTTGATTTCCTCATCTGTAAATTGCCTTTGCATATCCTTTGACCATTTGTCAATTGGGGAATGACTTTTTTTTTTAAATTTGATTCAGTTCTCTGTATATTTTAGAAATGAGTCCTTTGTCAGAAACATTAGTTGTAAAGATTGTTTCCCAGTTTTACTATATTTCTTTTTGTCTTGGTTATGGTGGTTTTGTCTGTGCAAAAGCCTTTTAATTTAATGTAATCAAAACCACCTACTTTGTTTTTAGTGATGTTCTCCAACTCTTCCTTAGTCATAAACTGCTCTCCTTTCCATAGATCTGACAGGTAAACTAGTCCTTGATCTTCTAGTTTGCTTATAGTATTGCTTTTTATGTCTAAATCCTGAATCCATTTGGATCTTACCTTGGTATAGGGTGTGAGATGTTGGTTTAATCTAAATTTCTTCCATACTAACTTCCAATTTTGAGGGAAATTAGTCTTGTTAAATTCTGACAAAATTTGTATAGAATGGGAGGAATTAAATAACTTAGATTGCTTAATTATTTGGGATTATGAACTCTATTGAAATACCTTTGAGTTAAAGGAAAGTGGTATTGTGTTACTAAGAAGAAAAATATATAATTGGGATTAATTGTATGTGAAGAAACTGGGGAGTCCATTATATATTGAGTAATATATATAATTAAGTTATCAGGTATATTTCTTGATTTCCTTTGGGAAAAAGAAATCATAGGACAGGAAAGAGTTTTGTGAAGGGCATTTATGGAGAAGGGTTATAATTCTGTCATTCATTTTAATGTTAAGCCTAATAATGATAATAATTATATTATTTTTGGATGGAGTTTTGGAGTGTGAGTACTGTGCAAGGTAATCTAAAGTTTTTATCAAACTAAATTTTTAGGAAAAGTTAAAATTGTATAGTTGATAATAAACTAAATGAACTGAGATTTTATCTAATGGTTTAGTCCTTTGCCATTGGATTAACCTTGCCATAAATAAGAATTACTTTGAGATTTTTAAAATTGTCATATGTATGAGATTGGATTCTTGGAGGATCTGGGTAAAGAAGCTTGAGAGGCAAAAATGTAAAGGATATTGGAATATTCATTTTGCTTTTGTTCTAAGGGAATGATATGTTAGCATTAGAATCTTATTGTTTAATTAAATAATTGTATGTTTAATTTTAAAGAAGTCAAGAATGTGTACTTCTCCCATGGCATCTGGAGACAGCTGATGTGGGGGGGCTTTGAAGGATGACTGAACAAATAGCAATTGTGTGGTCCCACTGTAAGGTAGCTTATTGATAAGCAAGATATGTTCATCACTTATGTGATATTCTTTTGTAATTGTAGAGAGGTCTTATTTACAATTATTTGCTTATCTGTTAAAGCCTGGAATTAACCTGAGTTTGCTTTGAGGGGGTAATAATGGAAATATCAAAAATTGTGACCCCTTCTGGGATCTCTGAAATTTTAAATTATGTCATGAACTTGGTATGGATCTATGGTTTCACATAAAATGCAATAATGGAAGAATTGTTTTGGGCAATCTAATAATTCATGTGGTCTTACTGCTGCTTTGTTAAATTGGAATTAATAACATATGTTGGGAAATTTAAAGTCATCTTGTTCTAAGGACTCTGAAAGAAATGATTTGTATGTTAAGCATGGTTAGTAGTTAAATAAGTTTATATATATAGAAATTTTTTAGTTAAACATGTAAATTGGGATTATTGTGGTTTCATATATATATATATATACATATATATATATATATATATATATGTGTGTGTGTGTGTGTGTGTGTGTGTGTGTGTATGTGTGTTTATCCCCAAACTGGTTGTTTGCTTTGAAGTAAAAGCATCTATGTAATGTGAAAAAGAGAAACACAAGAAAGATAATTTGAGATTTTTCTGTGACAATATTTAGCTGATTGTTTTGTGAGAAGTTAGGAGATGATAGGCTGTCTCCTAGCCAAAGGAGGTATTTATTTGTTGTAAAATATAACAGGCTATGGAAGGATTTGCATGAACTGATGCTGAGCGAGATGAGCAGAACTGGAAGAGCATTGTACACCCTAACAGCAACATGGGGGTGATGATCAACCTTACTGGACTTGCTCATTCCATCAGGGCAACAATCAGGCACAATTTGGGGGCATTTGCGATGGATAATACCATTTGTATCTAGAGAAAGAATTGTGGAGTTTGAACTACGATCAAAGACTATTACCTTAAATTTAAAAAAAAGCCATTATCTTACTATATAATTTTGCTATCTCTTATACTTTATTTTTCTTCTTTAAGGATATGATTTTTCTCTCATCACATTCAACTTAGATCAATGTATGCTCTGGAAACAATGTAAAGACTAATACACTTTTTTGTGGGGGTGGGGGCAGGGAAGCAAGATTGGGGGAAAATTGTAAAATTCAAAATAAATAAAATCTTTTCTTTATAAACAAACAAACAAAAAAACATAACAAGCTAGGAAGCTCTAGCCAAGGGGAATATGATATACCATCTTTATATAGGGATAGAATAGATTCGATTTCAGACAAAGGGATGTGAGTCTGCAGATGAAAAGCCTTAAGTATGAGGTAGAAGATGGGGCATATAGGGCCAGCCATAGTTAGAATTCCTGGTTTTAGAAAGGACCCAGGAAGGACTCTCAGAACTTTAGGTAGGGGATTCATTGATTGGAATCCCATTAAGACTATAGTTGGAATTTAGTGAATTGGACTCACTTGAAGTTTCTAATTAGGTAAAATTACTATTTTAGAATATGGGGTTTTAAATTTATTTTCTTTTTTATGTCTGATACCAGGATGGTCAGTAAAAAGGAATAGTACTGGGTCAGTGTGGCCAAGGAGGCTAGTAGGCTGAAGATTTCAGGTGATAGAGATAAACAACTGAAGGGAAGGTTTTTTTAGTGTGGCCCAAGGTTAGACCCTTTCTAACCCCAAATGTGACACCTGGCTAATGTCTCACCTAGTAGAATAAATGTGGCCTAAGACATTTGACTACCACATGACCTCTGCCTGGACACTGACTTTCTTTTTTTAGGGTTTTTTTTTTTTTTGCAAAGCAAATGGGGTTAAGTGGCTTGCCCAAGGCCACACAGCTAGGTAATTATTAAGTGTCTGAGGCTGCATTTGAACCCAGGTACTCCTGACTCCAAGGCCGGTGCTTTATCCACTACACCACCTAGCCACTCCCTGGACACTGACTTTCAAAAATTATATCTATAAAGGAATTTTCCTTTAATATTCTAGATCTTTATAGTAAAATACTTTAAGTAAACCAGATAAAAATATTTTAGGTCAATTGGATTTAATAGCCAGATAGGTTAGGTGTGTGACACCTGCTGTCAGTTACAAGTTTAGCTAGGAGTTAAGATTCCTTAATTTTTATGTTGGAGGGGATATTTAGGTAAGAAGAAGAATGGTATATTTTTAGGATAATTACAGTTTCAAGGTCTAGTTTAAGGAAAGGAAGGTGAGTCAGATAAATCTTTGGGAATACATTGACCCAGTACTATTCTTTTTTTGCTGACCATCCTGGTACCAGACATAAAAAAGAAAATAAATTAAAAATCCCTTATTCTAAAATAGTAATTTTTTCTAATTAGAACTTCAAGTGAGTCCAATTCACTAAATTCCAACAATAGTCTTAATGGGATCCCAATTAATAAATCCCCTACCTAAAGTCATGAGAGTCCCTCCTGGGTCCTTGCTAAAACCAAAAATTCATTTTGGCTAAGGATATTTGAATCATTATTGTAATGAGAGCAAAGGTTAAGACTGTTTTTATTTTAAGACCTGTGCTGGGTATACTTTATATTAAGAAGATTGTTAAATGTATATGTTGCAAGCTTAAGTTGATGTAGTAATACTCTTGTAGTGAGAAGAAAAAGAATGAGAGTGTGGAAAATTAGAAGGACAAGGAAGAGGAGAAGAAAAAGGAAAAGGAAGAGTGAGTAATGAGTGAGGATGATTTTCAGCAAGAGAAGGAGAAAGAATCCTCTTGTCTCTTCCTGGGAGGGTGGTCTGCTTACATCTTGAGCATTGTTTTCCTAAATTTGTCAACACAGAGAGCTTAATTTCTCACTAGCAAGGCAAGGTGATCTGATACAGACCTAAAGGAAAATATCTAAGTATAGTTAAAAGAAATTATTATTGCTTTCACCAAGCATAAAAAAAAAGATAAATATGAAAGAATAGTCATGAGATTCACTAAAATTACCCTTTTTACATTCCTATATGGGCTACATGTAACCCCTAAGAACTTTATCATTATTAGATTAGTTAAAGGGGTGTAAATATAGTGGACGTGGATATGAGTCGATTGTGTTGGAATGATTTCCAAAAGAAGTGAAGGGGACAGCAAGAAGAATGCCCAGGGAAAAGAGGAAGGGGGAAAAATGAGAAAAGTTTTCCTCATATAAAAGAGCAAAAAAAGAACTTTTACCAATGGAGGGAAAAATGGGGGAAGGATGTGGAAGGCAATAATTAGACCTCACTCTCATCAAAATTGACTCAAAGATGGTATAACATTCAGACTCAAATGGGTATAGAAATGTAATAATTCTTATTAAAAAGGAAACTACATTTTACTAAAAGTTACCATAGACGATGAAGTGACATGAAATAATTTTTCAGTAAGTTTCTCTGATGGCCTCATTTCTCAAATACATACTGAGTATAGAACTGAGTCAAATTTTTAAAAATAAGAGCCATTTTCCAATTGATAAATAGTCCAAGGATGTGAACAGGCAGTTTAAAGAAGAAATCAAAGCTATGTATATTCATATGAAAAAATATTCTAACTCACTATTGATTAGAAAACTGAAAATGGAGGGTGGCAGAGTCAAGAAGTGTCATGAGAGCAGGCTTTCTCAGGAATTCACTCCAAAATATTTTAAAACCCTTAAAATCAAGGTTTTTGGTTTTTTGATTTTGGTTTTTGGTTAAGGTTAAATTTTGGTTTAAGGTTAAATTAACCTTAAAATTTTAGGTTTTCACAAACCTAAATATTAACTAAAATTTCAAGAGACAGAGCCCACAGAAAGATCCAGTGAGGCAGTTTTCCAGCCAAAGGTAACCTGGAAAACCATGGGAAGATTCTGTTCCATGGAATTGGAAGGGACGGCAGCACAGCCAGGATCACCATGCCAGAGTGAAGGAGTTCCAGGCTTCCAGAAACAGACTATGGGGCAACTGGATCACTGGGAGTGATGGATCCTGGCAGCAACAGAAGTTTCCTGACCTGCCAAAACAGTACAAAGTACAACTTGGAAGATCAGTGGGAGGTAACCAATGTCATAGCAAGTGTGAAGCCCAGGCCAACTTGGCCCTCAGCATAACCACAACCATCAGTGCAGTCCAGATCCCAGGAAAAGGAAACAGTCCTAGAGCTGCCCAGCAGGGAGCCACCTGGCAGCTGCTTCCAGAGTGCTCAGCCCACAGAAGGTAAGGGGGTAGGGGGAGACTGTCAAGGTCTCTCCTCTGTCACTGGGATAGGACTCTGGTGCTTTTTCCATATTCAGATCCTGGTCACAGTCTGGGCCTGTCATAGAGCACGGACCCTCCTCATAGCCCTGGGGCAGAGGGAGGTGCTTGTGGTCATCCACAGACTAGAGCACAGGCAGGAGAGCAGTCAGAGCCTCCCATAAGACCTTGAAGAAACTGAGGTCCTTATGAGGGTGTCCCAATAATACTCAAAAGCTTGGGAAGCACCCCAAAACCAGGTCACAGGCTGGGGAAATGAGTAAACAGAAAAAAAGGAACTTGACCATAGACAATTACTTTGGTCTCATGGAGGACCAAAACACACATGCAGAAGATGACAAAGTCTAAGCTTCTGTATCCAAAGTCTCCAAGAAATATAGGAATTAGGCTCAGGCTATATCAGAGCTCTAAAAAGATTTTGAAAATCAAATAAGGAAGGTAGAAGAAAAATTGAGAAGAGAAATAAGAGAGGTGCAGGAAAAAATCATGAAAATCAAGTCAGCAGCTTAGTCAAAGAGATCCCAAAAAATGCCGAAGAAAATGTGTTAAATACCAGTTTAGGTCAAGTGGAAACAACAGTCCAAAATGTTAATGAGGTGAAGAATACCTTAAAAAGCAGAATTGTCCAGATGGAAATTTTTCTGAGGAAAACAAATCTTTGAAATGTAGAATGGAGCTAAAGGAAGCCAATGACTTTGCAAGGAATCAAGCAACACTAAAACAATACCAAAAGAATGAGAAACTAGAAGAAAACGTGAAATATCTCATTGAAAAAAACAACTGATCTAGAAACAGATCCAGAAGAGATAAATTTTTTGTTTATTTATTTTATATCATTACAATAATCTTGTAGTAGGAGTAAACATAAACTCCCCCCCCCAAAAAAAGATGAGAAACCTCAAGAGTAGTGAGAGAGGAAAAAAAATGTACTTCAGTCTGTGTTCAGATTCCAATGACTCTCTCTCTGGGATGAGTTGCCTTCTTTGTCATAAGTCCACCAAAGAAGTTACTTCAATATTTTTCCCACAGTTGCTATTACTAACTGTATTTCCCTCCACTCTATTCCTCCCTACTCTCATTTATTATATTTTCTCTCTTTCCTTTCACCCTGTCCCTCCTCAGAAGTCTGTTTTATCTGACTACCCTCTCCTATGATCTTCCTTTTCTTCTATCACCTCTTCCTCTCTTCCCTCCCCCCACCATTCCCCCTTATCCCAACCCTATCTTCTCATTTTTCTCTAGGGTAATATAGATTTCTATACCCTATTAAGTGGGTTTATTATTTCCTCTATTAGTCATTTCTGATGAGAATGAAGGCTCACTAATTCCCCCTTGCTTTCACCCATTCCACTCCATTGAAAAAACTTTTTTCTTGACTCTTATGTGAAATATCTTAGCCCCTTCTTCCTCTCCTTTCTCTTCCTCCCAGTACTTTTATCACCCCTTGACTTCATCTTTTTTTACTAGATTATACCATTATATTCAGTTCCTTCCTGTGCCTTATCTATATGTGCTCCTTTTGACTAACTGCTCTTATAAATGAGAAAGTTCTGGGGTGGCTAGGTGGTGCAGTGGATAGAACACTGGCCCGGGAATCAGGAGTACCTGAGTTCAAATCCGGCTTCAGACACTTAATAATAACTGTGTGGCCTTGGGTAAGTTACTTAACCCCACTGCCTTGAAGAAAATAAAAAATAAAAATAAATAAATAAATGAGAAAGTTCTTATGAGTTATCAGTATCTTCTTCCCATACAGGAATACAAACAGTTCGACATCATTAAGTTCCTCATAGTCCTTCTCATCTACCCTCTCTATGGTTCACCTGAGTTCTTTACTTGGAGATCAAGCTTTCTGTTCAGCTCTGGTTGTTTCAATAGGAAAGTTTCAGCATCCCCTGTTTCATTGAAAGTCCATCTTTCCCCTGAAAGAGGATGTTCAGTTTTCCTGGGTAGCTGATTCTCAGTTGTAAACCAATATCTTTTACCTTATGGAAGAGTATATTCCAAACCCTACAAGCCTTTAATGTAGACACTGCCAGAACTTGTGTAATCCTGACTATAGAACGATAGTAGTCGAATTGTTTGTTTCTGGCAGCTTTTAATATTTTCTCTTTGACTTGGGAGTTTTGGAATTTAGCTATAGTATTCCTGGAAGTTTTTCTTTTGGAATCTTTTTCAGGAGGTAACTGATGATTTCCCTCAATTTCTATTTTACCCTTGCTTCTAGGATCTCAGGGCAATTTTGCTGTATTATTTCTTGAAAAATGAAGTCTAGACTCTTTTTCTGGTCATGACTTTCAGGCAGCCCAATAATTTTTAAATTATCTCTTCTGGATCTATTTTTGAGGTTGGTTGGTTTTTCAACAAGATATTTCACATTTTCTTCTAACTTTTCTGGGTTTTTTGGGAATAGTTTTATTTCTTCCTGATTTCTTGCAAAGTCATTGCCTTCCTTTAGTTTCATTCTACATTTGAAGGAGTTATTTTCTTCAGAGAACTTTTTTATCTCCTTTTCCATCTGGTAAGTAATGCTTTTTTTTTTTTAGGTTTTTGCAAGGCAAATGGGGTTAAGTGGCTTGCCCAAGGCCACACAGCTAAGTAATCATTAAGTGTCTGAGACCAGATTTGAACCCAGGTACTCCTGACTCCAAGGCCAGTGCTTTATCCACTACGCCACCTAGCCGCCCCGAAAGTAATGCTTTTTAAGGCATTTTTTTCTCCTCATTTGCCTTTTGTTGATTTTTCCATTTGGCCTAAACTGGTTTTTAACATATTGTTTTCTGCAGTGTTTTTTTTGTATTTCTTTCACCAAGCTGCTGACTTGGTTTTCATGATTTTTCTGCATTGCTCTCATTTCTCCTCCCAATTTTTCCTCTACCTCTCATAATTGCTTTTCAAAATCTTTTTTGATTCATAGCCTGAGCCCATTTTCTATTTCTCTTGGAGTTTTGGATACAGATGCTGTGGCTTGTTTCACCTTAGGGCCCACAGTGGTGACCTCCCTCCCGGAGGGGAACTGAGAATGAGTCAAGCCACTACTGCCTTATGCCTCCAGCTCTATTTTATCACTACTTAGCTATTACATATATACTGTTAGGTCTTCTGGGGTAGAGCAAAGAATAATGAGATAATTGGGGGATACACAAATGGTGTGTATGTGCAGCATCTTGCATTACAGGATAAGGGGGTACATTAGGGAGGAGGTGATAAAACACAGCTGTGTCTAGTGCTCTTGGTCTGTGGGGTGCAATGTCCAGCTCCCAAGGACCCCAGTGCACCTTTATCTGTAAGGGTGGCTTGCCAGCTCCTGAGACTGTCCAAATGGCGGTTTACTTGGAAATGATTTGTGTCATGGCTGTTAGAATAGCCTGTGTACCTACATACAGAAGCTTCAGTTTTATCATCTTCTGAATCTTCCATGGGACCAAGGTAATTTTCTATGGTAAGATTTTTCTTTTCCTTTTGTTTGCTCATTTCCCCAGCCTATGACTAATTTACCACACTTCCAAGGCTTTGTGGGGGGGGGGGTTGGGACAACCCACAGTAACCTTAATTCCTCCAAGGTCTTATGAGAGACTCTGAGCCCAAACTGTCACCTGGATTTGAGTGTGGGCAAACAGTTAAGTCCCACCCCAGGGAGAGCAGAGAGACCTTTGCAGTCTCCCCCCCCAAACCCTTTTACTGTCCGTGGGCTGTGCTCTGGAAGTGCAGGCTGGCTTCCCCAATTCCTGCTGCAGGTTCTCATGTAGGGCTGCTCTGAGGCTGGCACTTGCTCTGCACTCACTCTGGTGTGACAGAGTTCTCTCACCACCATTTCAAGCTGTTCCTGGCATTCCCAGGAAACATATTGTTTTCTTCAGTAATTTTTTGTATTTCTTTCACCAAGCTGCTGACTTTGTTTTCATGATTTATCTGCATTGCTCTCATTTCTCCTCCCAAGTTTCCTCTACCTCTCTTAACTGCTTTTCAAGTCTTTTTTGAGCTCATTCATAGCCTGAGCCCATTTTCTATTTCTCTTGGAGGTTGGAAACTGTCCCCTCTACCTCAGACCCAGGAGCCCCCAGGAATCTAGGCACCCAGACCAGCTGCACTATGCTACAGCTGTGGCTGCAATCACAGTGACTTTTTCCAACCCCAGGTCCCAGTGAGATGGACCTTTCTCATGGAACTTCTAAGTTGTCTTGGACTGAGAAATTGTATCACTCAGGCTTTCTGTGGGTTCTGCCCCTCTAAATTTTGGCTAGAGTCATAATTTGATGACTTTTGGAGTTTTTTTGGGGGGGAACAAGTTTCTGGGGATCCCTGCCTTCACACCACTATCTTGGCTCCACCCCTCCCCCCAGGAGAGACAATTTAAAAATTATTGGGCTACCTGAAAGTCATGGGCAGGAAAAGAGCCTTGACTTCATTTTTAAAGAATTTCTACAGGAAAATTGTCCTGATATCCTAGAAGCAAAGGGCAAAATAGAAATTGAGAGAATCCACTGATCTCCTGAAAAAGATCCAAAAAATAAATAAATAACCCCCAGGAATATTATAGACAAATTCCAGAACTACCAAGACAAAGAGAAAATATTACAAGCAGCCAGAAGGAAACAATGCAAGCATCATAGAACTATAGTCAGGATCATACAGGACTTAGCAGCATCCACATTACAGGCTCATAGGGCTTGAAATATAATATTCTAGAAGACAAAATAAAGCTTGGAATGCTACTGAGAATCAACTACCCAACAAAACTGAACATCTTCTTCCAGGGCAAAAGATTCAGTGACACAGGGGAATTTCAAATGTTTCTCTTGAAATGACCAGAGCTGAATGGGAAGTTTGATCTTCACATACAGGTCTCAGGTGAAGCATAGAGAGTGGAGGAGAAGGGTAAATTATGAAGGCTATAATGATGATGAACTGCATGTATTCCTGCATGGAAAGATGATACTGATAACAATCATATGAACCTTCTCTTTTATTAGAACAGTTAGAAGAAGCATATGGAGAAAAGACACAGGAGAGAGCTGAATTTTTATAATATGTAAAGATGAATTTGTATAATTTGTAAATAATTTGTATAATACATAAAAATGGAGTCAATGGGTGAAATGGGAGAAAGGGAAAGGATAATAAGATATTTCATGTAAAAGAGTCAAGAAATAGCTTTTGTAGTGGTATGGAAGGGCAATGAGGGAACCTTCATTCTCATCAGAAATGACTCAGAGAGGAAACAACATACATAATAGAGTATAGAAATCAAAGAAAAAGTAGAGAGCAGATGGGAGAAAGGGGACAGGGGGAGGGGAGAGGTATGTAAGTGATTGAAGAGAGTGTAGATCTTAGGAGAGGGTAGTCATATATAATACATTTTCTTTTGTACTTTTTTTTTTAGGTTTTTGCAAGGCAAATGGGGTTAAGTGGCTTACCCAAGGCCACACAGCTAGGTAATTATTAAGTGTCTGAGACCGGATTTGAACCCAGGTACTCCTGACTCCAAGGCCGGTGCTCTATCCACTATGGCACCTAGCCGCCCCATCTTTTTTACTTTTTGCAAGGTCATGGGATTGGGTGGCCTGTCCAGGGCCACAGGACCAGGTGGTTGCTGGGCTTCTGGGGTGGGATGTAGGCTTGGGGTCTCTTGGCCCCAGGGCCAATGCACAACATATTTTTGAAAAGAGACAGACTGAAAGGAGAGAGAAAATATAATAAATGGTTGTAGGGAGGAATGGATGGAGAGAATTACAAGCAGCGACAGCAACTGTGGAAAAATATGGAAGTAACTTCTCTGATGGATGTATGATAAAGAATGCTATCTACCCATTGATAGAGCTGATGGTATCAAAACACAGACTGAAGCACATTTTTTCCTCTCAGTCTTTCATTTTATTTCTCATGAGGTTTTTATCTTTGTGGGGGAGGGGGGGTTATGCTTACTTTTACAAGAAGAGTATTTTAGTAATGTGTAAATAAATAAAAATGTAAATTAAAATTAAAAAAAAAGAAAAACGAATGGTACCAACTCACACCTATAAAAATAACAAATGCTGGAGGTGATGAAGGGAAAATAGGTACACTAATGGATTGTTAGTGACATAGTGAACTGGTTTGATCTTCCCAGGTAACAACATGAAACTAGGCTCAAATGATTGCAGCTCTTTTTGTTGTAACAAAAAATTGGAAATTGAGAGGATGTTCATGAATTGGGCAATCCCTGAACAAGTTATGACATATGATTGTTATGAATACCATTGTGCTTTGGGAAATGATGAAGAATGGTTTCAGGAAAACATACAAGACTCATGTTAATTCATGTGAAGTGAAATAAGGACAGTCAGGAGATCATTGGACACAATAACAGCAGTGTTCTAATGATCATCAATTGTGAAACATTTGGCAAATCCAAGATGGTTCTAAAAAATACTATCTTCCTCCAGAGAGAAAACTGTTGAACTCTGAGTACAAATTAAAGTGTAATTGTTTTGCTTTTTTTTTGCACTATGACTAATATGGAAATATTTTACATGATTTCAAATGTATAATTGATATCATCTTGCTTTCTCAGTGAATGGGAGGAAAAGAATTTGAAAATCAAAATTTTAAAGAAAAAATGTTAAAATGATACATTTTTAAAAGCTGGTTATTACATTTAATTGGAAAAAATAAAAAGTAAAATTTTTCACTTAAAAATATTGAGTTGCAATCCTAAACCTACTTCCCTTCAGCCAACTCAAAATGAGGGATTTAGCAGGATTACTATAACCCCCTCCCAAACACACACACACACACACACACACACACACACACACACACACACACACAGTGTTTGAAATCTCTTCTCCCATTATCCAATAATACTGAGTTCTTTTTCCCCCACCCCTTTCTCCAAAGTTCAAGGTAGAGATCAGATAGCTGCCACAGGAAGCAGGGAGGGGCCTCGGTCTTTGAGGAAGAATCTCAAGTTCACGTCAGGAGTTAACAGCCAGTCCCTACCCATCCTTGTTCTCCTTGGGTCATCCCCCAGGCTGTGGAGGGTGGGGTCTGGGGCTTTGAGTTGATAATGGAACGAAAAGACCTTTCTCTCTCTCTCTACTTCCAAATTTCACATACTAAAACTCTAGAGGACAGAGTGAATAGGATTGCTATTGAAAGCAGAGACTCTGTGAGTAACTTCTCCCTCTTTCTCCCTCACACCCAACCAATGCTGTCTCTTCTGGGACCCCACCAAGAGATAAGGAGGGGACACTTTTCTTCTAATACTATTTTTTTAAAAACTAACTATCCCCTTTTTTGGTCAACAACAATGAGAAAAAGAAAAATAGTAGGAGCAATTGCAGCAGCTGCTGTATAATATTTTAATATCTGCCAGGGAAGTTCCCTGCCTCACTCTCCCATTCATTTTTCTCCTCTCCTTTTCCCTTTTCCCTCTCCTGCTCTCAGAATTTTTGATGGACGAAAAGAGGGGAAAATCCTATCTTAAGGTGAGGGGTATTACTATGGAGAGCTTATAGGTGACTGAATTAATTGGGAAGGGGTGAATCATAGGAGTCCAACTTTTAGATGGAGAAGGGAAATCAGAATTCATTTAGATCAGTGTGTTGATTTTATACATAGGGAAACCAAGGATCTAATATAGATGAAGATCTATATCTCTTATAATGGGAAGTTGTAAGTAATAGTAGGAATGGTTGCTATTTGAATGCAGGTCCCCTGATTTTAATTTGCACTGTTCTACCAGCCTAGGAGAAAATGGAGAGGGATACAATGCCAGGGTAAAACACAGCCAATTTTGCTTTTTATTTTGTACGGTGTCTGGGTCATGGATAGCTACTCCTCGTCACTGAAAAGATCACAGTGCAGAGCGTTGGAGATTCAGAACTGAGAAACAGTGCCCTTCCTGAAGAAATTTTCAACAAACAGGTATAATTATTTACACAGAAAATATTGCAGTGCTTAGGTTAGATTACATTATAGGACTGAATTTTCAGGGAGATGTGGGTCTGGGGCAGCTCTTTTCCAAGAATGATTTTAGTCAACCAAGATTTCTGTGGGTATGTGTGGGAAGAGGGAGGGGTGAAGTTTTCTTAAAGAACAGTCTCTGGGTGGCACCATGGAAGGCTTGGCTTGGAGCAGTGATAACAAATCTAAGAGAAAATCAGGTCTCACACATGGGTATGGTATTATCAACCAAGGCAGTTTCTTAATTTGTATAAACCTTATCAAGGAATACAATCAAAACCTCTCAGAAGGATAAATGTCAAACTCCTTCCTTGACTGTTCTACATTCTCTCTCTTACAGCCATGTGGCTCTACCTGGTTGGCCTCGTTGGCCTCTACTATCTCTTTCGCTGGTACCAGGAGAGGCAATTGGTGAATAACCTTGAAGACAAATTTGTCTTCATCACGGGCTGTGACTCTGGATTTGGAAACCTCCTAACTAAACAGCTGGACCTTCGAGGTCTGAGGGTGCTGGCAGCCTGTTTAACAGAGGAGGGGGCTGAGCAGTTGAGACGCCGGACTTCGGACAGGGTGGAGACAGTGATCCTAGATGTAACTAAGACTGAGAGCATCAATGCAGCTGCCCAGTGGGTGAAAGAGCGTGTGGGAAACAAAGGTAGCACCTAGATTTCTTTATTCAATTTGTTTCTGGGAAGAAATTCAATCTGACATTTGTAAAGTAACAGTTATGTGAAAAGTACCATACGAGTTAAAATAAGACACAGTTTTCACTTTTAATGAGTTTTGACAATATCATATGGAGATTATATGTACTCAAATAATTAATAATACAAAAGACAATGAGAGAAGTTCAAAGGAAAAGAATCAAAATCTCTGAGAAAATTTTAAGAGGCTGCTATCATTTTTAGTTAGGGAAGTCAAAAAAGATTTCATTAAGGAGAGATTTCAACAAACAGACCTGGTGAAGAAGGGAGTCCATTTCAGGTATGGATCAAGAAAGAGAGGTATGATCTGAGCAGATGGATGGAAATAGTTTGGTCAGTAAAAGAGAAACAAATTCCTATAGAGAGAGGCAGGACATGATTAAACTTATAATGGTTTTATTCTACTGGAGTCCTCAAGGTCCAGTTCTATCATCAGCCTCATCAATTCCTTTTTCCTCAGTCACTTGTATCCCTTGTTTCTCTCCATTGTCCTCTGCTTGGACCTCAAGGTAAAGCTATCTTCTCTTTCTTTTTTCTTTTCTCTTTTAGCCAGGCAATGGGGTTAAGTGACTTGCCCAAGGTCATACTGCAAGGTTATTATTATTGTTGTTATGGTTTTTGCAAGACAGTAGGGTTAAGTGACTTACCCAAGATCACACAGCTACATAATTATTGTCTGAGGTTGGATTTGAACTCAGGTCCTCCAGCCCCTGGAGTGGTGCTCTATCTACTGAGTCACCTAGCTGTCCCTTGTCATCTTTTTTTTTTCCTTTGCTTTTTGCAAGGCAAATGGGGTTAAGTGGCTTGCCCAAGGCCACACAGCTAGGTAATTAAGTGTCTGAGACCAGATTTGAACTCAGATACACCTGACTCCAGGGCCAATGCTCTATCCACTGATCCACCTAGCTGCCCCTGTCATCTCTTTCATATTTATATCTCTAGAGTTCTCAGGACAGAGGTTGTTTTTTTTTTGTTTTGTTTTTGTTTTTGTTTTTTGTATATAGGACTCAGTGCTAGGGAGTGACCAGGTTAAAAACTAAAAAAAGTAAGGCTTGGCAGGCTAAGTGATAGGAGAATGCATACTCCAAGACTTCCTAAAGGGTTATTCTATATTTGAGGGGACATTACTTTTCCTAGATCTGAGGAGATGACTTTGCAAAGACCCCAGTTTGCTGAAGGAGAGAGGGAAGTTATGTTTTAAGGTCTAAGCTATCCTCTATCTTTATTTGAGAGGTCAGTTATCAGGGGAAGAGTGGTGGGACCTCTGGAAGATCTTTCCAGTTCTTAGAGAATAAATGTACCATGGGTGATTCAAGAACAGATGAGAAAATAGAATTTAGAGCTAGTAAGTAGGAGTTCTTAGCCTGGATTCTGATCTTATATAGATCAAATATAGACACACATATTAATATATTTAATTTTGATAACTGTCAATATTGATTTCCTTTATATTTTATTTTACACACTTAAAAATACCATTCTAAAAAGAGGTCCATAGGTTTCATCAGACCACCTAAAGGATCCATGATGTAAGGAAAGTCAAAATCCTTTGATTGTTCAACCCCTTCACTTATTGATGAAAAAACTGAGCCCTGAAGAGATGAACTCCTTAAAATTACCTAGCCAAGAAATTGTAGAGTTAAAATTTCACAGGAGTATAGCTAATCACTTAGCATTTATTAAATGCCTACTGTTAGGGAATTTGAGGCAATACATACAAATGAGACAATCCTTACTTTCAAGGAATTTATATTCCTTTTGTTTTAATTAAAAATTTTTTAATCAGTAAAAATCTACTTTCTCTCCCATCCCACTCCACCCCCAACTGAGAATGAATGAAAACACACACACACACACACACACACATTCTTTATTCTGAGTCATCTCTTTAACAGAATATGAATGGCATGTTTTATCATTAGTCCTCTGGAATCATGATTGGTCATTAAACTGACCTGAGTTCTGAGGCTTTCAAAGCCTTTTAACATTACAATACTGTTGTCACTATTACAAACTTATTCTCCTGGCTCTGCTTATTTCACTGTGTGGGAATCCCCATAAGTCTTTAGAGGTTTGTCTGAAAACATTCCCTTGATCATTTTTCTTTTTTTTTTCTTACTTATATTCCAAGTTATAAAAAATTATTTTAATTGAAATTTTACTTTATTTTTATAATTACATAGTATGGTAGTTTTTCAACATTCATCCATTTGCAAATTTATGAGTTGCACATTTTTCTACTATCCTCTCTTCCCTCCTCCCTCCCCCTCCCCATGGCAGAGAACAATCTAGTAACATCATAAAGCTAGGTGGCATAGAGGATAAAAGTTCTAATCCAGCTTCAAGCATTTTACTTTTACTAGCTGTGTGACCTTGGGCAAGTCATTTAACCCTGTCTATTCCACATCCAGGACCATCTCCAGTCATCCTGGTTCATATCTGGCCATTGGTCCCAGATGGCTCTGGAGGAGAAAGTGGGACTGGTGACCTAGCACAGCCCCCAGCCCCTTACTCAAATCCAATCCATCTGCTTTTCAAGCCATTACCTCCCTGATGTCATGGTCTTTGAAAATTAAGCACAAACTTTTTTTAATTTACATATTAGTCATGTTGTGGAAGAGGAATCAGACAATGAGGAAAGGCAGAAAACCATGAGATAGGAAGGAAAAACATTAGGGAAGTTATTTAAAAGTGATCATAGTATGCATTCAGATTCCCTGATTTTTTTTCTCTGGACGTGGACCTTCATCATTTCTTACAGCCCAATAGTATTCTATCACATGTAGACGGCAAGGTACCATTACTTGTTATTCCTTCCCTAATTGGAGAGCACCCCTTCAGATTAAATTCTTTTCTGTTTCAGAAAAAAAAAGTTAGTATAAATATATATTTTAAATTACTGACTTTGTTTTCCTTAGAACCACTCTCTCCCTTAATCTACCTTCCTCTTATTCCCCCCCCCTTTTTTTTAGATTTTTCAAGGCAATGGGGTTAAGTGGCTTGCCCAAGGCCACACAGTTAGGTAATTATTAAGCATTTGAGGCTAGATTTGAATTCAGTTACTCCTGACTCCAGAACCGGTGCTCTATGCACTGTACCACCTAGCCGCCCCAGAAATAATTTTTAAGATTAATTTGTCATTGTTCTAAATTTAAGCACTGTCTGTATGATTAGAAAGAGAGAGCTTCAAATTGACATTCTCTCTTCATGCCCTTGAATGTGTCTCTACCCAAGATATTTTGAAAAACATTTATAAGCATCTTGAACAAGGACAATTTTATGATCAGATATAGATTAACATTCTTCAGCTGATAGTCATTTAATCTTTAAAGTATACATTATGACCCTATTAGTATTATTAAAGATCATAGAGGGAATCTAAATAGACCAAAGACTTGGGAGTGGTTCTGTTATGTTTTAATGATTTTTAAACTTTGCTAAAACAAATACATACTTATTTAATTTTAAAAAGTGTTAGGTGTGGAATGGATCACTGATGGTAAAAGGGAAGAGAAAGGAAGCGTAAGGAAAATCATCTCATATAATGGGATGGATAAGTAGAAATCAAGGAGGAAGTGGTAAGGGAAACAGGTAACTCGAATTTCAATTCATCTGAACTGGTCAAAGATAGGAAGAACACACACACACACACAAATGTATGTACAAACACAGAATTGAGTAGAAAAATAGATTTTACTCAACAGGGGAAATAAGAGGGAAAGGGAAAACGGGAAGGAGGGTAGATGCAGATAGGGGATTAGTCTTCAGCAAAACAAACTAAGAATTTACAAAATATTTATAGCAGTTCATTTTAAAGCAGCAAAGAATTGTTATCTAAAGAGTACCCACCAACTGTGGAAGGGCTGAATAAAGAATGGGATGAAATATTATTGTGTCATAAGAAAGGATGAAATTTGATTACTAACTAATCAGTGAATTTGGAAGAAGTTTAGATTGAGGACATATTTATTTCTTAATACTTTCATTTGAATTTTTAAATTCTGAAAGGAGAGGAGAAAGAGAAAGAAAAGAGAGCCCAAGACAGAGTCTTGTGGTACAGTGACAATCGGGGAGAATGGTAATCAACAAAGGAAACAGTGTTCTCAAAACTCTAGAAGAGGCTGAAAGTAAGAGGAATCAGTGAGGCTAGGTCAACAATATCTGGAGAAGGGGCAGCTAGGTGGCGCAGTGGATAAAGCACCAGCCCTGGAGTCAGGAGTACCTGGGTTGAAATCTGGTCTCAGATACTTAATAATTACCTAGCTGTGTGGCCTTGGGCAAGCCGCTTAACCCCATTTGCCTTGAAAAAAAAACCTAAAAAAATTAAAAAAAAAACCAATATCCAGAGAAGCCTAGGAGAATGAGGGCTGGGAAAAGACCATGAGATTTGACAATTAGAAATTGCTGGTAGATTGGAGAGAGAAATTTCCTTTGAATGACAAGGTATGAATCTAATTTGCAAAAGGTTGAGTGGAGATTGAAAAGAAGTAGAGTCAATGAGTATAGGCATCTTTTTCTATGAGTTTAGATGAGAAAAGGAGAGATATAGGATGATAGACTGAGGTAGGGTCTAGTCAAGGGATGTGTGTGTGTGTGTGTGTGTGTGTGTGTGTGTGTGTGTGTGTAAAAAGAAGTTTAGAGATAGTAAATGATTTACCCAAGGACCACTATAAAATATCGGAGATGGGATTGGAGCCGAATTTATCCTGAGTTGGTGCTCTTTGTACTTTATCATATAGCCTCTCTTGAAATTGTGACATACTTAGTCCTGTCTGTGTGGGTTAGAGGAGAGAAGGCCATCTAACAATTTTTAAAATTAAATAAGTATGTATTTGTTTTAGCAAAGTTTTCTGAAATCTTTTAAAAAATGCCAGTCATCCCCAATTACAGAACCCTCTTTTTTTAAAAAAAAAATTTTTAATTTTTTAAAAATTTTGTTTTATTTTTAAGTAAAATAAGAATTTCTATAACAGAATAATAAAAAAGATAATTGCACATGAAACTGCAAACCTACTGTTTATTCCTGGTCTACCTTCTCTCAACATAGTTCATCATAAATTCTTCCCTTTCTTCATAGATCTGACAGTCAAAGGTGTTCTTAAACAGGTGTTACTGTATACAGTGTTATCTTGGTTCTGCTCACTTTGGTCTTCATGGTTTCTTGCAAGTCTTTCCATCTTTTTCTTTTTCTCTTTTCTTTTTTGTTTGCAAGGCATTGGGGTTAAGTGACTTGCCTAAAGGTACACGGTTTGGAAATTAAGTGTCTGAAATCAGATTTGAACTCAGGTCCTCCTGACTTCCAGGGCTGTTACTCCATTCACTCACCTAGCTGCCTCTCCATGTTTTTCTAAAATCATTGAGTTCATCATTTTTTTTTTAGGTTTTTGCAAGGCAAATGGGGTTAAGCGGCTTGCCCAAGGCCACACAGCTAGGTAATTATTAAGTGTCTGAGACCAGATTTGAACCCAGGTACTCCTGACTCCAAGGCCTGTGCTTTATCCACTAGGCCACCTAGCCGCCCCCCACTAGACCACCTAGCTGCCCCAAGTTCATCATTTTTTATAGCACAGTAGAAAACCCTCCCTTGTAACAAAAGAAGCAACCAAAAAGTTAAGCAAAGCAACTGGTAATGCAACCATTGTTAAACAGTATGTACAACATTCTGTATTTCTAGTCTACCTCTTCTCTTTGAGTTATAGTTTATCATCTTTTTTTCTGGAACTATATTGATCATAAATAAAGATAAGTTTAGGAGTGCCTGACCAAGCTAGGGAAGAGAGTTTAGAAGGATTCCAGAACATTAAAACCAGATTTATGCATAAAACTAATTTGCTCACCAATCCCAATCAGTCCTTCTTACGTAACTCACACAATTTTAGAAGTCTCCAGCCCTGAGGTTAGTTTTCCCTCAATCCTAACTCAACTGTTTTTCACTTGTTTCTCTGGTCACTCATGCTGCCCCATCAGTTTTTCTGACAAATTAAATCTGACCATCAATCAGTACCTCAATGAACTTACCTCCTCTATGGAGTCTCCCCTAGTTAACCCTTCCCCCCTTCATAATCTTGTCCTTACTTCTGGATTTCCATAATGCTTCTAAGTAGATCCCATTCCACACTACCCAACATTCACCTCAGAACTGCTTTCTGTAGAAGCATATTTAAGGAGAGGCAACTAACCAGTTTTGTGAACATGGACAAGTCTCCATACTTTCCTGTGCCTCAGTTTCCTTATCTGCCAAATGAGAATGTTACAGATAGTGATCCCCAAGGGTTCTTTTGGGTTTATGCTTTCAAGTGTTATCTCTCCCACTTCAAATGTGAGGTCTTCAAAGGTAATAGAAGTGTCTCCTTGCAGTAAGAACCCAGGAATGCCAATGATCTGTACCTAATAAATATGACTTAATTTAATTTGAATTAAGACAGCACTGATTCTTGCTAACCCCTCAGGAGGGTCCTAACCAGAGCTTCCCACTCTTCCCAGGGCTCTGGGGCCTTGTGAATAATGCTGGCATCTCCTTACCCTCTGCCCCCAATGAGTGGCTGATCAAAGAAGACTTCCAGAAAGTGATTGATGTGAACCTCATTGGTATGATTGAGGTGACATTGAGCCTATTATCCCTGGTGAGGAAGGCCCGAGGTAGGATTGTCAATGTCTCCAGTGTCATGGGCCGGCTGTCTCCCTTTGGTGGTGGCTACTGCATTTCTAAATATGGTGTTGAGGCTTTCACCGACAGTCTCAGGTAATGGGACTACCCTGGGGTTGCTTCTCCCACTTGTACCTTCAGTGAAGACTCTCACCACCTCCCAGCCAGTGTTAACTGACCCATATCACCTGTTGAGGTTGTGGTTACCACTTCTTAATTGCTTCCTCCTATATGGTTCCATCCCAAGCCCCTGTACCCTCCTGTTTATCCTACTTTCCCACTCAGCTGCTTTCCATAAAAATAATGATATTAAAAATCTTATTTTTATATCTCTTTAAGATTTTAAAGTACGTTCCCCATAACAGCCCCATAAGGTAGGCATTACATTGTATTATTGTCCCCATTTCACAGATGATGCCCCTGAAACTGAGAGCTTGTAACTTGCCCAAGCTCACAAATCCCATTTATATTGTTTTTATTGTCTCTGAGGGCCATGGTGAAGAACCTAAAGATCATCCAATAGGACTCGGAGCCTCCATGTAATTATATGCTTGGCAAGGGCATTATTATTGCTATGTCCCCCCTTAACTTCTGCTCCACCCTATCCTCTCCCAATCTATCCCAAGACTCTATTTTTGATCCTTCAATTTTCAGTCTATTCCTCCATGCCCTTTCATAGTATGCTTCAATTCTATCTGTACCATAGGCGGGAATTTGTCCACTTTGGGGTGAAGGTTGCCATGATTGAGCCTGGCTTCTTTAGGACCAACATCACCAATAAGGAGATTTTTGGAAAGAGCCACCAAGAGTTGTGGAATCGATTGGACCCTGAAGTCAGGGAATGCTACGGCCAGACATTCTTCAATTCCAGTGAGTCATCCCCGTCCATTCATTCCCTTGATTTAGTTGGGAGAGAGTTCTCAGCTGAAACAGAAAGTACCCTCCTTGTCAGTAAGCCCCACGTGCCCTGCTCTAATGGAACTGGGCCTGATAAATCCGGAAGAAATATGGCATCTTAGAGACCATGGAATCCAATCCCAACAATTTTATAGATGAGAAAATGGAGGCTCTTAGAAATTAAGTGACTGACCCAAAGTCAGTGATGGATAGAGCTCAGATTAGAATGTAAGATTCCAACCACCTCAATGGTCAACAAGCCTCCACCTACTGCATCCAGGAACACTGCTAAGAGAAGCAGAGAAAGGAATAAGCATTTATATAGCTCCTACAATTTACCAGCTCTGTGCTAAGAGCTTTTGTTTTAACAAATATTTACTCCTTTCTACAACCCTACAAGGTAAGAGCAAATAGTTAACATTTATATATCATTTACCATGTCCCATACACTGTGACAAGTCATTTATCTCATTTGGGAGGGAGATGGTACTACGATTTTCATTTTTCATTTGAGGAAAGTGTGACAAACAAGGGTTAAGTAATTTTTTTTTGTCCTTCATTTTCGAAGAAGACCCTGACATCAGGGAAGTGATGCCATGAGAACCCCCACCCCCAACTCAAATCCAATTCATGTGCTTGTCATGGCATCAGTTCCCTGATGTCGTTTCAAAAATGAAGGACAAATATCATCATTGGTTAAGTAACAAATCTAGGCTTGTGTAACTAGAAACTGTTCAAGACCAAATCTGAACTCCATAACCCCATTGCTTTGTCCACTATGCCACCAGCTGCCTCCAGTGCAGCTGAGGATCAGATTGTGAACTCATTGAGGGAAGGGACTGTCTTTCACAATCCTTTGTAGCTCCTTTGCTTAGCACTGGTGCAGCATTTATCTTCCAGATGAGATAGATTACTTAGCACAGTGTCTGGGACATGGCAAATGATATATGAATGTTAGCTATTTGCGATTACCTTTAGGGCTGATGTAAGAAGCAAATATTTGTAAAGACAAAACCTCTTAGCACAGAGCTTAATAAATGTTTACTGACTGATTAAGCTCTGGGGATATGAAGAAAGACAGAAGCTGAAACAACCTTTAATTCCAAATCCAAACCCTCTTCTCTTAGTTGCATGTTGTAGGGAGCTGAATGTGAGAGTGTCTTGTAGATAAATGGTCTGGTGGATGCAGGGTTCATTTCTGAGCTTGAGTTGTAGGGGGGATGAACAGGATCAAGCCAGCTATGGCCTCAGCTGTGGCCTCTGCCAATCCAAAAACCTACCAGGACTTTGGTACCTTCTTCCAAAGGGCATACTAACCAGAGGTGGGGAGGGGGAGGAAGGTGGGGCACTACATCCAAGCAAAGTTAACTTTCCCCTTTTTATTATTCTGTTCCCACAGTGATCCAATATACAGACAAAATACAAAGTTACTGCAGTTCAGACCTCTCCTTGGTGACCAACTGCATGGAGCATGCCTTGACCTCTTGCCATCCGCGGGCCCGATACTCAGCCGGCTGGGATGCCAAGATGATTTATATCCCTTTGTCCTATTTCCCCTCTAGACTAACAGATGCCCTATTTTTGTGGAATTCTCCCAAGCCTGCCTATTCCTTATGATACTAGGAGAAGAGAGAATGACAAGGCAAGAGGAAAAGCAGTATATATATATATATATATATATATATATATATATATATATATATATATACATATATATATTTAGTGAGGAATATGGTATGTAATAGAGCAGAGAAAGGATACTGGAGAGAATAAAATTCAATAAACATTTATTGGGCATCCATTACGTACAAGATTCGTTGCTAGACTCAAATGAGAATATGAAAATGAGTAAAACCTGAGTCCTGCCCTCAGTAGTAGTAATAATAATAATAATAATGATGATGATAATAAAATAGCATTTATAGATCACTCTACCAAGCATGATTTCATTTGATCTTAACACAGGAAGTAGATGCTATCATTATCCCTATTTTACAAATGAAATAGGTTAAGTGATTTGCCCAGGCTCACACAAAACTAACAAAGGTTTGAGGTTGGAATTGAATTCAGGTGTATTGAATTTAGCCTGGCTGTCTGAGCAACCTTGTGGAATTTAGTGGAATAGAAAAGGCCTGGAATGGTGGTGGTAGAGTCACAGAGGAGGAGAAGGCAGATTGGATGTAACCAGAAGAGAATCCACAAATGTACAGAGAGACTTTGGCCCAGCTGGGAAGAATGACCTACTTGGAACAGACTGGTACCTGCCTCTGTTGGTCCTTTGCCTGAAGAAAGTGTTTTCTGTTTTTTTTTTCTTTTCTCTCTCTGTCCATTCTCTGCTCAGAGGGTCTGTTGTCATCTCTGTGTGGGACAATTGCCAGTTAAATTAATTTTGGAGATCTCTCAAATTATGAAGAGAAAGCTTTATTCATTTCTGGAGGAATGGGACCCAACCAATTACAGAGACTGAGGCAAAAGCAAAAGACCCAAGAATCACATTTATCCTAACTTGACCCCCACCACCACCACAGACTCACCCTCATTAAGGAGGAATGTGGTCTTCACAATCTAGATGGTAAACTAATCTAAGGAAAAGAGCATATAACTCAAACTGAAACCAGATTATCTCTTCAGCCCCAGGAATTGAATGGATATCTGGCCTTCAACAGATAAAGGGGGGGTCAGTTGACTCTTCACAAATATCCCAGAAGTTGTTTGTCAGGGGAAGAGGGGCACATAGTTAACTATTCTCCAATCTATAATATTCTACTGAAGAAATCTCAGACTTTATCCCACTCAATCCCTCTTTTATTTTGATGAGATTTCTTCAAATTTCTGAGTAGGCCCTTAAGTCTAAATAACAACTCCCTAATTACCTCCTTACTTCCAAGGGACCCTTTTTAGATAAGCCCTATAATCATCATGATAATAGGTACATTTCCAGAGTTACTGCACCTCTTTCCACTGCAAGTTTTTATACCAATGTCTTTAAAAAGGTCTTCCTGGATCCAAAATTGATCAAACCAAATTCCTGATTTTGTGCCATTGGATCAACCCCAAGAATAGCTAATATACCTAGTGATATTCCTTAAATTATTTTTCTTGCAAATGGCCATTTCCACACTTTTCTTGCAAGTCCATACTGACTCATAATCAGAGTTTCCCTTAACAAGTCCTCCAGTTGCCATCATTAATCTCACATGAGTTTGAGGCCACCTATCTCTAAATTGTACAGTCCAGAATATGTGTACCCTGCTTCTGGACATGTCCAGACATTTGCTACTCCCCAGGCAAATATCCTGGTCAGTCAGTTATAAACAATAGTCACTCTGAAATGACTCAGTCATATGCTACCTGTGTTTCTCTCCTCTGGATCAGAATCCTGTGCCACAGTGCACCTCTGACCAGGAACTGAGAATCTAGACCAGACCCAGGGGTACTGCCACTCAAGGCCAATTCTCAAACTGCTGTGAACTACCAACAGTTAACTACACCAAAAGACTGGACATTGATTTCTGTCAGCTAGACTCTCCTCCCACCTTTACTAATGCCCCAGTGTCTAAATCAGAGATAAGACTCTCCATAGATAGGATATACAGACTCATATAGATATAATCATGCCACCCAATAATCTCCCTCTTTCTCTCTCAATGGAGAACATTTCCACCCTGCGTCCGCACCTCCTTTCCATAAAGAGAAGGACATAAGTAGGGGTGTTCCACTTACAGAGTCAAGGAGAAGTTACAGATAAACAGTGTACACATAGGTGAGAGATGGTGGAGATGAACTGGTCCAGTGTCTCTCCTCCTCTTCTCCCTTGAAGGTATCAGTGTCCTTCAGCATCTTCTGAATCTGTTCCAAAAAGTCCTCTCCAGCTCTGGTGACTAGTTGGGACCTTGTCTTCTGGTAGAGAAAATGCTTAACATGTTATTCAGATCAAAACACGTTTCCATCACAAAACAATGAGATTCTGGAGCTTATTACAATTTACAGTTTGCCTTATTGCCAACTGACACACATACTTCACTTTTAACACAAACTTCCATTAGTATTTTACTACATGAGCAAACTCCCAATGAGAATTATTACATTGACTCATGCTTATAACACATACATTCAACACATCTTTGTTCTAAGAGTACCCAGCATCTGGTTTAAAATAAAAAAATTTTAACCTTTGCTCTCATTACAATAATGATTCAAACATTCTTAACCAAAATGAATTTTGCTCCAAATATTCATATATTTTCCCTTTCCTGGTGTACTTATCTAACTCACATTCCTTTCCTTAAACTAGACCTTGAAACTGCAATTATCCTAAGAATTTCCCATTCTTCTCCTTACCTAAATATCTCCTCTAAGACAAAAACTAAGGAAACTTAATTCCTATCTTAGCATGTAACTGATAGCAGGTGTCAGAGCCGGACACCCAACCCATCTCTGGCTATTAGATCTAATTCACTAAAACTTCTTTTTCTAGTTTGCTAAGTAACTAACTATAAAGATCCAGGACATTAAAGGAAAATTCCTTTACAGATATAAGTATTGAATGTCAGTATCCAGGCAGAGGTCATGTGGGTAAGTCAAATGTCTTAGGCCAGATTTATTCTTCCAGGTGAGACATTATCCAAATATCATTTTGGAGAAATCAAGTCAAAGGGGTCCAATTTTGGCCATACTGACAAGCCACCCCTTTGGCTGCCCATCTCTGTCACCTGACATCTTTATCCCATTGGCTTCCTTGGCTCCACAAACATGACATTTATCCAGTAGCATTTCCTTTTATTGACCATCTTGGTATCTAATATAAGAGAAAAGTAAGTCCCATGATCTAAAATAGTTGTTTTACCTAGTTAGAACTTCCAGGGAATACAATTAACTAAATTCCAATTATGATCTTAATGAAACACCTACCTAAAGCTCTAAGTATCCTTCCTGGGTCTTTGCCTAAAACCAGGTATTCTAACTGTGACTGGCCCTACAGGCCTGTCTCCTACCTCTTACTAGAGACATCCCTTTGCCTGAAATCATATCTACTCCATCTCTATATAAAGATGGCATATCAGATTCTCCTAAACCAGAGAAACCTCCCTCTTGCCTGTTTGTATCTTACAAAAAATAAATGCCTCCTTTGTCCAGGAGATTGCACAGAAAAATCTCAAATTATCTTGTGTTGATCTTTCTCATATTACATGCTTTTGCTTCAAAGCAAACAATCACTACTTTGGAATATATATATGTAGATCTAAGACATTCCCAATTCACATATATAGTTAGAAACCTCTATACATAAACTTGTTTGCCTACTATCCATCCTCAATATACAAATGGTTATTTTTGTTTTGGCAAGGCAGTTGGGATTAATTGACTTGCCCAAGGTCATACAGCTAGATAATCATTAAGTGAGGTCTGATTTGAACTCAAGTTTCCTGACTCCAGGGCTGGTGCTCTATCCACTGCACCACCTAGCCGCCCTAACATACAAATTACTTTTCAGAATTCTTTAAAACCATTAGAACACCTTAGGTAGCTTTAAGTTTCCAACATGTGTTATTAATTTCACTAAGAGTAACACACAAATTGCTAGATTATACAAAGCAATCCCTCCATTAATACATTTTTCATGAACCCACAGATCTATCTCAGAAAGAGTCATACTTTTCATATTTTTCTTATTGCCCTTCAAAGCAATCAGACATTAATCCCAGATTTTAACAATACAGTATTTAAATGACATTCACAAGAGATAATTAAATATTGCAAATATAATCTCTTTGCAGATACAAAATGATATCACATAACTAATAAAAGTATCTTATTCATCAGTAAGTTACCTTACAATGGGAACCACACAATTGCCATTTATTCAGAGCCCCCATCAGCTGTCTGCAGTCACCAAGAGAGAAGTCCACATTCTTGACTTCTTTAGAATTAAACATACGTTGCTAATATACATTAATCATAAGATTCTTATTTAAACATCTCATTCTCCTTGGAACAAGAGTAAAATGCATATCCCATGATCTTTACACTTTTGTTTCTTTACCCAAATTCTCAGAATCCAATCTCATACGCATCACATTTGAAACCCCAATCAATAGCAACTAAATTTCCTAAAAGTTTAGTGTGATAAAACTTTAGAGTACCTTATACCGAGAATCCAGCACTCACATTCCAAATGCTCTATTCAAAATAAAAATACAATGGCATTTTTAGCATTATTAGGCTTAACATTAAAACGAATTAGAGCTTTTTCCCAAAAGAAATCAGTAAACATCACTGATAACATAGGTATTTCTCTTCTTAGTCAACCCAATACCACTTTTCTTTAACCCAAAGGTGTTACAATAAAGTTTACAATAAAATTTAAAATCCCAAACCACTTAACTCCTTGCAGAAGTTACATAGTGTTAAAATAGTTTATAATCCCAAACTAATTTAACAATCTAGGTTATTTAATTCCTCCCATTCTATACAAATTTTGTCAGAATGTTACAACATTAATATCCCTCTTTTAAAACCCTCAGTGTGCTTCCCCAAACTCTAGTTCAGAAACCCTAAATAGTGAGAGTCATTACTTTAAGGCCATGTGGCCAGATCAGATATTCATTAAGCGTGATTTCCTTTTAATAAATGCATCTCCTAACCCCTGGATTTTATATGTATTTTTCCTTTCCTATCACATATCTCACTTGTGATAGGGTCTCTTTCCCTTTAAGGCTTAAGTACTTAAGGTCTCTTCTCTCTCTCCCCCTCTACCTCCACAGGAGGGTGGGGCTCTCAGGTGGACTAGGTCTGGGGTTCAAGTCTTAACAAGATGGTAGATGGGATTGAGACCACCACTTGTCCAACCCACCAACCCTTCCCCAACACAGGGGGAAAGAATAAGGATAGGAAATCTTCCCTCCTCTAACTTCTCACTCTTTCCCTTAAAGGTTCTTTCTTCTTTTGAACTTCTAAACTCTCCCCAAAACACACCTTTTTTCTCCTTTAAGAATCCCCCTACCTTTCTTTAACTCTGTACACCTAGCACAGCTACCACTGGCTCAGGGAGGGAGGGGCTGATTTCCACGTGGAGGCTGCTGCATAACCACTTCCTTCTCCTCTTAGAATGATTTGTAAACCACTTTACAAAGTTCCCAAAAATCCATCTTTGGTATACAAAGTCAAACCTGCTCAAATCTTCTGTCTACGTGCTTCAACCAATTTCCATACTTAACAAATGGTTCAAAAACCCCAATTGTCTCTCTGTTTGGATTTTCTTCCCAGTACTCTCAGAATCTCTGACCCAGACTATACAGCTTAATATACTGTTCCACCATTCCTTTTCATTAGCTCTTCTTGACTTTAATTCATACTATTCTTAACTAGAGTCACATAGCTTATACAGCTATATAAACCACAGATATGATTCTACTTTTGACAATACATTTTCCATTCCAAGTTTTTAATATTTAGCATTTCTTGATTATAACTGCTAAAACCCTGGAGAAGGTAGGGAAAAATCCCTTAGTCTAATCAAAATATTCCCTGTTCCCCCATTTTTCAAATAGAGTAAGCTAAATAACTTTTATAGAGGGACAATCCTTTCTGGGGGGACAGTTGATCTTCTATTCTTAAATCCTTACATGTTCCATAATTTTCTGTAATAACCAACATTACCAGTTTCTAAATTGATAAACTCCTGAAGCTCTAATGTTACCATATCATTCTGGAAAAAGATTAACTATTTAGTTTCCCATATACTGGCATATCTTGGTAACCACATTATATACTTTAGGATTAACCTGACTCTCTAGTCTTTCCGAAATTTGTTTTCTAACAACCTTTTTTTTTTCCAAATTAAAAATAGCATTTCTTTCTATGATATTCACTGTTTCTTTAACTTAAAAATAAGGTCCCTTTTAACATTTATTTTCCTAATTCTTCCTGAATTAACTCTCTCTCTCTCTCTCTCTCTCTCTCTTAGTCTGTTTTCTAAAAGATAGTGGGGGAAAAACATTCTAGCACCACAGAATCATGGAGAACTGGAAGGAACATAAACAGGGAAGGGGGCGCTTCTCATAATGGTAGAATAACAGGGTGAGGAGTTTGGCCTCAGTCAATTTAACACCATAATCCATTCCATTTTAATCATAATAAAAATCCCTCTTTTAAGTGCTCAAGAGACAACCCAGGAGTGAGGAATGAGGAATCATATTATCCATATTATCCAGGCAGAAAGCGAGCTCAAGGGGAGAGCCAGGGAGAGTTAGATGAATACTGCTTCAAAATCCAAAATAGCAAAATGAGGCTACCCAAGGAACTCTTTGGGGGAAATTGCTGACTACTCCTTTCCCTGTTTAACAAATCGCACAAGTAAATAGACAATCTAGGAGCAGTAGATAAAGCATCAACTCAGGAGTACCTGGGTTCAAATCCGGTCTCAGACACAATTACATGCTGTGTGGCCTTGGGCAAGCCACTTAACCCCATTTGCCTTACGAAAACCTAAAAAAAATAGACAATCTAAACACATAAAGACTGGTGAGGCACAAACATAGTTCACACAAATTGCAACAGAATTTTCCAAACTGAAAATTTCAAAACACAGACCAATGGTTAATTCCTGATGTCCCAAGAATGCCGAGAGGGGATATTTCAGCCTTTCATCTGACAATCTCTCCCTCCCAAAGGCAGACCAAATGCATTCCTTCTCCTATATCTTTATTTCCCCATACAAGACAACAATACTTAATCATTTTCTTCTTACTTTTCCATTTATATTTTCGTCTTATTTATCTGATTTACTATGGGGCAAGGCTTAGGACAGGGCCTTTCCCATTTTATATATTGACAGAAACCTCAGAGATCCAAGTCTCTGTGCCCATACCCGAAGGGGTCACCCCCAACCTTCAGTCACCCAAATGGAGCCTCCAGGAATCTAGTGCCTTCAGATTCCAAGGTCTAGGCTTACCCTCTTTTGGGTCTTTGTGCACAGAAGTTAATAACTGTTCTTTGTCCTCACTGACCCGTCAGGTTCTTGCTGCAGGTTTGCTGTTCTCTTCTTATCGAGTCTCTCCACTTCGGATCACTTGCATAGAGGGGAAACCAAGGCTTCCCAGAAAATGGCAAACTGCCAGAATTTGGGCAGGGGCACCTTTTTGCCAAGTCCTAAGAGGCTGAGGTCCCCAACGGGCATGTAACCCTGAAGGAGCCCCCAAACTGTGTGGGACAATTGCCACTTAAATAAATTTTGGAGATCTCTCAAGGTATGCAGAGAAAGCTTTATTTGTTTCTTGAGTAACAGGCCCCAATCAATTACAGAGATTAAGGCAAAAGCAAAAGACCCAAGAATCACATTTATCCTAATGACCCCCCCCCCCAACTGACCCACCCTTGTTAATGAGGAATGTGGTCCTCACAATCTAGATGGTAAATTAATCTAAGGAAAAGAACATATAATTCAAACTGAAACCAGATTATCTCTTCAGCCCCAGGAATGGACATTTGGACTTCAACAGATAAGGTGGGGTCAGTTGACTCTTCAGCAATATCCCAGAACCTGCTTTGTCAAGGGAGGAGGGGCACATAGTTAACTATTCTCTAATCTATAATATTCTATTGAAGAAATCTCAGTCTTTATCGCACTCATCTCCGTTCAGGTTACTCACTCCTTAGTGACCACTTCTGCTCTCTCCATTGATCTCTCACTTAACTAATTCACCAGGGTGGCTCACTGGCATCTCAAATTCAGCATATCTAAAAATGGAACAAATCACCTTGCTCTCAGAAGCCACTTCTTCTCTGAACATAGTGTGTGGCCTTGCTCATAGTAGGGGCTTAATAAATATTGAGTGATTTGATGATGGCGAAATTGGTGGTGCTACCATAAAGATCAGGGTTCTTGAGGTGAAAGACTCAAAACCAGCCCTGAGGAGGGGAACTCAGAATTTTTAGTTCAAAAGTCTGCAGAGTTCACAGAAAATAAAGACCTAGGAAAGAATTTAGTTACAAGCCTGGAAACAACACAGAAAAGAACTTAAAGGAAAGAAGAGAGACAAGGAAATGGAAGGGAGCCCAGGAGGGGAGAAGAGAAAAGCTTAGATCAACATAAATCCAGCCACATGGAGATGGGGCCATATTGCTCCAGCAACAAAGCTCTGGAGCACATGGATCTATTTTAGAGAGAGAAAATGGCCATTCTGCAAAGAAGAAAAGAGATCTTGCTTAAATACATTTCCATAATGGGTAGGACAAGGTGGTGCCTGGGGAGTGATTTAGCACCTGACTCCAGGTAATTCTCCAATACATATTCCACACAGGGGAGCATCACCCCCTCCAAAGGAGTGACTAACAGTGCTCATTATGCATGGGTGTCAATCTACACCTTAGTGTTTCCTATCCCAACAGTCATGGCCTTCAAGTCCAACATGGCCATTTCCCTGTGCCCTGCTTCAGATTGATTGGAACTTCCTTACTTGTATGATTGCACTGCCACCACCCAGATTCCAAACCTAAGAATTAATTAAATATTTACAATTGAATATCCCTTATTATTGTTGTTTTCCTTAGTGTCTGAATCTTTGTGACATAAATATCAGAATTTAGAGTATCCTTGAAGGTTTGAAAAACATTTTATTTACTGATAGTGTCTGATCTATGACTCAGGAACCCTTATAGCCTTGAATGTAAACTGAATTTATTTATGGGAATTAGCCCCAGATCCCTCCCACCACCACCAAGAAATTCTGGTGATTCTTTCTTTACCCCAGAGCCTTCTATACCATTCAAGAACTTATTCATATTCAGGCCACCCACCTCAGGTACTTCTTGTTCTGTTTCAAGTCTCCCCCAGTCTTGGGGCAGAGATCATAAGCACCCAACCAGACCCAGGCTTCATCTATAGCCTGGTGGTTTGAACCTTGAGGGAAAATTGAACAGTCTAATCATCAGTTTCCCTTTATGGATCTCTTTTTCCAGTTACAAATACTCTTTCTGGCCTTATTCTCAGTGGTTCACATAACTCCCCAATTCAGTGATTCTAAATCCCCAGCTAACTTTGTACAACTCTTTTTTACCCCCATCTCCAACTACTTACTTCCTTATTCCCATCCTCCCTCTTATCTGTTCACATTCATCATACATCCCAGTTCAGACCTTCCTGGAACCTCTGAGTCCTCTGGGTTGACTGCTTCATAATTAGCAAACTTCCTTTCATCTTAAACTTGTTCCTTTCTCAGAATCATTGAGACTTAGCTCCCTTTTAATGTTATTCAATCCTTGCCCACCATCACCAATACTGGTTTCACTTTGACTAGTGTCCCCTAACTCACTGATTGGATAGTTAGAATATTCCTTGTTTGCCGTTGCCACTTTCAAATTCTCTCTCTACTGCAATTCCTTATCAATCACCTCTCCTTTGAGTTTCATGCTGTACAAATTTGTTAGATTCTAGTAGCCTTTATGTACTGATCACTCCCCACTCCCACCCAAGATATTCTCCTTCCTTGATGTCTTAATCTTTCTCAACCATCCTCACATAAGGAAACTTTAACATACCCATTGGTGATGTTCTCTACTCCCTTAATTTCTAAGTTCTTCCATTTCATAACCTACTCTTCTACTTCACCTTAACTATACACCCTTAATTCTGCCATCACCATAAATAGTCCACATTTCTTTACCTGCTCATAATCTTGTATCATTCCTTGTTTCCTTCTAGGCAATTTCCAAGTCTTTTTTTTTTTAGATTTTTCAAGGCAATGGGGCTATAAATGGCTTGCCCAAGGCCACATGGCTAAGTAATTACTAAGTGTCTGAGGTCAGATTTGAACCCAGAGTGGAAAAAAAAACCCTTGACCTCTTTGTGGCCAATACATAGGAATTTGCACATCTCTGACTGAAACTGATCTACAAAGATTATCATTTTTGTATCTTTTCCTTAATTCTCCTGTCTCTTCCTGGGAGGATGCTCTCCTTACATTCTGAGTACTATTCTCCTAGATTTGGTGATAAACACAGGGAGATTAATTTTTAACTAGTGAGACAGGGTGACCTGTTATGAGTAATATTCTCTAGAGGGAAGAATATATACATATATATATATAATATAATAATATTTTCTAAAGGGAAGTAATCTATCACAATAGAGTTATGAGAAATTATTATTGCTTTCACAACATACCCCATTTTGATCGCAACTAACATTATGTCAGCTATGGATCAACTGAAGAGTTATAGATCTAGGGAAGCTAGAAGAATGGACAGACAACAAATAAGAGGTCAATTTAAAAAGGAGGGTTACAAGGATGAATGACGCATTTAGAGAATCAAAGGGAAGGAAATAGAGATCAAAAGGAAATAGAGATCAAAAGAAAAAGGGGGCAGTCCCCTTTGATTATATAACCTGTGCAAATAATACAAAAAGGAAAAAATAAATAACAATCTAAATTGCTGATCCATATCTTCTGGAGACATTTGAAACTGGTCCATTTCTTCTTTCTTTTGGAGACATCTGATGTCCTTTTGGGTCTCCAGAGTCTGTCAATGACCAGGCTTCTCCAAGTAAATTTAGGTTATTTGGAGATATCTTTTATAGTAGGAAATAAAACTCTGGAAATTCTTAGATCTTGACAATTTACATTCATTTACAAATAGAAATAAACCTAGTTTTGTCTAAACACATTATCTTATTTGTTTTAAATCATTTATACCCCAATTTGTACCCCCACTTAAATTTTCTTTAAAATGTTTTAATATAGACTACAGTAGCATGTGACTGACAGCAAATGCCAAAAATAGATATTAACCTAGCTGGTTACTAGAACTCAGATAAATGTAGGTCAAATGACTTAAATTTCCATACCTAATTTTAATATTAATCTTATGACTTGATTATAATAATTTATCATAAAAATAGGAACATCAGAAAAGGAAAATTCCTTTATTTATTTGTATTTCCCCCTTCCCCCTTTATCCATATTTCCCAGTATTTTGTTTCTGAATACTAGCCCCTTCAGTGTGTTTGCCCTCCTGTATCACATCCTCCCCTTTCTTTCCCCTTTCCCTTTTCCCTTCCCTTCCTTTTGTTATTTCCCCCTTTTCCCCCCACTCCCCTTCCCTTTCTCTGTCCCTCCTCCCCTTTTCCCTTTTCCCCTTTTAATACTTGAAATGTTAGATGTTTTATAAGTTAACTGAATATGTGTAGGTTGACTTTAAGCCAAGTCTGATGAGAAGAAGATTCAGGTGTTTCTCCTCTGCTCCCTTATTCCCCTCTATTACCATAGGTTTTTTGTACCTCTTAGTGTAATGAGATTTGTCCCATTCAATCCCCTCCCTCCTCCCGTCTCTTTCCTGTCCCCCTTTTTTAAGGAGGTAGTGTTTTTTTAGATCATTCTAAGTCATAGAAAATTCTGAGTGTCTGTCCCTTCTAGTTCAGTATATTCTATCGAATAGAGTCAAAATTCCTGAGAGTTATTAGAGTCTTTCTCCCAAGTGGGGTTAAAGCCAGTTATATCCCATTAGATAACAGTCTCATGGATAGGTCATGAATGTCCATCATTTCTGGCTAGGTGTATTCTCTCTGTTAGAGTTACATTTCTCAAGGTTTATGAGAATCTCCCCGCCCCCCCCCCCCCCCCATGCTGGGATATAGCCAGTTTCAACTTACTGGATTGCATTTTTTTCCCTTTTACTGCCCCCCCGCCTTTTTTTTACCTTTTCATGTGTCTCTTGAACCTCCTGTTTGATGTCCAAATTTTCTGTTTAGCTCTGGTCTTTTCATCAGAAATTTTTGGAATTCTTCCAGTTTTTTAAATGTCCATATTTTTCCCTTGAAGAGAAGGCTCAACTTTGCAGGAAAGTAGATTCTTGGCTGCATTCCAAGCTCCCTTGCTCTTTGAAATATCTCGTTCCAGGCCCTTCAATCCCTTAATGTTGATGCAGCCAGTTCCTGAGTGATCCTTACTGTGGCTCCTTGATATTTAAATTGTTTCTTTTTGGCTGATTGCAGGATTTTCTCTTTTATCTGATAGTTCTGGAGTTTGGCCACAACATTCCTTGGTGTTTTCATTTAGGATCTTTTTCTGGTAGGCATTGATGTACTCTTTCAATAACTACTTTGCCCTCCAATTCCATGATATCAGGGCAGTTTTCCATCACTAGATCCTGTAATATTAAGTCCAGGCTTTTTTTTTTTCTTCAGTGTTTTCAGGAAGTCCTATAATTTTCAGGTTGCCCCTCCTCGATCTATTCTCAAGGTCAGTGGTTTTGTTGATGAGGTATTTTACATTTGCTTCTATTTTTTCTAATTTTTGATTTTGTTTAACTGACTCTTGCTGTCTCATGGAGTCATTAGTTTCTGTAGACTCCATTCTTTTTTGGGGGGAGGAGTTTTCTTCATTAACCTTTTGCAACTCCTTTTCTAATTGGTCAATTCTACTTTTGAAAGGGCTTTCCATTTGACCAATTGAGGTTTTGAGAGAATTAATTTCTTTTTGCATTTGCCCATTTGAGGATCTGAGAGAATTATTCTCATTTTGTATTGGTCCAATTGATGCTGTGAGAGATTTATTCTCATTTTGTAGTTGTCCAATTGATGATCTGAGAGATTTATTCTCCTTTTGTATTTGTCCAATTGTACTTTCTATGGTTTTGTTTTATTGTTGCAAGGTATTAATTGTCTCTCCCAAATTTTTAAGCTCCTTCCTTATTTCTTCAAGGAAGTCTTTCTGTGCTGGAGCCCAGATTGTATTCTCCTCAGAGGTTCCAGGTCTCTCTGAGTTAGAGTCTTTCCCTTCCAGGAATTTTTCTATGGATCCACCTTTCGGCTGGCCCTTCTTCATTATGCTAAGACCTTGAGTTGGGGAGGGGTTGGTTCACCTGGGCTTGGGATCGCTAAAGGCTTTACTCAGTGCAGTTTCACTGGCTGGCCAGTAGGATGTGCTGGTTGCCCTCTCTGGAGTGTCTGTGACCTTGGTTGAGAGGCCTTCTCTCTTTGCTGGAAGGGAGGAGTTGGAGCTATTGAATTCTTTTGCCTTCAACCAATGGTGGGCTTTGCCCTGGCCTGAGGTCATTCCTCAGTTGGGCTAGTTCTTCTGCTCACACACCTGGGCCTGAGGCAGAAGTAGTTGGCATTTGTTTGCTCTGGGAAGAGGTCTGAGCTGTAATGGGACTCAGAGTTCCTCAGACCAGAGGAGCCCAGGGATGGTGTCTGCATCTCTCCTGCACCAAAACTCTCCCCCCAGCCCTGTTTGCAAGCTCCAGGGGGACAGCACCAACACCAGTGCCTGTGCTGCCCCGCCGACCCAAGCCCCTGTCGTCCAGCCCCACCTCTGATCCAGGTCCAGCTCTCACGCCCTCCAACTCCTGGTTCCAATTCAGCTGTTAATCTGGCTGATCTGGGGCTGATCCTCCCTCTGAGCCCAGACTCACCCGCCTGAATTTGGCCAAAGCTGCTGCCAGAGACAAATCCTGAGATAGATGTTCTTTCTCCTGGCTTTTCTTTCTGGGTTTTGTGGGTCAGATTTCTTTTAAGAGGTTTGTTTCATGTGATAGATGGGGAAGAGATCAGGAGACTTTAGAACTGTGCCTGTCTTCTCTCCGCCATCTTGATGTGTCCTTTATTTATTTGGATGTCCATTTTCAGGAAGTGGTCTTATAGGTAGCCAAATGCTTTAAGACAGACTTCAAAATCTGCCAGGAGAGACATTTTCCAAATGTCATATTTGGAAAACCAAGTCAGAAAGAGTTCAAACTCAGATCACACTGAAAAGCTGCCCTTTTAAATCTTATCCTGGGGGCAGCTAGGTGGTACAGTGGATAAAGCACTGACACTGGAGTCAGGAGTACCTGGGTTCAATAATAATTACCTAGCTGTGTGGCCTTGGGCAAGCCACTTAACTCCATTTGCCTTGCAAAAAAAACCCCCTAAAAACCTAAAAACAAAAATAAATTTTATCCTGGGGCAGCTAGGTGGCATGGTAGAAAGAGCAGCTGTCCTGGAGTTAGGAGGACCTCAGTTCAAATCCAGTCTTAGACACTTAATAATTGCCTAGATGTGTTTGAGCAAATCATTTAACCCCATTGCCTTAAATAAAAAAAAATTTTAAATTAAATCTTATCCCCCAAAACCTGTCCCCTGCAGAGTTAAACTCCATTGGTTTTTCTGGCTTCTATAAACTATAGTCCACCAGCATTTCTTTGATACCGGATTTCAAATTCAAGATAAAAGGTCAATTTTAAATCCCATGAAGTCTTCAATATCAATTTCCTATAATCAAACAGATTTAGGTCTAAACTTTATAGTTTAAAAATTAGAAAATGCCACATAGTGATTATAATCTTATAGTGTTACCAATAAAAAAACACAGAAAAATCACAAAATTATATCTATGTTGCAAGGTGATTTTACAACGAAAAAAATCAAAATATATAAATACAGTAATCTCAAACTGCATATTAAAAACAATTTTATCTACTATTATGCTCACTTATTATCCATGTTCAAATAAACACAAGCGATATGAACCATTGCTTCCAAAATCTTTTTTTTTAAAATATCTTTAACTGATTCTTAAACAATTTGCACATATTTCTACAGTTATTCTGAATTTCAGATGTAACAAGCAACATACATAATGGTAATATCTAAATATCATTACAGAAATAGAAAAAGAGAGAAAATGAGTAATAAAATTTTTTAAAGCATAGTAGCCCTAAACTTACAGGTAAAGATGTTGAAAATATTTTCCATAATAATGTTTGATTATCACAGAATTAAAACTACTATATAAAATCATACCAAATATTGTACCAATCCTACCAAATAATATGCCAATCCCACCTTTTGAGTCAAATGGGGTACATAATGCCATCTGCAGACCAAAAGAAAAAAGAGGCTATTGAAAATTTATATTTCTTCAGAGGGCAGGAAATGAAAATCTTTAAAATATTCCTCATTTGACCAGTAGGTACTATTTTTACCATTTGATTGGTAATGACTACAGATGTCATTATCTTATTCACCAGGGTAGTAGAACATTTTGGAGACAAAAGTTTATCCACTTCTACCCCAAAATACTTGTATTAATCTTAAAAAGATTGCCATGGAATGGCAAAAACTTTTCTCCTTGCAATTATTATAATAAATAATTTTAATATTAACCCAATAACTAATAGTTTCACAAATAGTAACATTAAAAAATAAAACTTTCCTATGATAGTTATAAGCAAAATCATCACATTTTTGCAATAAATTAGCTTACAGATTTGAAAATTTTATAGATCACATACAAATCCTGTAACAAAACTTTTACAAAATCTTTTTCTGAGTTAATATTTTAAAACTGCAATAAATATTCCTGATGTTAAAAAGGGCAATACATTAATTGTAAAGTAATAGATATCTCTCTTGTTCAATCTTAAAGCAAAAATAAATAAACTCCCAAAAGTTCTTCTAAGTAGCACTTTCCTTGAGACAAAAGGTCTTTACAAAGGGAAAGATCTATTTGCTTTAGAGGGAAAGCACACAATTCCAAAGTTCACTCATTACATCCTCTTTATCTTAACTGTATCACTAGCAGTAATCCCACATATTGAAGAAATACTGAACCATGGAGGAGGACAAGTGAAGAGAGGTTATCATATAAAACTTGACAAAAATATGAAATTTTCCACAAACCCCCGAGGACAACTGTCCGTGTGTATTGCTCTTCTTCCCATATAAAAGTAAAAAGGTATTGACCACTGGGATGAACAGGAATGGAAAACTAGGCACTGCTTAGATCAACACAGTGAATGCAGCTGCAGAAGGAAGAATAAGTGATATCAGGGTGTGGGGTTGGATTCCCCAGGAGAGCAAAGCAGAACAACACCATTAACAACCTTTAAATCCTGTACAAGATACCAATCCATATTGTCAACCTTCCTTGCTGGAGAAAGCGCTGTGTTATATGGAGAGGTGCACCCAATAATTAATCCTTTTGATAAATAAACTTTAGATTAGAGGCCAAGGACTTTCATAATCAAGAGGAGAAGGTGAGTATTGAGCAATGCACAGGTGAAGAAGAGAAGGATCCATGTGAACCTTTAGTGGGTGGCTGTGGCTACTCTCCCAATGTTCATATGATCTATGACCCATAAAGAAGAGATTTTTTTTTCTAAATGAGTTACTTTAAAAAACTATAGAATGTTTAAAATATATATATATATATATATATATATAGGCAGTCATATAGGAATTGTATCAATACATCAATAAATACTCTTTACAAAAATAGAGAATTAGAAAGATATTAATTATTCATTTGTGAAACCAATATAATAAAATAATAAATACTATGTAGATTAATTGACAAATTGGGATATGAACAATATTCTAACCCTTCTCCATGAGAGATATAGAGATCACCCTTAAGACTTGATTGAATGGAGTTGTTGCTATCACTTATTTTGTCTTTTGAATACAAAACAACTAGGAGAGGCTCTGGTCTCCCACCATAGGCAGCTCAGGCAAGCTAGGTTCATTCAGGTGAAGCAACTCAAGGTATCCTCAATAACTGTTCTTTTTGAATATCTTTCCTCTGCTCCAGTTAAGTAAATCTTCTTTTATGAACTGTTGAATGACCTGCAAGTTTCATTTTATTCTGATATCAAACCTAAATTACAAGGTAACTGGTCTGAGTGGGATCTTCCCTTATCTGTTAGTCTAGTGTTTTAAGACTGGAATATAATAAACACAATTCAGGAGAAGGTGAACCTAGACTGGCCTTCATACATCAGATGGTGCTATGGCGATGGGTGTTGTTTATTCTGAGGCACCTTGAGATAGGACTAGGACTCCCCTATCCCATCAATACAGATTAATTTTCCCTAAAAAGCCACAAAACTGTCCCTGAGATCAGATTGGTCCTTACCTCTCTTCCAGAGCTAAAGGCATATAAAGTCCCACACACACGAAGTCAGGGATCCCTTTGACTTGAGAGATTTCTGAAGGCCTTTAAAGTCACCATACCTATGTCCATCTAGCATGGATAAATTCACATGAGGGGTGGCTAGGTGGTGTAGTGGATAAAGCACCAGCCTTGGAGTCAGGAGTACCTGGGTTCAAATCTGTTCTAAGACACTTAATAATTACCTAGCTGTGTGGCCTTGGGCAAGCCACTTAACCCCATTTGCCTTGCAAAAACCTAAAAAAAATTGATATGCTTATGCTTTGGGTGAATTTCATCAGAATTGTTTATTTTCTGTTTTCTTTCTTTTTTTTTAGATTTTTTTTTTTGCAAGGCAATGGGGTTAAGTGGCTTGCCCAAGGCCACACAGCTAGGTAATTATTAAGTGTCTGAGGCTGGATTTGAACTCAGGTACTCCTGACTCTAGGGCCAGTGCTCTTATCCACTACGCCACCTAGCCTCCCCAATTCTGTTTATTTTCAAAGCAGCTTGGAGGAATTAAATTTTTTGAGTTTGAGATTTTTCCCCTAATTAGAAAAGGGCAAATTTACCACTTGGTTTTCTAAAACTTCTTTAAAATATATTTTCTTCTAATTACTTTAAAACTCACTTTAAACATTTTTGCTTTTCAGGTCATGTTCAACTCTTCATGACCCCATTTGGGGTTTTCATGGCAAAGTTACTGGAGTGGTTTGACATTTCTTTCTCCAGTTCTTTTTACATATGTATCTGAGACAAACAGGATCAAAGACTTTCCCAGGATCATACAACTGACTAGTTGTATCTAAGCTGGTTTTGAACTCAGGTCTTTCTGATTCAAGGTCAATACTCTATCCATTAGAACACCTTAGCTGCCCTATTTTTTAATAGTTTTTTAATTTGGAGTTCCAAATTCTCTCTCTCTCTCTCTCTCTCTCTCTCTCTCTCTCTCTCTCTCTCTCTCGTCGAGTCCGGAGGAGGGAACCCAGGCCGACATCAATATGATGTATAAGCTAGTTCATTTATTGATCACAGGATACATACTTTTATACTCTACATTTATGTAACCAATTACATAAGCATTTTAGCAAGCATTTTTTTCACATGCATATCCTTGTGTATGTCTTAGGTGATTGTTTTGAGAACCAAACAGTGTTTTGATAAACAGAATGCAGATTGTTTTGAGAACCAAACAGTGATTTGATAAACAGAGTGCAGAAGGTAATTATCTCAGAATGCGCTATCTGAGCCTGGGAATACACCTTGCTAGCTCAGACATGCAGCTACTCCCTTATCTAAGCTCTGAAGTACATCTTGCTGGTTAAAGCACATAACTATTTCTGTGTTAACCCTTCATAGCTCTTAGCCTGGAATACATATGACACAACATCTCCCCCTTTTCATTTAAAGGCCTGGGAGAGCATATTTGCTAGAGATCTCTGACAACACAAAAGGATGCATGGTCCAAACAACAAGAATATAACAAGTATAAAGCAAATTACAATTAAAGGTTTAACAATTGCCAAAAGCCAAGCAGGTAATCCTAAAGATTTTAACCAATTCTTAAAGAAATCTTCATGTACAGTTATTTTATCAAGATTTTCTTGTAACTTTTTTATTTTAGCATAGACTGAAGCACTATTATCTGAAATATTAGAGCAACACATGCCTTCAAATTCCTCACAACCATGATTATGTAATAAAAGCAAGAAATCTATTGCAGCTCTATTTTGTAGTGTAGCCTTGCGAATGCTCTGTACGTCCGTAATTATATCCATTAAAGCTGTGGATGTAATGTCAGCCTGAGCTTTTGCCCAACATGCAAGTTTTTTCATGGTATTATAATTAATAGATGCCATTACCCCTGGTGTGAAAAAGGATGCGGCTACTGTTTCTGATACTGATAGAAATTTAACATTTTTATTACAGTTGGAAGCCAGGGGAATGCTCCTTGTTTTCTTAGGGCTTCTGGAGAAATTAAGGTATGGTGTGGACACTAGTGCTAATTGGCCTAGGTAACAAGGTCCTCCTATAGGACGCCATGAGATAGAACTGTATGCCTTGTCTTCACATATCAAGAATACTCCAGGGGGTAATGACTTCGCTCCCTCAATTTGTACTTTAAGGGGCCCCCAATCTGTTTTTGATAAATTCCAGTAATGAAAATGACCTGATACATTAGTGAATCGTTCCCACTTAGGGGAATCTCAAGGCGCATTTTCTTTAAAATACTCTAAATCTCCAAATATAAAAATTCTTGTAGCATTATAAAGTTGTGGGGAGCTCACAAGACTACAATGTGGGAGATGAGTGATATTCTCTTTTATTCCAGGGGGAACACTCCACAAGAGATTTATTTCCTGTGGTTCCTGTGTAGTTGGTTTATTTAAAGCCTCCAGAATAGCTCTTAATCTACAACTATTTTTCAGGGATGGCCAGGTATAATTTTGCTGTTTATCACACATACATGCACAAGAACCATACTGCTGAAAACTCCTACATGTTCCCCTTAACTGTCCATAGTACCCTTTCAGTCTCTGTTTGATGTTCTCTGGGTCCAGGGGGATCCCTATGAAGCATGTCTTGATGGGATCACCAGCTGATTTCAGGGAGATACACATTTGTTGCTGTAGATACTTAGGAATCAGATGAGTCACAAGAGCCATAGCGGGCAGGATGCAAGTGCCAGCAGAAGAAGTATCATTTTTCAGGTGAAGTTTTACCCACTTTGCAGGAACCCACTGTGGTTTCGATGAACCTGAAACAACACGCGCATACCCTCGTCCCCAGGTTAGTAACCGATAGGAATTGTCCCATTGGGCAGTCTTAGGATCAAAAACAGAGACAGAAATGCCAACACTGGCAAAGTGTGCCAAGTTCTTTGAAAAGTGAAAGTAAAGAGGCTTGTTATCTGAGATGGAGTGCTTAGAGTTAAGCCAGTTCAAAACATAAATCACTTTGCTCACTATGTTATGCGGTGATCCCCCAACCTCCCCCTTTTCTTTTAATAACAAGACTAAGTATTTCTTAGCATCCTGACGAGCCCTGTCAGCGGCGGTCCTGCCAGGCAGACCGAGGCAAATGAGACATGGACATGAAGCGGGGTGGGAGGGGGTTAAATCCTCCTCCCTCCTCTGCCAGCCCAGGGATGATTCACGGCGGCTGCCGAGTCAAGTCCTCATTAAGCAGGAGAGTCGTTGTACTGCAGTCAGGGCAGGAGGCAACAATCATTCTCGTCTGTGTCAGGGGCAGGTTGAAGGTTTTCGCCAAAGCCTTGGCTGACATGAGCAGGATGTAGCAGGGGGAGAGAGTGGAAGTGCGGCAGTGGCTGGACTAACGGAGCAGAGGGGGGAACAGGATCGGCTTTCCTCCCCTCAGTCCGCCCCCACCCAGGCCACAGAGTGCAGGCAGAGTGCTGGCGGCCTGGGCCCCTGATCTGAAAAGCCTGCAAGAGACAAAGGCGGCAGCGGGAAGGCTCTGGGGTGGCCCACCTGCCCGCCCTCTTCCCCGCCAGGTGGCGGTGGGGATTAATTAATACTTTTTCTGCTAGAGGAGGCAAAACTGAACTTCCTCCAATAGCGGTCCTTTCAGCATCAGTCACAGCGGGGCAAGCCCACAAACTTTCAATGTCATCATAGACAATTTTGCACAGTGTGCCATACGGTTCTGCCAGTCTCTGGGCTTCCTTGTTCTTAGTTTGGACTGCTTCCCATAAGCTTTTTCCCAGCTTATCCCATTTTTCCAAGGAGAAGAGTTCTTCAGTCTTAGTAATTATGCCCTTATCTCTTCCCCAGTGTAGCACCCAGGAAATTTCTGATCTCTTAACAGGCAGGTCATATTTTTTCGATAAGTCCTCTAAGGTGTTGAGCGTGATGCGCTCCGCTCCGTGGCTGATGCAGCCATTCCCATCCCAAATTCCCTGACTCACCGGTCAGTCGTGGCCACTTAAATCCGCTTTTCTTCTAGCGCTGAGTGAAGGGGTGGTTAGCACTTCCCTACCAACTCAAACCGGGATGTCTTCTCCCCATTCAACTCACTTCCCTCACATCGGGGTCACCATATGTTGAGTCCGGAGGAGGGAACCCAGGCCGACATCAATATGATGCATAAGCTGGTTCGTTTATTGATCACAAGATACATACTTTTATACTCTACATTTACTTAACCAATTACATAAGCGTTTTAGCAAGCATTTTTTTCACATGCATATCCTTGTGTATGTCTTAGGTGATTGTTTTGAGAACCAAACAGTGTTTTGATAAACAGAATGCAGATTGTTTTGAGAACCAAACAGTGATTTGATAAACAGAGTGCAGAAGGTAATTATCTCAGAATGCGCTATCTATCTGAGCCTGGGAATACACCTTGCTAGCTCAGACATGCAGCTACTCCCTTATCTAAGCTATGAAGTACATCCTGCTGGTTAAAGCACATAACTATTTCTGTGTTAACCCTTCATAGCTCTTAGCCTGGAATACATATGACACAACACTCTCTCTTTCTTCTCTTCTCCTTGAGAAGACAAACAGTTTGATATAGGATATACATACATAGTCATGTAAAACTAATTTCTATATTAGACATATTTAGCTAAAGAAAACACATAAATGAAATGAAAAATAAGGGTTTTTTTTAAAAGTTTGCTTCAAACTACATTTATATTTTTTAGTTCTTTCTCTGGAGGTGGAAACATTTTTTCTTTATAAATCCTTTGGAATTGTCTTGGATCTTTGAATTGCTAAGAATAAAGTCATTCATGGATGATGATTTCACTTTGCATCAGTTAATCTAAGACTTTCCAAGTTTTTCTGAGAGCATCCTGCCCATCATTTCTTATACTACAATAGTATTCCATCACAATCATATACCATAACTTCTTCAGTCATTTATCAACTGATGGTCATTTCTTCAATTTCTAATTTTTTTTATAACATAAAAAGAACTGCTGTAAATATTTTTGTACGTATAGATCTTTTAGAAAAGGACAATTTTAGGAAAAAAAACTGTTGTTACTCTTTTGTATTGCTAATGAACAACATCACCCAATTTCTTTTGAATGTTTTTTTTGAAAAGTAACCAACATCTCAATCAATGAACATTTATTAAGCTCTTACCATACTGAGTCCTGGGGATACATAGAAAGGCAAAAGATAATCCCTGCTCTCAAGGAGACAGATATTGCTCTTGTGGTCTAATGGAGGGAGAAAAGATGCAAACAACTGTATTCAAACAAGCTATACACAGGATAAAATAAGAGACAATCAACCAAGGGAGGAATGCTTCCTGCAAAAAGTAGATTTTTTAGCCAAGGAAACCAGAAGACTGAGATGGGGAACATTCCATGGCTGTGATGTCCCACTGACAATGTCCAAGGTCTGGAGATGAAAATCTTACTTGAGGAGCAACATGAATGTCACTGGATTGCAAAGTACTGGGTGTAAGGTATAAGAAAATTGGAAAGGTGAGGAGGTGGGGTAAATTAAGAAGGACTTCAAATGCCAATATTTGATCTTGGAGGTGATAGGGAACTACTGGAGTTTTTTGAATTGGAGGTGACATGGCCAGACTTACACTTTACGAAGATGCCTTAGGAAGCTGAATAGAAGATGGGCTGATAGACCCCACAACAGGCTATTGCAATGGTCCAAGAATGAGATCATGATGGACTATGCAAGTGGGGTGCCAGTGTCAGAAGAGAGAGAGAGAAGCAATTCAAATGATGTTACAAAGGCAACGTCAATAGGGCTTGGCATATGCTGCTGGGTAAGAGAAAATTAGGAGTTCAGAATGTTGCAGACTTGCGTGTTTGGAGGAAACATCTCCCCTGAGAAAAGATAACCTTAGAAATCAAAGAAAGAGAACTACAATGGTATATTGGCAGAACTTCAGAGTGGCAAGGATAGGAGGAGCCTTTCTGATTTCAGTCTTGAAGAAGGTCTCCATTATCTTAGAGATTTCCTACCAAGACTTTTGATACGATTGACTACAGAGAAAACATCCTACACAGGAGCAAACCTAATCTTTAGCAACTTCTGAGATCCCAATACATTCTACCACAAACTACTTGATATCCTGTCTCTATCATTCAGTCTTCCCCAAAAAGAAAGTGACTAAGCAGACTCATCTAGGCTGCCTTTGTTACCTGTAATATTACTTACTCTTAGACTGTGCAAAATAGCACACTCATAATTAATGTTATATAGGTCATACCTATATGATCTGATGGTTTTTCCCTACTTTTTTCAGTTTAAGAAAAACATCTACTTCTGTTTCATTAATTACACTAAATCCTTTGTGTGGATCACAACAAAATGTGGGAAGTCCTTAAAGAAATAGGAGTTCTAGATCATCTTACTTGCTTTATAAGGAACCTGTACATGAGTCAACAAACAGCAGAACTGAACATGAAATGATTGATTGGTTTAAGATGGGAAAAAGAGAATGACAAGGCTATATAGTGTCACCTTATTTATTTAACTCACATACAGAACATATCTTCTGAAATGCCAGACAATCACAAGCCAGAATTCAGGTTGCTGGGAGAAATATCAACAATCTCAGATATTCAAACCCTAATATTGGGAAAGATTGAAGGCAAAATGAAAAGAGAATGGCAGAGGATGGAATGGATAGAGTGTCATGGAAAAAATGAACATGGACTTGGACAGACTTTGAGAGATAGTGGAGAATAGAAGGATCTGGTCTGCTGTGGATCTTGGAGCCACAAAAAGAGTCAGACATAACTGGACAACTCAACAAGAACAAATGGAATTCAGGCCAAAGGTGGAAGAAATTACTCTCCAGTAGGATTTTAGACCCTCGTGATTAATGATTTCTCCAGTGATGTCTTGTAGTTTGGGAGCCTGGGTGAATGGGAGGATAGTAGTACCCTTGACTTGATAAGGAAGTTAGCAAGGCTTAGGGTGAAGGAAAGATGATGAGTTGAATTTTGGAGATGTTGTGTTTAAGATATCTGTGGAACATTTGGGAAGGTAGATACCTCAGTAGTTAGAGCTCCAGATCTGTCTGTCAGGAAAATCTGAATTCAAATTTGACTTCAGACACATACTTCTTGTATGATCCTGGGCAAGTCATTTAACCTTGTTTGCTTCAGTTTTTTCCTCTGTAAAGTGAACTGGAGAAGGAAATGGCAAACTGCTCTAGTATTTTTGTCAAGAAAATCCTAAATGTGGTCACAAAGAGTCAGATTTGACTGAAATAAGTGAACCACAACATGGGACATTCAGTTCATAGATATCTCTTTGACAGATGGAAGACTGGAGATAGAAAAATTAGGTCTGGATAAGTAAATTTGAGAATTATCTTCATAGGGAAAATAATTCAATTTACAAAAGGTACTGAGATCATCAAATGAAATAGGAGAGAGAGGGATGACAATTAGATATTGCAGAGCAGAGAGAGATAAAGATGAAATGATAACAGACTATGATCAGATAAGGGAATTTCAGAGTTCTCAAACATGAGAGTCCCGTATTTGGGGGTGATGACATGATTAAACATTACTAAGTTCTATAATTATGCTGAACAAAACCAGCCATCAAGGTTTGAGTGACCCCCAATTATTACAGAATGCAAACTAAGACAAATTCTTGGAATTTTAGGTTTGTCTAAAAAATATTGCTGAAGGGATCTTTAGAATATTGTTTGTTTGTTTGTTTGTTTGTCTTAATTAGGCATTTGAGAGGTCAACTAGAATTTTTCCTGATAGACATCATTATAATTATTTGGGAAAGGCACCTGAAAGAACAATGCTTAACTCTGTCCCAGGTCCTCAAAGACCTTCCTGGAATTGGGGATATGGACAAGCATGCCAATTGTACCCCAAACTAGATAGCTAAGGACAAGTTGGAGTGTTGCATCAGTTCAAAAAGTTTACACTTTCTTTCTCTCTCTCCACTTTTCTCTCCCTACTTTCTGTCTCTGTGTCTCTGAGTCTCTCTCTCTCTCTCTCTCTCTCTCTCTCTCTCTCTCTCTCTCTCTCTCTCTCTCTCTCTCTCTCTCTCTCTCTCCCTTCCAAGAAGGTTTCCATGCACATTTGGGAACTCATGCCCCAAGTTCACTCCTCAAAAGTGTCTATTTCTTGCATAAGATAAATAGAGAACATTCACCAGCCTAGAGTCCCTGGTTTTTGTTGTTTTGTTTGTGTTTGTGTTGTTTTGCTTTTGAGCATATGAATTTGAGATGTTATTCCTGGATTCTTCAGTGGGGACTGACTAGCAGCCAGAGAAATTTACTGCTTTGAAAAGGATGACCACTTTCAGGAAAAGAACCCAAGTTGTGGAGTGACTGGCAAAAATCCCTTGGAGTTTCTTGAGCCATCCTATGTGGTGGTTCCTTACTTTATCAACTGTGACAAGCCAGCCAGGAGTACTCTGTCCTATAGCATCCAATCCCAGCAGAGCAAAGTCATAGTAACACCCACAATACTCTAACTGGACACAGGAGGGCAATAGCAATACAGACATTGTGAGAGGGCAATGACTCAGAATCAAGCCTACCATAGCAGGTTGGGGTAGAGTGGAAAGTGGATGCAGGTTGATGCAAAAGAGAAACATACAAGCCTTGTTTACTACAAGTTCAGACATCTGAACTAGCTGTTAAATAGGAGCAAATTTACTGTATTTTACCTGATAGAGATCCGATTCTAAGATATATTGGGAATTGATGTAAATGCACAAGACCCATCAATAACCTTTTTCTAAAATGTCCAAAGTATATGAAGTCATTTCTTAAAAGAAAAACAAGGTATCAGCAGTCATACAAAAATTGCTTCAAACCAATTACAATCATGATAATAGAAATTCAAATTTAAACAACTCTGAGTTTCTATGTCATATATACACATATATAAAAATACACATATTTATCATATTGGCAAAATGATAAAATAGAAAAATGACTATGACTAGAAAGACTATGGGAACTAAGACATGTTAGTGCAATGTTGGTGGAAAGCAATTTAGAATTTTACCCACTAAGTGAATAAACTGCAAATGCCTTTTGACTCAGCAATGAAACTTTTAGGCAGATACTTCAATGTAATTAAAAAGAAAAGACTCATACATACAAGTGTTATAGGAGCACTTTTTTCATAGCACAAAATATGAAATGAAGTAGGAACTAAACAACTGATAAATAATTGAATAAATTATGGTATATGAATATAATGGAATATTATTATATTATAAGAAACGATTAACAGGATGGATTAAGAGAAACCTGGGAGGACTCATATGAATTGGTGCAGAGTAAAAATGAAGAGAACAGGGAGAACAATTTATATTATAATAATGACCACATGACAATTATGAAAGACTTAAGAAATCTGATTAATACAATGATCAATTATGACTTCAGAAGACTGAAGAAAATTCTTGCTTTTCACCTCTTGGCAGACAGGTAATGGACTAGAGATTCAGAATAAGATACATTTTCAAAACCAGTCTATGTATGGATTTGTTTTGTTTGATTAAATTTATAATGAGGAAAAATTCTAAATTATGTTTAGGGGAGAGACTTATGGAAAGACTATCAGAGTGGATGCTGATTATGATACAAAAAAGAAAGAAAGAATGACAATTCCAAAAGGAAGTTCAGAAAGGGAACCAGACAAGCATGGCAGTGGTGGAAATACTAGGCTAAATTTAATATAGCCTCTCTAAAAAGCTTGTCATATGCAATCTTTTTCTATTCTTTTTTATGAGGTTTGTTTTTGTGTTTCATAATTAAAAAATAGTTGTTACTTTCAATATCGATGTTTAGCATCATTATTATAAATGAAAAGCCTATAATTAGATTGCTTTCTGTCAAGGTAGGGGAAGGGAAAGGAGGGAGGAATAAAGATTGTAAAATGCAAAACCTTACAAAAAATGATTAGTAAAAAAACTACTATTGTAGGAAGTTGGAAAAACAAGTAAAATGCTAATAAAGAAAAAAGTAGTTGTTAAAAAGCATATTGCCACCCCAAGAATCCCTGCTCTTATATGGATATTTAAATTTGGAGGACTAATCTAGCAGTTCTACAAAATGCGTCTGCCCAATTGACTTGAGAATATTTTACACATCATACTGACCCTCCTACTATCTTTCTGATCACTCTTTCTTTGTCTCCTTTGCTAGTTTTTCTTGTCTTTTTATTTGAAGCTTGGTAGTAACTTTGTAGCTCTTTGATTTGTAGCTGCTCTTCTGTCTCTCACTCTCTCCCTCAAAGAACTCAGTCTTATTCTTAGTTTCATTGGTCACTTAAAAAATCATAAAATCTCAGAGTTGGAAGAGACAACCTTCTGAGTTAGAGAGGTAAAGAAATCTTAACTTCCTTGCCTTTTCACCCAAAGAATTTCTTCATTCAAAAAGATGAGTTCAAACCGTGACCTAGTCTGATATTAGAAGATATGAATCTGGAGAAAATCATTTGGACAGTGCAGAACCAAGGTATAGGTGAGATGATGATTCAATAGTCCCCCAAAATGTTCCATGTTTTGACATTTTAAGATCCATCTCCTGAAACAGTATAACAGTAGTTATTACTGGATAGCTTTCCTAAAACTTATTTACATAGTATAGTTATTTCTTCTACATCATAGGGGTTAGGAGTGCTGTGCCTCTGTGATCTGGCAAATCTGTGTAAAAGTTTTTGACCTTCCTTTTGTTCCAGAGAAGAAGTCTGAATTATTACAATATTAAAAGATCAAATATGTTTATAGTATATAATACTAAAGATATATTTTATCTATTTCTGAGTTTCTAAACTTTTCCTGGGTCAACTGCTGGCCTTTGAATGTCATCTGTAGCTTCTGCAAAAATTTCCGTTTAATTTCTTATGCTGATCTATAATATGTCAAAACTGCAATGGGAAAAGTCATGATATAGGATAGATAACTGTACACTGAATTCCTTTCTACATTCTTTTTATGAGGTGCCTCTAGGTATGAATTAAACTTAGGCTTTAAATAATTTTCCTAGAGCTCTAGGGTTAGGGCATTAAAAAGTCAGAGATTAAAGATGTTGACCTCAACCTCTGAGTGTAAGTCCAATACTGAGAGAACTCCTTAGAGAGGGAAAGAGCTCCAACTAGGCCAAGCACCAGCTATGTGAATGTTTGTTACACAGAACAATTTAAAATTCGCAAAGCATTTAAAATGTTTTTTCATTTGAGCTTCAAAATAATCCTTTGAAGGATCTATTGCATATTTTATATTCCCCATTTTATGAAAAAGGGAACTTAGGGCTAAAAAGTTTAAATGACTTGCCCTCATTTACATGATCAATGTCAAATATGGCAATGGCATTTCCAAGCTTTTATGTACTTCTACCAGAAAAAGTTTTTGAGCCCATAACATCCCCAATATACTTATGTTTGTATAATTATTTATAAGTTATATACAGATCAACTGTACTAATAATTATATATTAGAAAACTTAGTAAAAATTATATATATATATATATATATATATATTTTTTTTTTTTTTTTAGATTTTTTGCAAGGCAAATGGGGTTAAGTGGCTTGCCCAAGGCCACACAGCTAGGTAATTATTAAGTGTCTGAGACCAGATTTGAACTCAGGTACTCCTGACTCCAAGGCCAGTGCTTTATCCACTGCACCACCTAGCCACCCCAAAATAATATTTTGTAAAAGAATGCTGTTGAGTTATTTCAGTTGTGTCTGATTCTTCATGACCCAATTTGAGGTTTTCTTGGCAAAGATACTGGAGTACTTTGCAATTTCCTTCTTCAGCTCATTTTCCAAATGGGGAAACAGACATATAGGATTAAATTATTTTCCTGGGTTCACTCTGGATTTGAACTTAGATTCGCTTGACTCCAGGACTAACACTCTCCATTCTCCCATCTGGCTTAAAGAGATTAATTAGAAATAAAATAATATTTTATCCTAGAATCAATTAGAAGCCAATGGAGTTTATTGAGATAGTGATAGTCAGACCTTTTACTTGCTTGCTATAGGGAGAATGAATGGAAAAACAGGAGAAATTTTGGACAGGGAGTACAATTAGGAAGCTATTGAAATAGTTACCACAAGATGTGATAAAGATCTGAACTTAGACGATAGTTTTGTGAATAGAGAAAAGGAGATTGATGTGAGGGATATAGTGTAAGAAGGACCAGACAAGTGGGGTGAGAGAGCAGAGTAGAAGATAATACTGAACTTATGAACCTGTGTAACTGAAAGGATGGTGATGTCCTTTAGACTATAATAGGGAAATGTGGAAGAAAGATAATGTAATGAGATTTGTCATAAAGATTGCAATTCACACATACCTATTCATCCTGTGAAATTCATTGTCCCATCCAAATAAAAAGGGGGTAGATAGGATTCTTAATCATCAATCACTGCCCTGGCTCTTAGAGCCTACCCTCCAAAAGGTTCCTGCCATAGTCACAGGGTAACTTGAGGGTAAGAGATAACCATGTCAGGAAGGGGAATTATCCTAATATCACCTGCTCAGTTGGGTATATCTTGTACATAACTAAGTTTTCATATGTAGTTCATCTTCCCTCCTAGAATATGCTCCTAAAGGGCAGGCATTCTGGATTTGGGTTTGAGTTGGACCAATCCCCTGATGTCATAAAATCCAACAGGGTCATCAAAGTCCAGTGGCAGGAAAAAATGAAGAGATTGGTGACTGCCCAGGATGTAGTGGATGATCTTGGTGTCTTTGATGTTGATTAAGCTCTAGGCACTCTACAGAGCTCACCTTAGCCACCTTCATGGTTATTGGAACAAATTGTTCTCATCCACCCATTCCACTGGGGGAATTCTTCACATACTTGGAGTAGACATCCCCTTAACTCACCAACTGGTTTTAGCCCACTATTACTAGGTGGGGCTTCTGTGCATGCTATAACTTCTAAGAAACACATTTGAGAGTTGAGTGAGAGGTAGAACCAAAGGTGATGAAGGATTCAGCAAATCTTCACACCAAAAATACTAGTCCCATTTAAACACCCCATATACCTTATGGAAAAATTGCTTTGGACTTGATGTGAAGAAAAACTTCCCAACGATTACAGTTAGACAAAGCTGGAATGAATTGCCTTTGGAAAACTGGATCCCCACTTGCTAGTCTTGTTGTGGAGATAACTCTTATCCCATATGTATGTTGAACCACATGACCACTGAGTCCCCTTCTGACTCTGATTCTGTAATCATTATCTTTCCCCATCAGGATTCCCTCTCCTGATTTCTTTCTTTTTGTCAATGAACTATCCTTCTCCTGGTCACCTGGGTTAGAAACCTGAGTTACCTTGGACTCTTTCCTCACCCTAACCTCCCTTCCCTACTCCTCCTTATCAAATTCAGGTAATCACAAAGTCCAACTTCCTTTCCTATTGCTTGCCACCACCCTAATTAGACTCATTAATCAAAAATTATTTAACAAGCTACTATGGGCCAATCTCTTCTACTCACAAGGAAAACCTATCAAATGGAGCAGTGGAGTGGGTCCTTGGAAAATGATTCAATTTTCATTTCATTGGAGAGCCTTAGCTTCTCTAGCGTATGGCTGCAGAGACCTAATACAGATCCATTGAGATCCCATACTTTATCATTAAAACAAGGTCAATTTTCCCTAATCAGTATGAACTCCTTTCCCTCAGTCCCATACATTTTATTTTCAACTAGACCAGAATAGTGAACCAGAATGGCATAAACACAATTAGTCTTTCATTATTTTATATTGGAGGAGAGCTTAAGCATAGATAATCCCAGAGAGGAGATGATCCAAAAATACTTTCAACTGTACCTTGGGATGCATGATTTGAATCTTCTTTTCACTGGTACATTTACCTTCATAATTACTTGCTCATAATGATTCCACTGAGCTCACACCAAGTAGTGTAGCCAAACTAGTTGTGGCAGAAAGTCTGAATTTTATGCACACTTTTGCTCTAGTCACTCCACAAGGGTAGAGAGCCCACACATCTATGACTTAACAACCTAAACTATCTGTAACCATTAATGCCCCAATAAGGAGTACCTGTCTCAAAAATAGCAGTCACCAGCATCAGGAATGGGGAGATAAGGAGGGAGCTACCATTAGAGATGACAGGGCTTCAAGTCAGACTTGAATTTCTTGCATCAAAGTTAATTGCCAATGGTACCCGCCTATAATAAAAAAAAAAATATGGTTGGGGCTGGCCCAGTAGTATCTGTTGCAAGGAATTGAAAGGGAGGGTAATTTTTTGTCTCCTCAGTGTGTTCCAGAGAGTCTGGGGTGAACCTCTCTGGGCCAGAGTCTCCAGTTGTTTCCAGACCCTAGGGTCCCTTCTCCCCAAACCCTGGCACCATGGGTGGCATCATGGACATCTCCTTCATGTACCGATGGTTTAAGAACATTAACTTAGTTCCAAACCTCTCTGACAAGTATGTACTCATTACTGGCTGTGACTCTGGCTTCGGGAACCTCCTAGCTCGGAAACTGGACCAGCGAGGGATGCGGGTGTTGGCTACCTGCTTCACTGAGGAGGGAGCCCAGGAACTCCGAAGGGCATCCTCCCATCGGCTACAGATCACCTTTTTGGATATCACCAAGACAGAGAGCATCAAGGCAGCAGCCCAGTGGGTGAATGCCCAAGTGAGAGATCAAGGTCTGGAGCAATCAACTTCTCTGATTTGTTCTTTCTATCCTCTTTTTCCCCCTCCTTTCCCTCCCCGCCACTCCCACTCTTCATATTAGACATCCTTTCAGCAGTTCTGTTGGAAAAGGGAGGGTCATCAAATGAAGGGCAGAAGCAGTATGGAAAATTCAAACTTTGGAAAAGTTTGGGGCTGGTTTTTTAAGGTATATAGTCTTTAAGGTATATGGTTCTTGGTAGCAGATGCAGAGGGGAATCACCCCTCTCTGTACATCCAGCTAGACTCTGGACACTGGCTACTCATGCAGGTAGGAGGTAAAAGAGGTACTGTGAGGGGCAGGACTGTTTCTAGAATCACAACATTTGAGAGCAGGAACCATCCCAATTTACAAATGAGGACACTGAGGCCCAAAGAGGTGAAAGGTCTTAACCAAGCCACATGGCTTATAAGTTTCAGAGCAGGTGCTCTTTCTACCATCTCAGATCATGAAGTGGTATCTCTCTGAGGCTCTGACAGCCTTCATCATGAAATTCTTTGTGGTGGCTAGTCCTGATTTTTCTTACTACAGTCAAAATGGAATTCTTTTTTCTGGTGGAACAGAGGAGAAGCCAAAGAGGTAAAGTTCAGGTGCCTCAGATGAGAGGGCTGATAGGTAGAAGAGTTTTGTTTCTTCCTATCCATACAGGAGAGAAGGAAAGTCTTGTCCTTATGTAGGTCAAAAGAAACAGATACTTGACCTAGCTTAGAAGTTACATATCTTAGTATTGAAGGCAGTGGATAGAGCTTTGGATCTGGAATTAGGAAAATCTGAGTTCAGATCCAGACTCAGTTTCCTCAACTGTAAAATGGAGATCAGAATGACATCAATGTACCAGGATCAAATAAGATAATATCTGGCATATTTCTTTCCTCCCTTCCTTCCTATCCCAGGTTGTAACAAGGAGGAACTAGGGAGACTAGTTCCTAGTCTGACTTGCCCACAAAGGTGGCATTTTGTGTGGATGCAGGAGGAAGAATGACAAGTGTCCTAGTCTCAAAAACCAAGTTTAAGGGGGAAGTTTGCCATGTGTGACCTCATCCTTGCTCCTCCAAGATTCTGGCATCTCTCTACACACACACACACACACACACCACACACACACAGAGATACCCTCTGCTGGTGGCTAATATCAGGGTCAAATGACCAATCAACAGTTCTTGGGAGCCTAGATTTTGGGGTGCTTCTACCTCTGCTTGTGACTCAGGCCTGGACAAACTTCTTTTTCTTTCCTTGGTCTCTCCTAATTGCATAATGTCTTGTCACCTACTCCCGCCCTTCCTCCTAGCATTTGCTGTAATGATTAACTCTGTCAAGTCTGAATCATATTATGTACCTCTTGAGTCTCACTGTGCTTTCTCCTTATCAATATAGTTTTTCTGGTGATAGGCTAGCAAAGCCCCCAGGAAGTGGGAGAGGGTAGCTGAGTATGGCAGCTATCCTGCATAGCCTCTATCCCTAAGATTCAAAACAAACCAAGCAAAAGAAACATAGGCAACTCTACAAGTCTAGTCTTTCTAGAATTCTTCCCCTTGGGAGTCTTATGGGTGGAGGAGTCTCCAGGGAGAGATATATGTTAAGGATGGGGTAAGTTGAGAGGAAAAAGCTTGTGTGGGAATAGGCATCAATGCCATGAACTCTAAGACCACAGATAAGATAATTTACCTCTCAAAATTCTAGTTTCTTTACCTGTAAAATAAGAATCATTACCCTTGTGCTACTGATCTCACAGGGTTGTGAGGAAAGCATTTTGCAAATATTAAGGTATTACTTATATTATGCAAATATTAAGGTATTACTTAAATTAGATATTTTTTAAGGAGGCAGTTAGATGGTTCAGTGGATAGTGCTGGACCTGGAGTCAGGAAAATCTGAGTTCAAATCCAGCCTCAGATACTTAACTATTTTCTACTTGTCAACCTACTGGAGGAGGAAATTAAAACCACTTCAGTATCTTTGCCTAGAAAATTCCATGGACATGGTCTTTGGGGGTCCATGAAGACACAATTGAACAATACCAAAAATGTATTTTTAGTATAAAATGTTGTTTTGCTTTTATGGTTTTCACCTATGATTTTATTGAAGCAAAAGATCTCCTGTAAGGAACTGTCTTCTCTCAAAGAAGAATTGCACCTACTCTGCAACTCAAGAATTTTAGAAAATTATCTGGGAACACTGAGAAATTAACTGACTTATCTGAGGTCACAGAGTCAGTATGGGCTAGAGTCTTCTCAACTCCAAGACTATTTAACTCCAATCTTATTCAAGTCTATTTAATTCTGCCACAGTCTCTCATTAAAAAGACTATTTTTATCAATAAAATTAAGAATAATGTTGATGTTTGCATCCTTAAAAGACCCTAGGAAGAGTGCTAGTCATCTCTCTACCACAAGCAGTAGAGACAGTAGAAATCATTCTGAGTGAAAATATCTACTGTGTCCCCCAAGAATAGACTATCTTCTCCTCAACAGGTAGACTGAAAATTTAGTAGAACAAATGGGAAATGGAGGCCTCATTCATTTTCCTGTGGGTGTAAGGGTAGTAGCAAATGGGAACTCAGAGGTGAGAGGAGATTAGAGAACCATACTTTTGGAGTTAGAAGGGATCTTCAACATCATTGTCTCTTTTTACCCATAAGGAAACTAAGACTCACAGAGGGTGATTTAGTAAAAGTCCCATAGGTAGTTAGTGGTAGAACTTAGATCTGGATCTCCAAACCTATGTTCTTTGACTCCAGAGTAAGTGGTCTTTGAACTGAAAAATGATGATAGATATTTTTAAAAAATTTATTTATGTAAGGCAGTGGGGTTAAGTGACTTGCTCAAGGTCACATAGGTAATTATTAAGTGTCTGAGGTAAAATTTGTACTCAGGTCCTTCTGACTCCAGGGCCAGTGCTCTATCCACTGAACTACCTAGCTGCCCCCCCAAATGATAGTACATTAAAGTGAAGAGATCAAGGTTTGAGTCCCAGCTCATATTGGCAGTTTGAGAGCACTGTCTTGAGAATCCATAGAGACCTGGCAGTAATGGCCTGGACCATCATACATAGAGCACAGACCTGGAGTCAGCGAGACCTGATCTCAAATCTGAACCCTGGGCAAGTCACTTAGTACTGTTTGTCTTAGTTTCCTCACCTATAAAATAAATTGGAGGAGAGGTCAGATCACTCCAGTATCTCTGGCAAGAAAACCCCAAATGGGGTCAAGAAGAACCTGACACAACTGAACAACCAAAAAAGCCTTGAGTCTAATTTTGGTTCTGAATCAGTCATTTCCCTCTCTAGCCCTCAGTTTCCTTATCTGTATAAGAAGGGAACTAGATTAAGATTATCTGTAAAATATTTTAGCTCTAATCTGGTTGGGGGGGGTAGCTAGGCTACACAGTGAATAGAGCTCTAGCCTTGGAGTCAGGAATGCAGGAGTTTGAATCCGGTCTCAGATACTTACTAGTTATGTGATCTTGGGCTAGTCACTTTTTTTTTGCAAGGCGATGGGGTTAAGTGACTTGGGGTTAAGGGTCACATAGCTAGGTACTTATTAAGTGTCTGAGGCCGGATTTGAACTCAGGTCCTCCTGACTCCAGGGCCGGTGCTCTATCCACTGTGCCACCTAGCCTCCCCCGGGCTAGTTACTTTTAACCCTGATTTCCTCATATTCAGGGCCATCTCAGTTGTCCTGATTCATATCTGACCACTGGAACCAGATGATTCTGGGGGAGAATGTGAGACTGGTGATTTAGCACAATATCCCCTCATTCAAATCCAATCCATAGGCTTGTCAAGGTATCACTTCCCTGATGTCATGGTCTTCTTCAAGAATGAAGGACAAGGGCAGCTAGGTGGTGCAGTGGATAAAGCACCGGCCCTGGAGTCAGGAGTACCTGGGTTCAAATCCTGTCTCAGATACTTAATAATTACCTAGCTGTGTGGCCTTGGGCAAAGCCACTTAACCCTATTTGCCTTGCAAAAACCTAAAAAAAAAAATGAAGGACAAACATCATCATCTATGGATCTGACTTATTAGCCCAGTCATTTAATAAGAATACACAATTTTATCCCATTACTTTTGTAATATTTTCCATGTAGATATTACTTTTTTGGTGAATATTACCTTTGTAATCTGAAACCCTTCTGATTTGTGACTACCATAATTCATTCCTCTGCTGTCCAGCTAATGATAAAGGTTCTTCTGATCTTATAGAGGCTGATTAGAATCTATTACCATGTCCACACTAAAACTGTTGTTACTTTTTGGTTGGTACTGGCATACCTTTGGACCCCAGTAGTCTGCTATTTCCTCCCAATAGAATAGAAGTCTCTTGAGGCCAGAGATTCTTTCTCTTAAGTGAAGAGTAGTAATTAGAGTGTTTAATAATAGTCAGAACACACCTGAGTTCAAATCCACTTACTAGCTGTGGAACCCTGGGCAAGTCATTGAACCTCTTCTCAACCTCAGTTTTCTTATTTGTAAAATAGGTATAATAATGGGATGTAACTCCTAGGGTTATCATGAGAATAAGATGACTTTTAAAAAATATTTTTAGAAACCTTATGCTAGCTAGTTGATTGATGAACCTCAAGAACCCAGTTATCTAAGAATATCTAGAAAATCATTTACATAATGGGGTAATTTGAGTTTCAATGTGAGTGGAGTTTGATGCTAATATCAGGAGTAGATCCAGATGGAAAGGAACCAAAAAGGCTAGAAACCTTTGGCTCATTTCCTCCTACCCTGCAACAAAACTGAGACCTTTAGTATGCTGTAAAGGCTAGGCTCTAAACCCTGGTTTCTCTACAATAGCAATTAATAATAATTCACACATTTAGAAAATTTAATAAAGAACTTTCCTTATGTTAAAAAGTTAGAAAATATAAATTTGTATCATGAGATAGATAAAAAATAATTTTAATTTTATTAATGAGAAAACTGAAATAATGAGAAGTTAGGTGACTTTCCCATGATCAGACAGCAAAGATGTGGGAAAGTCAAGATTTGAACCCATTTGAACCCAATACTAAGCTGAGTCTTCTTTCCTCTATGCTAGAAAGCTTGCTTAGTCTCCATAGCTTTAATTTTTTAAAATTTATCTTCAAATTTAAAAAAATCCCTCCCCCCTTCCATTAAAAACAAAAATAAAATGAAGTCCTTATAGCAAATACGCATAGTCAACCAAAACAAATTCCCACATCAGTCATGACCAAAAAGTAGAAGTCTCATTCTGCAGCCTGAGTCCTTCACTTCTTTGTCAGGAGGTAGATGGAATAGTATCATCAGGTCCTCTAGAATCCTGATAGTTTGTTGCATTTATTTGAGTTTTTAAGTCTCTCAAAGTTGTTGGTTTCAACAATATTGTTATTATTGGGGTTTTTTTGTTGGGTTTGGTTTTTAGGAGGCAATCATGGTTAAGTAACTTACTCTGGGTCACCAAGGTACTAAGTGTCTGAGTCTGGATTTGAATTCAGATCCTTCTGATTCCAGGACTGGTGCTCTTTCTACTGCAATATTGCTGTTACTGTATAAATTGTTCCCCTGACTTTGCTCAGTCATTCTGAATCAGTTCATTCAAATTTTCTCAGGTTTCTTTAAAACTGCCCCTTTAATCATTTCTTACAGAAAAAAAAAATACTTGTTCAGTCATTCCTCAACTAATGAGGAATCACTTAGAGTGGGATGTTCATAATTCTTATTATATAGTGGGGCACCTAGGTGGATTAGGGAACAGAACACTGGGCTAGAATCAGGAAAAGTCATTTTCCTGAGTTTAAACCTGACCTCAGACACATACTAGCCATGTGACCCTGGGCAAGTCACATAACTCTTCCTTAATTACCTCATCTGCTAAATGAACTAGAGAAAGAAATGTCTAAACCATTCTAGTATCTTTATCACAAAAACCCCAAAAGGGGTCACAAAGGCCCAGACACAGCAGGAAAAAAAAATGAACAATTCATCTCACACAAAGCTGTTTCATTTTTTTCCTTTTTTTGTCAAGATTTTTTTCTTTTATTAAAGATTTTATTTGTTTTACAGTTTCCCCCCCCCCAATCTTCCTTCCCCCCACCACCACTGAAAGCAATCTGTCAGTCTTTAAAGTTGTTTCATTTTTAACCTATATCAAATAACTTGCTTTCTCAATGAAGGGGTTTGGGGTGGGAGGAAGGGAGAGAATTTGAAACTCAAAGTTTTAAAAATGAATGTTGAAACTTATTTTTGCATGTAACCAGGGGAAAATAAAAATTAAAAAAAAAGAGTTGTGTCAAGGAACATATAAAATACTATTTTATAATCTTTTTTTTAGGTTTTTTTTTTTTGCAAGGCAATGGGGTTAAAGTGGCTTGCCCAAGGCCACACAGCTAGATAATTATTAAGTATCTGAGACCAGATTTGAACTCAGGTACTCCTGACTCTAGGGCCAGTGCTCTATCCACTGTACCAGCTATGTAGAGATGTGGGGAGGTGCTGGGGGTTCAGGGTGTTGTAAGATATTAATTTTTAAATGTATTAGTGTACAAATTCACATCTACAAGAAAGAACACCACCCCCTGGGGTTGAGATCTGGGTTTAAATGCTCAGGCTTGCATTTTCTCATTTGTAAAATGTGGAGGTTGGACTAGGTAACCTTGAAGGTCCCTTCCAGCTGTAGATGACAATTCTATGTCGCAATAAGGAGCAATATGGTTTGGTGGATAGAACCCTGGGCTTGGAATCAGGAAGACCTGGGTTCAGATCTTCCCTTTTACATTAGTTGTATGACTCTAGGCAAATCATTTAATCTTTATGCATGATTGCAGGTGACTCCCTGAGACTAATCTCTTAAGTAATAGAATAGATTATTAAGAATTTCCTTATACTGATGAAATCACAGATATGTTAGCATATTCCACAAACATTTTTCTTCTCTTTTTACTTCTCCCTTCCCTCAGGGCTCTGGGGCCTGGTGAATAATGCTGGTGTTGGCCTACCCAGTGGCCCCAATGAGTGGCTGACCAAGGAGGACTTTGTAAAGGTGATAAATGTGAACCTGATAGGAACAATTGAGGTGACCCTGAACATGCTGCCAATGATCAAGAGGGCCCAGGGTAGGATCGTCAACATGTCCAGCAGTGGGGGCCGAGTGGCAGCCATTGGCGGCGGTTATTGTGTCTCCAAGTTTGGTGTAGAGGCCTTTTCTGACAGCATCAGGTGAGGGGACCCCATTCCTCTTACCCAATCAGCTTTATCCCCTGCTCTATCCTTCATTAAATGGGAAAAAGGTCATCAGTGCCAAAATGAGTAGAATTCATTTCCAGACTGTAAAATTGTGAAAGGGGCATCTCTAGAAGAGTATGGCTCATTGTTTTCTCCTTGGGTAGGACCATGTCAGAAGGAGAAGGCTTGGACCTTAGTAAAGGACCTTTCTTTTAAAAATGTTTGTTTTAAAAATAAATCTTTATTGATCTCTCTTGTTTTGAATCAACTATATTTCACCCTGTATCTCTACCTCATTGAGGGAATTTTAAATTTTCAGATAGGAACAAGGATGAAAGGATGAAGTTGAGGAGAGTTGGACTACAGATGTACCAGGATGGGGAAGAACTCCATCTAGCAGAAGGCTCAGTCACAATATAGAAAATATCAATCAATTAGTATGCAATGATATAGTGGCAGACTCAGGTGATACAAAGATAAAAATGAAACAGTCTCTCCCTTCAAGGAGTATCCATTCTATAAGATCAATACAAAACATATAAGGATGGTGGCTAAGGAAAGGAATCAGGCAAGTCAAAGGGATTGTGAGTGAAATTGTAGGATGATAATTTTTCAAAAACTTTCCAGGAGCAATATTGACAATATTGATTTTTGTTACTGTTCCTGAGAAAGAGATAAAATGCTCACATCCTGGCAGATAGTCAAAAGGGAGGAAGCATGGTATGGTGATGGCTAGGTAAATGAGGGGGGTGGAGATAGAAGGATTGCCTCACTCACCCTTCAATATATGTTTGGGAGGTGAGGATTTAAGATCACTGAAGACCTTATTCCATCAAGGACCTGTATACTCAAAGAAGAAGCTATACATCCACAGTTCTATTTCTTTTTCCATCAACCCTTTCTAAACCTTCAAACTAGAGAGAAATTGGGTGTAGGAGGTCAAAAGTGGGTGGCTGGTATATAGCAATTAATTCTTATTCCTGATGGCTCTGCCCAATCTAATTGCTAGTAATGATTAAGCACCTAAAGAGAGGACCATTTGCATTTATTTCTCTGTGAGTGAGTGAGTGAGTGAGTGAGTGAGTGAGTGTGTGTGTGTGTGTGTGTGTGTGTGTGTGTGTGTGTGTGTGTGTAAGTTCCCCAGGTAAAAATTCCAGCTAGTTGGAGAAAATGGGTGTTAGGGAGTAGATGAACTGACACCCTCCTCTCACACATAATTATCCCACTAAAATATGAAAGTCTTTGGAACACTGAGCTAAGTTCATAATTTTCTTACTAGGAGGGAGCTCTATTATTTTGGGGTGAAGGTCTGCATCATTGAACCTGGAAACTACCGGACTTCCATTTTGGGCAAAGAGGACATAGAAGAACGCATGCGACGACTGTGGGAGCGGCTGCCCCAGGAGACAAAGGACAGCTATGGAGAGCAGTACTTCTATCTTTGTAAGTGTCCTCACCCAACATAACAAGGGTAGGAAATGGAACCAGACAAGGAGGAGGGATAGTGATGGGGAGCAACATCACATCTACGAGTGAGTTAAAAGTAAGCATGGTTATCTTGAGGGAGTTTCTGGATAGCACAAATCACTCATTTGTTTGTGCAGACAAGGAGCCTAAATTATCTCCTCAAGCATTTTTAAACCATACAGGGAAGTATAGGGAAAGATATAGAAAGAACTTGGGGACAAGCTTAAAGAGGAAAGGAAATCATAAATGGGGAGTCTGGGGTGTGCATGTATAGTCTTGGGCAGCTGAATATTACAGTGGATAGAGTGCTGATCTTGGAGTCAGGACTTACTAGCTGTGTGACCTTAGGCAAGTCACTTAACCCTGATTGCTTCACATCCAGGGCCATCTCCAGTCATCCTGATTCTTATCTGGCCACTGGACTCAGATGGCTCTGAAGGAGAAACTGAGGATAATGACTAGCACAGCACCCCCTCACTCAAATCTAATTCACATGTTTGTCAAGGCACCACCTCTCTGATGTCATGGTCCTCTTCAAGATGAAGGACAAAAAACATCAAGGAATTTAGGGAAAGATGGAGACATTTTAATTATCTGTCTTCATTCCTCTCCTTGTGACCCCTTCTGGGATGTCTAGATGAAGAGACTACAATGAGGACCCCAAAAAATAGTTCTGTGCCTCACAGCTTAGCACAATGTTTGCTTAATAAATGGTTGGTGGGGGGGCAGTGGCGGCTAGGTGGCATAATGGATAGAGCACTGGCCCTGGAGTCAGGAGTACCTGAGTTCAAATCCAGCCTCAGACACTTCATAATTTCCTAGCTGTGTGGTCTTGGGAAAGCCAATTAACTCCATTTGCCTTGCAAAAACATAAACTAACTAAATAAATAAACAAATGGTTGGTGGGTGGGTTGGTTGATTGGTTGGTTATCCTTTGTTCTTGAAGAAAACTATGACATCAGGAAGGTGATACCATGACATTCAAGTGAATTGTATTTGAGTGAGGTGGAACTGTGAAAAGTCACCAACCTCACTTTCTCCTCTGGAGCCATATGGATCCAATGGCCAGATATGGATTATGATGACTGGAGATGACTCTCGATGAGTGAGAGACCTTTGACATTGACTGATTGACTAGTCAGTTAGTACAGCAAAATCACCAATTGAGGATGTCATGTAGAAAAAATGTTTCTACCCCAGAGTATAGAACTAGGAGAAGTAGGAAGTTAAGAGTCAATTTAGGCTCCATGTCTGCATAAACTTACCAACAATTAGAATATGAGAATGGGCTGCTTCAAGAAGTGGTGGGATCCAGTTACTGTGGAAGTCTTCAAGCAGAGTCAAGTCAACAAATATTTATAAAGCAACTACAAAGTGCCTGCCACCTCAAAGTCAAATCAAGTCAACACATATTTAATAAGCACCCACTAAGTACCAGCACCTCAAGGAGCCAAGTCAGTAAAGTATTTATAAATCACCTACTAAGTGCCAGCACCTCAAACAGAGTCAAGTCAACAAGTATTTATAAAGCACCTGCACTGGGAATCTGGGAAGAGGAAGACTAGAAAGATCTCTTACAGAAGGTGAGATTTGAGCAGAGTCTTAAAGGAAGCCAGGTAAGCCTGGAGACCAAGGTAAGGAGAATGAACATTACAACAATATGGGACAATGAGATCAAAAGCATGGAGTTGAGATATACGGTTTTGTGTGTGCATAGAAGTGAATGTCGTGTAAGATGGCTAGAAAGGGTGGAAGGTGTCAGGTGGTGAAGGATTTTAAATGTCAAATAAATGGTTTTGTATTTGATCCTGTAGGAAAAAGGGAGCCATTGTAATTTATTGAGTGGGAGGATGTGATGAGATCTGAGCTTTAGAAAAATCACTTTGGAAGCTGAGTGGAGGATAGGCAAGAATGAGGAGAAAGAGCATTATAATGATCCAGGTGAAAGGTTATGGGGTGAAGATCATGTAAATGATGAGAAAGGCACAAAAATGAAAGATATTATAAAGGTAGAAATTATCATATCTGACAACAGGCTGATGATGTGGAGTTAGACTTGAGGATAACACTGAGATTGCCATCTTGTATACTAAGAATAATAGGAAGGGCAGCTAGGTGGTTCAGTGGATAGAGCACTGGCCCTGGAGTCAGGAGTACCTGAGTTCAAATCTGGTCTCAGACACTTAATAATTACCTAGCTGTGTGGCCTTGGGAAAGCCACTTAACCCCATTGCCTTCCAAAATGTTAAAAAAAAAAAAAAGAATAGGAAAGTTGGGAAGAGGGTAGGGTTTGACAGAGAAAGATAATGGGTTCTGTTTTGGACTTGAGTTTGCTTTTCCAACAATACTTCCAATTTGAGATGTTCAAAAGGTGACTGGTGATAAAAGACTATAGCTCAGGAGGGACATGAAGATTGGCGATATAGATCAAGTAATCATTTGTGTGGAGATGATAACTGAGATAGTATAGAATAAAATAAGACAAAAGCCCAGGACAGCACCTTGGACACTCATAAGGAAGGAAAAACCAGTGGACTAACTGTTGCTGACTTTGTATGCAATATTATACACTCATAATTTGTTCTTTATGCTAACCCCTCCCAAAAGACATACACACATACACACACACACACACACACACACAGATACACCAAAGCTCAGATACTTTAAAATACTGTGGTTGGATATTTGTATAACATAGCAAAAATAGAAGGAAATAGATAAAATATATAGAGCTATCTGTCCATAGACATTCCTTGCTTTCAGTATACTTCCTGATTGTACTCTTGGGATATGTTTGGAGAGGAAGGAGATCACAGAAAAACACATGGCCCAATAGGGATCTAGGAAGGAGATCTGTCCGAGGCTCTATCTCAGGATCATAGATTATAGTAAGGGAAAAGTAGAGGGAGAAACCATTCCTCACTCAACCCCCAGTTTGCCTACCCAACAGGAGTCACAACAGCTGACAATCTCAGTTCCTAAAATCTTCCAGCAAAGAGATTTAAGTGGATTGAGGACCAGACTTGGAGTCAGGAAGACTTGAATTCAAATCGGACTTCAGATACTAGCTAACTGACCCTGGGCAAGTCACTTTATTTCTGTTTACCTCAATTTACCTATATTTGTAAAATGAGGATAAAAATAGAACCTGCCTCCCAGGATTGTTGTGAGGATCAGATGAGATGATATTTATAAAGTACTTAGCAGTGCCTGGCATATAGCCAGCTCTATGTACGTATTAGCTATTATTATTAACTTATTACAGCATGATTTCTACTTCAGTGTCTGAATCACCTTGGTGATACTTATCTTCAACAGCCACATCCAGGCTATTTTGATCTTATGACAAAGAAACCAGAATGATCAAAAACCAAGGACAATAGTGAGCCATCCTCTGTCACTTACCTAGCCACAAGGGAATCCAGTTCCCAAAGACAGGAGGCAGCCAACCTTGGTCAGTAGCAGCCAGATCTCAACATTTTCTACTCCAGATCATACTGCTTCCTTGTCCTGGAGAGTGTGGGATGAAGCCTCACTTCTCTTATGTCTGTGGAAGATTCTGGGGCTCTCAACTCCCCTTTAGAGATGAAGTCAAAGTGATTTTCTTTTCCTGAGAAAGAGACTCAATAATACCCACTTAGAACTGAAAGTTGGACCTCAAATGTCATAGCATCAGAAGCCATCTCATCATGTCCCCCATTTTATACACGAGAAAACCAAAGTCACACAGATAATAAGAAATATCTGCTAGCTCCTAATCTAGTGATTCTTTCTACTGTGCCACAATATCCCAAGCCAGGTAATTTTACATTCCAAGTATTTATTTTAATGCGACTCTCTCTTAGACATTCTATGTCATGCTCTCTATATCAAATAGGAAAATGATTACCACTTAAACAAATGAGATGAGCTATGGAGATTGAATAGCACAAAAGCACTTTTCCATTATACAGAAATATTCTCTATCGAATACAGATGGAATCAAACACGGTTGCAAATACCTTGATTACAAATATGTGGGGGGGGGACCTCTTGTTAAAACTAGAGGTGCTGTATTAAAATTCAACAATACAAAAGCATTTTTCCACAGTAGGTGACAAAGGGGCAATATTGGAAAACTAGACAGATCACAAGTTTGAACTGAACAAAATTATTTCATAAAAAGTTGTATTCTATTTGTGGTAATTCCCCCTTTTGTAGTTGGTCTTGCACTGTTTAATAACTTTATCATGACTTGGATAAATAAAACTGTGTTCATCAAATTTGCAGATGAGATGACACAAAGTCAGGGGTGTCTACATCCATCTCCCACCATTTCCATTGCACCAAGAGCTCTAACCCCAGGATGCATTGGATTCTCTTCATCCAAATGAAATACTTTAAGAACTTGGGCTTCCTATGAGAGCCATCTATCATCTAGCAATGTTCAATCGTAGCATAGTAAATACTTTTGAATGAAGGAGGGAATGCTTCATCTCTAAGCTATTCTCATGTACTACTCACAGGCTATTCTAAAGTAAAAACTCATCTGAATAACTGTGTTTCTGGTCACAGTGCTAAATCTGACAGAATCATTGAATCACAGAATTTTAGTAGGAAGAAACTTCAGCTACTAATCCAATCCATATCTAAAAGGAATATTTAATAATAATAATAGTAGTAACATTTATATAGTGCTTTGAGTTTTGCACTTTATAAATATTAAGTCTTTCTATCCTCACAACAAGCCTAGAAGGTCGGTGTTATTATCTGCATTTTAGAGATTTGGAAACTGAGGTAGGAAGAGGTGAAGTGATTTGCCCAGAATCACATAGCTAAGTAAGCATCTGAAGTGAAATTGAAATTCAAGTCTTTCTGATTCCAAGTCTAGAGTTCTGTTTACTCTATCTACCCTTATCCCCACCAAATATTCTTATAGCCTCTGCTTAAAGATTTCCAGTGAGGCAGAACCTTCCATATCCTAAGACAGCCTCCTCCCCCTCCTCCCCATTTTTTGAGGGGAGGCAATCAGGATTAAATTATTTTCCCAGGGTCACACAGCTAGTAAGTATCCAAGACTGAATCTGAACTCAGGTCCTCCTGATTCCATGGCTGGTGGTCTATCCACTCCACCACCCAACTGCCCCAGCCTAGTCCCCTTTTTGACAGTTCAAATGGTTAGGAAACCTATTTCTTGACACCAAGCCCATAGTTATCTTTTTATTATTATTATTATTTATTTTTATTAAAGATATTATTTGAGTTTTACAATTTCCCCCCCAATCTTACTTCCCTCCCCCACCCCCACCACCCACTGAAAGCAATCTGTCAGTCTTTATTTTGTTTCCATATTGTACATTGATCCATGTAGTTATCTTTTTTGCACCAGTGGTTTCAAAGTTTATACTCTGGGGTCAAAAAGAATATGTCAAATCTTACTTTAACATGAGAGCTCTTCAAATATTGAGGCAGCTTCAGTGTTCCCCATCTTAACGCCATCCCCTAGTCTTCTCTTCTTTTGGCCCAACTCATTCAACCTCTCTATAATCCCAGTTGTCCTTCTCTGCCTACTCTCCAGTTTATCAATGGTGCCCAGAACCAAGAACAATACCCCAGAAAAGGTCTGACCAGGGCAAAATACAGAGAGACTCTCATCACCTCCTTTTTCCTGGAAACTGTCTCTCAATGGAGCCCAAGGTTATATTCACTTGAGTAACTGCCACTAAAACCTCTAGAACTTTTTAGGTGGTCTAGCATCCATCTGTGCCTTCCCTAGTCTTGTGAAGTTGATTTTTTTAAGACCAAGAACATGATTTTCCATTTCTCCATACTTTTTTTCTTTGTTAGATTCAGCCTAATACTCTAGTCTTGTCAAGGTCTTTTTGGATCCTAGGTAACAACAACCCCACTTCACCCCTGACTTTGTGTCATCTCATCTGCAAACTTGATGAACAGTTTTATTTTATTTATCCAAGTCACCAATAAAGTTAGTAAATAGCACAAGGCCAACTTCAAAACCCTGAGATGACACTCTGGAAACCTTGTCAAACTAACATTAACAACTTATCTAGTCAACCTTATTTGAGTCAGGCCATTCAACTTGCTTGAAATTCATCTAATTGCACTATCATCTAATCTATTTTATCCTTCCTCCTCAAAATTAGCATGACAACATAGTGTATTAACTGTTAAAATCTAGGTAAATTAGTTACAGTATACCACTGATTTATAGTACAGTAACATTGTGAGGTTTTTTTTTTTTAGTTTTTTTGCAAGGCAATGGGGTTAAGTGGCTTGCCCAAGGACACACAGAGGCCAGATTTGAACTCTGGTACTCCTGACTCCATGGCCGGTGCTCTATCCACTGCACCACCTAGCCATCCCACATTGTGAGTTTTTTAAAGTAAATATTTGTTTTTATGACCTCCTTACTTTTTACTGTTCAGTTTTCATGACTATATTTGGGCATTTCTTGGCAATGAGACTGGAGTGATCTACTATTTCTTTCTTCAACTCACTTAACAGATAAGGAAACTGAAGCAAACATGGTTTAATGACTTGTTCAGAGTCACAAGTGTCTGAGGCTGCATTTGAACTCAGGAAGATGAGTCTTCCTGATTCCAATCCCAATATTTCATGCAGCAACCTTGTTGTCCTTCCTGTTCTTACTAAACGTTCTTTAACTCCTCTTTAATAATCTAATTTTGGATTTTCAAAAGGAATGAAGTTGAGCTCATTGGTTTATAATTTGTAGATCTTCCTTCTTCCAAAGGTTGAGATAAGATTTATTCTTCTTCCATCCTTTAGTACCTCTTCCATTTTCTAAGTTCTTTCTTTAGATGTCACTGACTGTGGTTAGACAATTACATCATCCTCAGTACTCAAAGATGGAGTTCATCTGGGCCAAGTAATTTGAATTGAATGAAGGGCAACAGGTGTTCTCTCATTATCTCTCTACTTTTTAACTCCCCATTCATCATTTTTGTCATGTCATTTCCAATGTAAAAGTCTCTTTGGCAGTGAAAATAGAAAAGAAAAAAAAGAATTGGACCCTTCTGCTTACTCTTACTCTGTTGCCTACTATTATGTTCCAATCCACTTTAAGCAACAGTTCTATTCCTTCTCTCATTAGAGCCTAAAAATAAATTCTTTATTGAGTTCAACTTATCTAGTCAACCTCAGTTCATTCTGACATTTAGCACTCCTAATTCTATGTTAATAAGGCCTTCCAGTGTTCTCTATACACATCCACCAGTTTCTTCTTCTGTAGAATCAATAATAGCATCGAAGAATCCTAGGTTTAGAGCTGGAAAAGTTAACAGAGGTCATCTAATCTTTTCTCCTTTTTTTCACAGATGAGGAAACTGAAATCTAGAAAGGTTAAATAATGTATGTGAAAACTTTTGCAAATTATAAAATACCATATAACTAACATTATTATTCTGAGAAAGCTACTTACACAACTAGCAAGTTAGTTTAAAATTTTATTCCCTCTTGTCTAGATTGTTAAAATAACCTCCCCAATGATCTCTCCTCACTGCAGCCAAAATGATTTTTTTTTTAGAATAGATCTCATTGAATATCTGGAGCTAAGTGCTACATCATTCCCCAATGATCACCGTTGTCCAACCCATCATAGAAATACATTTAAGGAAGGGCTCTGGGAAAAGAAGTCTTTCCCCCCCTCATTTCCTCTTCTTTGTAGGATGGGCACTTTCTCTCTCTAAGCTAGAACCACATTCTCCCAAACTAGGCTGCTGGAGAACTATGGCCTCTATTCCATGTGACCCAACTGGCTTGAGTCTAAGCCAGCCTTTAAGGTTGTTTTTCCTTTCTCCCTTATCTTCAGGCAATCTCACCTAGAACTTTGTTGTTTAACCTGGCCCCAATCTTAAGTCTCTGCTCCATGGCTCAACTCACTTGAGTCTCAGCCAACTCTCCTGACTGTTTTTCTTTCACTCTTTCCCTCAGGCTTCTCACCTGGACCTTTGTCTTCAAGTGGTTTACAAGCAACGTCTTGTCTCTTCAGTAAAAAGGTTTTGATCTGAGAATTTTGCAGGCTTATAAAATAAAAATCCTGACCTATTTGAGATATATATATATATATATATATATATATATATATATATAGAGAGAGAGAGAGAGAGAGAGAGAGAGAGAGAGAATAACTCTTACCATATCACTCCCTTACTCAGTAAATTCTAATGATTTCCTATTGTCTTTCAGATAAAACTTCTCTGTTTAGCCTTTAAACCTTCCCTCCTTATCTTTCTAGTCTTATTGTACAATTCCTCTTCCACATTTTGCAATCCAGACAAACTGTCCTTCTCTATTTCTCACACATCACACACACTTCATCTCCTATCTCTAGGCTTCTATATTGGCCATCTCCAAAGTCTAGAATGCATTGTCTTCTCACTTTCTTCTCATAAAATCTGTCTCTTTTCCTTCAAAATAGAACTCAAGCATTCTCTTGTTATTGAAACCTTTCCTGATCTCATCTGTTAGAGCTTTCTTTCTCCAGCTGTATTATAGATAGATAGATAATTCTATATATGTCTATATACATACAAATATATCAATCTATTATAAATAAACAAAAAGTAAATCTATATTTTCTTCCCCAGTAAAATATAAGCATCTTGGGAAGAGGGATTGTTTTACTCCAAATATTTTACCTCCATAGTCTGGCATGGTTCTTGGCAAATACTACACACAATAAATTCTCCCTTGAATGATGTTTTCCCAAGCAAACATTCAAAATGGACTACAGTCCAACACTACCCTGTAAGTTCATACAAGACTTCACGACTGTCTCTTATGAGGCCCTACCCATTGTTATGAGCTTCTCCTAGATTCCCCCAAGCTTGGCAAACCTCTATTTGGTGAGCCCTCCACATAGGAATTCTGCCCTATATATTTGGGAACCTTAGCAGGAGGAGTGAGGCTTATTGGTGCAATGATTTTCAGTAGTAATTATCTTAGAGTAATAATGAGAAAGTTATTTCTTATTTGACTCAACTACTTTCACAATTTTTAATGTCTTTTTCTTTATAAAAAAGTTGAAATTGTTGGGTATTGGTCTGGACTTGTGATTTCTTTGGTGATATCTGCAGTTGCTCAGTAACTACCATTTTAGGGAACTTTTTTTTTTAAAAGATATTATTTCAGTTTTACAATTTTCTCCCAATCTTGCTTCCCTTCCCCCAAAACAACCCCACAGATAGCACTCCATCAGTCTTTACTTTGTTTCCATGTTGTACCTTGATCCAAATTGGGTGTGATGAGAGAGAAATCATATCCTTAAAGAGAACAGAATTCTCAGAGGTAACCAGATCAGACAATAAACTATCTGGGTTTTTTTCTAAATTAAAGGGAATAGTCCTTGTACTTTGTTCAAACTCCACAGCTCCTTATATGGATACAGATGGTACTCTCCTTTGCAGACAGCCCAAAACTGTTCCCAGTTGTTGCACTGATGGAATGAGCAAGTCCTTCAAGCTTGAACATCACTCCCATGTTGCTGTTAGGGTGTACAGTGTTTTTCTGGTTCTGCTCATCTCACTCAGCATCAGTTCATGCAAATCCCTCCAGGTTTCCCTGAAATCCCATCCCTCCTGGTTTCTAATAGAACAGTAGTGTTCCATGACATACATATACCACAGTTTGCTAAGCCATTCCCCAATTGAAGGACATTTACTGGATTTCCAATTCTTTGCCACTACAAACAGGGCTGCTGTAAATATTTTTGTACAAGTAATGTTTTTACCCTTTTTCCTCATCTCTTCAGGGTACAGACCCAGTTGTGGTATTGCTGGGTCAAAGGGTATGCACATTTTTGTTGCCCTTTGGGCATAGTTCCAAATAGCTCTCTAGAAGGGTTGGATGAGTTTACAACTCCACCAACAGTGTAATAGTGTCCCAGATTTCCCACATCCCTTCCAACAATGATCATTATCCTTCCTGGTCATACTGGCCAATCTGAGAGGTATGAGGTGGTACCTCAGGGAAGCTTTAATTTGCATTTCTCTAATAATTAATGATTTAGAGCATTTTTTCATATGGCTATGGATTGCTTTGATCTCCTCATCTGTAAATTGCCTTTGCATATCCTTTGACCATTTGTCAATTGGGGAATGGCTTTTTGTTTTAAAAATATGACTCAGTTCTCTGTATATTTTAGAAATGAGTCCTTTGTCAGAATCATTAGTTGTAAAGATTGTTTCCCAATTTACTACATTTCTTTTGATCTCGATTACATTGGTTTTATCTGTGCAAAAGCTTTTTAATTTAATGTAATCGAAATCATCTAATTGGTTTTTAGTGATGTTCTCCAACGCTTCCTTAGTCATAAACTGTTCCCCTTTCCATAGATCTGACAGGTAGACTAGTCCTTGATCTTCTAATTTGCTTATAGTATTGTTTTTTATGTCTATGTCCTGTAACCATTTGGATCTTATCTTGGTAAAGGGTGTGAGGTGTTGGTCTAATCTAAGTTTCTTCCATACTAACTTCCAATTATCCCAGCAGTTTTTTTTTTTATCAAAGAGGGAGTTTTTATCCCAGTGGCCGGACTCTTTGGGTTTATCAAACAGCAGATTACTATACTCCTGTCCTGCTTTTACACCTAGTCTATTCCACTGGTCCACCACTCTATTTCTTAGCCAATACCAAACAGTTTTGATGACTGATGGCTTTATAATATAATTTTAGATCGGGTAGTGCTAAGCCATCTTCGTTTGCATTTTTTTCATTAAGCTCCTGACAATTCTTGACTTTTTATTTCTCCATATGAATTTACTTACAATTTTTTCTAACTCGTTAAAGTAATTTTTTGGAATTTTGATTGCTAGGGCACTAAACAGATAGTTTAGTTTTGGTAGAATTGTCATTTTTATTATATTAGCTCTACCTATCCATGAGCAGTTGATATTTGCCCAGTTATTTAAATCTGATTTTATTTTTGTGAGAAGTGTTTTATAATTGTTTTCAAAAAGATTCTGAGTCTGTCTTGGCAAATAGACTTCCAAATATTTTATATTGTCTGAGGTTACTTTGAATGGGATTTCTCTTTCTAGCTCTTCCTGCTGTTTCTTGCTAGACATATATAGAAAAGTTGAGGATTTATGAGGGTTTATTTTATAACCGGCAACTTTGCTAAAATTGCTAATTGTTTCCAGTAGTTTTTTAGATGATTTCTTGGGATTCTCTAGGTAGACCATCATGTCATCTGCAAAGAGTGAGACTTTTGTCTCTTCCTTCCCAATTCTAATTCCTTTAATTTCTTTTTCTTCTCTAATTGCTGATGCTAACATTTCTAATACAATATTGAATAGTAGGGGTGATAATGGGCACCCTTGTTTCACCCCTGATCTTATTGGGAATGCCTCTAGCCTCTCCCCATTGAGTATAATGCTTGTTGATGGTTTCAGATAGATACTGCTAATTATTTTAAGGAACAGTCCATTTATTCCTACACTCTCTAGTGTTTTTAATAGGAATGGATGCTGTATTTTGCCAAAAGCTTTTTCAGCATCTATTGATATGATCATATGATTTCTGATAGGTTTGTTATTGATATAATTGAGTGTACTAACAGTTTTCCTAATATTGACCCAACCCTGCATTCTTGGAATAAATCTTACTTGATCATAATGTATTATCCTAGTGATGACTTGTAGTCATTTTGCTAAAATTTTATTTAGGATTTTTGCATCTATATTCATCAGGGAGATAGGTCTATAATTTTCTTTCTCTGTTTTAACTCTTCCTGGTTTAGGTAACAGTACCATATTGGTTTGGTAGAAAGAGTTAGGCAGAGTTCCATCTTTCCCTATTTTTCCAAAGAGTTTATATAGGATTGGAACCAATTGTTCCTTCAATGTTTGGTAGAATTCACTTGTGAATCCATCAGGCCATGGAGATTTTTTTTTAGGGAGTTCAGTAATGGCTTGAATTTCTTTTTTCTGAGATAGGGTTGTTTAGGTATTTAATCTCTTCTTCATTTAACCTGGGAAACTTATATTTTTGTAAATACTATTCCATTTCACTTACATTATCAAATTTATTGGCATAGAGTTGGGCAAAATAATTTCGAATTATTACTTTAATTTCCTCCTCATTGGTGGTAAGTTTACCTTTTTCATTTGTAATACTAGGAATTTGGTTTTCTTCCTTCTTTTTTTAATCAAATTGACCAGAGGTTTATCAATTTTATTGGTTTTTTTCATAATACCAACTTTTGGTTTTATTTATTAATTCAATAGTTATTTTGCTTTCGATTTTATTAATTTCTCCTTTAATTTTTAGAATTTCTAATTTGGTATTTGATTGGGGAGTTTTGATTTGTTCTTTCTCTAATTTTTTTAGTTGCATGTTTAGTTCATTGATTTCCTCTTTCTCCAATTTATTCATATAAGCATTTAGAGCTATAATATATCCCCTGAGAGGTGCTTTGAATGAATCCCATAGGTTTTGGTATGTTGTTTCATTATTATCATTATCTAGGATACAATGGTTAATTCTTTCTATAATTTGTTTTTTGGTCCACTCATTTTTTAAAATGAGGTTATTCAGTTTCCATTTTGCTCTGGGTCTATATCTCCTTGGCCCAGTATTGCATATGACTTTTATTGCATTGTGATCTGAGAAAGATGTACTCACTATTTCTGCCTTTCTGCAGTTGATCATTAGGTTTTTATGTCCTAGTACATGGTCAATTTTTGTATAAGTTCCGTGTACTGCAGAGAAAAAGGTATATTCCTTTCTATCCCCATTCAGTTTCCTCCATAAGTCTACCATATCTAATTTTTCTAAAAATCTATTTACCTCCCTAATTTCTTTCTTGTTTGTTTTATGATTCGATTTATCTAGATCTGATAGCGGGAGGTTGAGGTCTCCTACTATAAGAGTTTTGCTGTCTATGTCTTCCTGTAATTCTTTGAGCTTCTCCTCTAAGAATTTGGTTGCTGTCCCACTGGGTGCATATACATTCAATATTGAAATGACTTTATTGTCTATGGTACCTTTTAGGAGGATAAAGTTTCCTTCCTTACCTCTTTTAACGCAATCCATTTTTTGCTGCTGCTTTGTCTGAGATAAGGATTGCTACCCCTGCTTTTTTTATTTCAGCTGAAGCAAAATATATTTTGCTCCAACCTTTTACCTTTACTCTACATGTATCTCTCTGCTTCAAATGAGTTTCTTGTAAGCAGAATATTGTAGGATTCTGGTTTTTAATCCACTCTGCTATTTGCTTATGTTTTATGGGAGAGTTCATCCCATTCACATTCAAGGTTGTGATTACTAATTCTTTATTGCCCTCTGTGCTATCTTCCCCTATGTTTGTATTTTCCCCCTTTCCCCCCCTTTTATCCATATTCCCCAGTATTTTGTTTTTGAATACCTCCCCTTTCAGTATGTTTGTCCTCCTATATCACACCCGCCCCCTTCTTTCCCCTTTCCCTTTTTCCCTTTTCCCTTCCCTTCCTTTTGTTAGTTCCCCTTATTTCGCCCACTCCCCTTCCCTTTCTCCATCCCCCCTCCCCTTTTCCCCTTTTAATACTTGAAAGGTTAGATGTTTTATAAGTTAACTGAGTATGTGTAGGTTGACTTTAAGCCAAGTCTGATGAGAAGAAGATTCTGGTGTTTCTCTTCTGCTCCCTTCTTCCCCTCTATTACCATAGGGTTTTTGTACCTCTTAGTGTAATGAAATTTGTCCCATTCAATCCCCTCCCTCCTCCCGTCTCTTTCCTGTCCCCCTTTCTAGGGGAGGTAGTGTATTTTTTTAGATCATTCTATCTAGGTCATAGAAAATTCTAAATGTCTGTCCCTTCTAGTTCAGTACATTCTATTGGATAGAGTCAAAATTCCCAAGAGTTATTAGAGTCTTTCTCCCAAGTGGGGTTAAAACCAGTTACATCCCATTAGATAGCAGTCTCATGGATAGGTCATGGATGTCCATCATTTCTGGCTCGGTATATTCTCTCTGTTAGAGTTACATTTCTCAGGATTTATGAGAGTCTCTTCCCCCCACCCCCATGCTGGAATATAGCCAATTTCAACTTACTGGATTGCATTTTTTTCCTTTTACCACCCCCCCCCTTTTTTTTTACCTTTTCATGTGTCTCTTGAACCTCCTGTTTGATGCCCAAATTTTCTGTTTAGCTCTGGTCTTTTCATCAGAAACTTTTGAAACTCTTCCATTTTGTTAAATGTCCATCTTTTTCCCTGGAAGAGAAGGCTCAGCTTTGCAGGAAAGTAGATTCTTGGCTGCATTCCAAGCTCCCATGCTCTTCGAAATATCTCGTTCCAGGCCCTTCGATCCCTTAAAGTTGATTCAGCCAGGTCCTGTGTGATCCTTACTGTGGCTCCTTGATATTTAAATAGCTTCTTTCTGGCTGCTTGCAGGATTTTCTCTTTTATCTGATAGTTTTGCAGTTTGGCCACAACATTCCTTGGTGTTTTCATTTTAGGATCTTTTTCTGGTGGGGATCGATGTACTCTTTCAATAACTACTTTGCCCTCCAATTCCATGATATCAGGGCAGTTTTCCATCACTAGATCCTGTAATATTATGTCCAAGCTTTTTTTCTCTTCAATGTTTTCAGGAAGTCCTATAATGTTCAGGTTGTCCCTCCTCGATCTATTCTCGAGGTCAGTGGTTTTGTTGATGAGGTATTTTACATTTGCTTCTATGTTTTCTATTTTTTGATTTTGTTTAACTGACTCTTGCTGTCTCATGGAGTCATTAGTTTCTGTAGACTCCATTGTTTTTTTGGGGGAGGAGTTTTCTTTATTCACCTTTTGCAACTCCTTTTCCAATTGGTCAATTCTACTTTTGAAAGAGCTTTCCAGTTGACCAAATGAGGTTTTGAGAGAATGAATTTCTTTTTGCATTTGCTCATTTGAGGATCTGAGAGATTTATTCTCATTTTGTGTTTGTCCAATTGTACTTTCTAAGGTTTTTTTTTCTTGTTGCAAAGTATTAATTGTCTCTCCCACATTTTTAAGCTCCTTCCTTATTTCTTCAAGGAAGTCTTTCTGTGATGGAGACCAGATTGTATTCTCCTCAGAGGTTCCAGGTCTCTCTGAGTTGGGGTCTTTCCCTTCCAGGAATTTTTCTATGGATCCACCTTTCCGCTGACCCTTCTTCATTATGCTAAGACCTTGAGTTGGGGGGGGGGCTTGTTCCCCTGGGCTTGGGATTGCTAAAGGCTCTAATGATTGCAGTTTCTTTGGCTGGCCAGTAGGAGGTGCTGGTTGCCCTCTATGGAGTGTCTGGGACCTTGGTTGGGAGGCCTTCTCCCTTTGCCCAAAGGGAGGAGTTGGAACTATTGAATTCTTTTGCCTTCAATCAATGGTGGGCTTTACCCTGGCCTGAGGTCATTCCTCAGCTGGGCTGGTTCTTCTGCTCACACATCTGGGCCTGAGGCAGAATTAGACTGCATTTGTTTGGGAAGAGGCCTCTGTGCAATGGTGGCATGGACTCAGAGTTTCTCAGACCTGAGGAGCCCAGGGATGGCGTCCACAGCTCTCCTGCATCAGACCTCTCTCCGCAGCCACTTCCCCAAGCTCCCGGGGGCAGCACCAACACCAGCGCCTCTGCTTCCCCAGGGACCCAAGCCCCCTTCGTACAGCCCTACTGCTGATCCAGCAGGTCTGGCTCTCGGGCCCTCAGACTCCTGGTTCCAATTCAGCTGCTAACCTGGCTGATCCCAGGCTGATCTTCCCTCAGAGCCCAGACTCATCTGTGGGTACTCAGCCAAGGCTGCTGCGGGATACAAATCCTGAGGTAGATTTTCCTCTCCTGGCTTTTCTTTCTGGGTTTCCTGGTTTGGAGTTCTTTTAAGAGGTTTGTTTCATGTGATAGATGGGGAAGAGATCAGGAGACTTTAGAACTGTGCCTGTCTTCTCTCCGCCATCTTGGCCGGAACCATCTTAGAGAACTTTAAAGGACTACTGAGGAGTTAAATGTCTCTGTGGTCATGGCCACACAACTAATAATGTCCTAGACAGGACTGGAAGCTAGGACTTCCTTACTCAAAGATCAACTCTCTATTTGCTATGCCATAGTGTTTTTCACTGAAGTTGTATTATAATTCAAATGATGTGGTGAAAATGTTGTAGTTAATGATATTATAGTTCAAATGATGATTTCTTTTATGAAGCCAGGTCTCAAATGTCATCTTTTTTTATATTGAGAAACAGTCTATTTTTTCCCATTTGACCTTTGTAACTTATTTTTTTAAATTACATCTTATTTGTTCTCTAAATCCCAGGACATCAATAAACTTCTGACAGCTATACCCTGCATTGATATTGCCCCAGTCCCACAGTGAATTTTCAATGCTGTCCCTAGTTGTTGATGACCAAAACAGCATGGTGTTTGAATCAAGACCTTATTAGGAGTCAGGAAGACTCAAATGGAAGTCCTGCCTCTCTTGTATACTATATGACCCTGCATAAATTATTTAACTTCTCCAAGCCTCAGACAGCCTTCAGTGTCAGAGCAGAGAGGGGTGGGGGTGGGGGGAGAGAGGGACTTTCTTAAGAGACAGTTCTCTACACCAATAAAATCCTAAGCCCCATCTAGAAACAATCCCTAAACCAGACACTCATTTCCACAATTTCTGGAAGGTCATTTAAAAATCTCTGGCTGCCATTTCCTCATTTGTAAAATGAAAAGTTTGGCCTAATTAACTTCCTTTTTTTAAAAAAAAGAATATTAGTATATTTTCTTTTCATATCACTTATATTTCAAAGTAAATCCCTCTCAGAGGTTCATCTCTTAAAATATAAAATTCTTTTTTTTTGTTAGGCAATGAGGCAAGTGCCCAAGATCACACAGCTATTAAATATCAAATGTCTGAGAACAGATTTGAATTCAGGTCCTCCTGACTCCAGGGCTGACACTCTGTCCACTGTGCCACCTTGCTGTTATTAAATATAGAATTCTTAAAAGAGGTTTTTTAAAGTGCAACAGAACTAACCAGCATTTAAAACTCCTTTCCAGGCTTGGAAGCCAGAGAAAATGCCTGGAGACAAGAGATAGAATGGCATATTCTTGGAATGGCAGATAGATCAATGGCAATGGATTAAAGACAACATGGTCGAAGAGTAAGATATAAAAAGGCTAGAAAGGTCAGAGAAGGCTAGGCTATGAAGGGCTTTGAGTATTTTGAATTAGATTTGAATTAGAGGACCAGCAAACTTTATTGAGTAGAGGTATGACATGATCAGACCTAGCTTTTAAAAAAAAATCATTTTGGTGGCTAAACTGGAAATGGACTGAAGAAGACAGAGACTTGGGGCAGACAGATCCACCAGCAAACTATAGCAATAGTCCATGGGTGAAGTGATGAGAGTCTGCACCAGAATGGTCAAGGAAAGGAAAGAGATGTTAAAAAAGTGAAGTTGTCAGGGCTTGGCAACAGATTGGATGGAGATCAGGGCAGGGTGGAGGGAAGAATGGGGTGAAAGATAGTGAGGAATCAAATCTGAGGGACTGGAAGAATGAACTGCCCTCTACAGGAATAGGGAAAGTCAGGGAGAGAGAGAGGTTGGAGGGGAAAGGTGATAAATTCCATTTTGAACTCAGGTCCTCCTGACTCCAGGGCTGGTGCTCTATACACTATGCTATCTAGCTGCCCCAATATTTTGGACAGACTGAGTTTAAAATGTCCTCTGGACTTCCACTTTCAAGTTTCTGAAACAAAAGATTTGAGGTTAGGTAAATGTGAGAATCATTACCATAGAGACAGCAATTAAATTCATGGGAATTGTTGAGCTGACCAAATGAAATAGTATAGAGAAGAGAAGAGGGTCCAGGATAGAACCTGTAGGCTATCAACAGTTAGAAAAAGATCCAGCCAAGACAACAAAGAAGGAGTGGTTAGCCAGGTGCAAAGAGAACCAGAACAAATTAGAGTCATGAAAACCTAGAGAGAAGTCAGTGTCAAGGAGGTCAACAGTGTCCAAGGCTGCAGTGCAGTTGAGAAAAATGAGGAGAAAAAAACCATTGGATTAGACAATAAGAAATCACTGATAATTTCAGAGAGCAATTTTGGTGGAATGATAAAGTAAGAAGCTGGATTGTAAGGTTAAGAAACAATTGAGAAGAAACTGGGAGGGGGGATCTACTATTGTAGACCCTTTATTGAGCTTAGTTTCAAAGGGTTGAAGAGATAAAGAATTATAGTTGGGGATGGAAGGATCAAATGAAGGTGGTGTTTGTTTTTTCAAGATGGAAGAGACATGTGCATATAAGCAATAGAGAATGAACCGACAGATAGGGAGATTGAAAATAACTGAAAGAGTGGGGAGGACTTATGGCCAAGATGGCGGAGAGAAGACAGACACAGTTCTAAAGTCTCCTGATCTTTCCACATCTATCATATGAAACAAACCTCTTAACAGAAATCTCCCTCAGTGGCATTAGCTCATTACACTAAGAGACACAAAATACCTATGGTAATAGAGGGGAAGAAGGGAGGAGATGAGAAACACCTGAATCTTCTTCTCATCAGACTTGGCTTAAAGTCAATTTACACATACTTAGTTAACTTAAAAAAATATAACCTTTCAAATATTAAAAGATGGGGGAAGGGGAGAGGGGATGGAGAAAGGGAGGGAGAGTGGAGAAAAAGGGGAACTAACAAAAGGAAGGGAAGGGAATAGGGAAAGGGGGAAAGGGGAAAGAAAGGGGAGGGGTGGTATAGAAGGGCAAACACACTGAAGGGGGTGGCATTCAGAAACAAAATACTGGGGAATACAGATAAGGGGGGAAGGGGGAAAATACAAACGGAGGGAAGAAAGCATGGAGGGCAATAAAGAATTAGTAATCATAACTTTGAATGTGAATGGGATGAACTCTCCCTTAAAATGTAGGCGAATAGCAGAGTGTATTAAAAACCAGAATCCTACAATATGCTGCTTACAATAAACTTATTTGAAGCAGAGAGATACATATAGAGTAAAGGTAAAAGGTTGGAGCAAAATATATTTTGCTTCAGCTGAAGTAAAAAAAAGCAGGGGTAGCAATCCTTATCTCAGACAAAGCAGTAACAAAAGTAGATATCATTAAAAGAGATAAGGAAGGAAACTTTATCCTCCATAAAAGGTACCATAGACAATAAAGTTATTTCAATACTGAATATATATGCACCCAATGGGACAGCATCCAGATTCTTAGAGGAGAAGCTGAAAGAACTGCAGGAAGACATAGACAGCAAAACTCTACTAGTGGAAGACCTCAGCCTCCCCCTATCAGATCTAGATAAATCGAATCATAAAATAAACAAGAAAGAAGTTAAGGAGGTAAATAGATTGTTAGAAAAACTAGATATGGTAGACTTATGGAGGAAATTGAATGGAGATAGAAAGGAATATACCTTTTTCTCTGCAGTACATGGCACTTATAGAAAAATTGACCATGTACTAGGACATAAAAACCTAATGATCAACTGCAGAAAGGCAGAAATAGTGAGTACATCTTTCTCAGATCACAATGCAATAAAATCATATGCAATATTGGGCCAAGGAGATATAGACCCAGAACAAATTGGAAACTGAATAGCCTCATTTTAAAGAATGAGTGGACCAAAAGACAAATTATAGAAAGAATTAACCATTTTATCATAGATAATGATAATAATGAAACAACATACCAAAACCTATGGGATTCACTCAAAGCGGCTCTCAGGGGATATATTATAGCTTTAAATGCTTACATGAATAAATTGGAAAAAGAGGAAATAATGAACTAATCATGCAACTAAAAAAATTAGAGAAAGAACAAATTAAAAATCCCCAATTAAATACCAAATTAGAAATTCTAAAAATTAAAGGAGAAATTAATAAAATCAAAAGCAAAAAATACTATTGAATTAATAAATAAAACCAAAAGTTGGTATTAAGAAAAAAACAATAAAATTGATAAGCCTCTGGTCAATTTGATTAAAAAAAAGAAAGAAAACAAAATTGCCAGTATCATAAATGAAAAAGGTGAACTCACACCAATGAGGAGGAAATTAAAGTAATAATTCAAAATCATTTTGCCCAACTCTATGCCAATAAATTTGATAATCTAAGTGAAATGGATGAATATTTACAAAAATATAAGTTGCCAAGGTTAAATGAAGAGGAGATTAAATACCTAAACAACCCTATCTCAGAAAAAGAAATTCAATAAGCCATCATTGAACTCCCTAAGAAAATATCTTCAGGGCCTGATGGATTCACAAGTGAATTCTACAAAACATTTAAGTAACAAATGGTTCCAATTCTATATAAACTCTTTGGATAAACAGGGAAAGTTGGAACTCTGCCTAACTCTTTCTATGAAACCAATATGGTGCTGCTACCTAAACCAGGAAGAGTTAAAACAGAGAAAGAAAATTATAGACCTATGTCCCTGATGCATATACATGCAAAAATATTAAATAAAATCTTATCAAAACGATTACAACAAGTTTTCACTAGGCTAATACATTATGATCAAGTCGGATTTATCCAAGGAATGCAGGGTTGGTTCAATATTAGGAAAACTGTTAGTATACTCAATCAACAAACCTATCCGAAATTATATGATCATATCAATAGATGCTGAAAAAGCTTTTGGCAAAATACAGCATCCATTCCTATTAAAAACACTAAAGATAGTAGAAGAGGACACATGAGTAATAGGAGAGGAGGAAGGGGGAGAAAAAGGGAACTCTTAGCAAATGGACTAAATTTTTTCTGTAAAATATGAGGCAAAGTTCTCAGCCTACAGATGAAGAAATGGAGGTTGAGAAAGATCTAATAACCCACCCACAGTCATATAGTTAGTAGGTAATGGAGCAGACATTTATGAGCTGCATTTAACTTTCTCAGACCATCTGATTTCAGATCTATGCCTCACTATTTCTTGTATAATATGCCCAGTCTTCTCCAATTTAATGTGATTCCTTGAGGACAAAGCTGTGGGTTTTTTCTTACTTCCTTTGTATTCTTCTCAGTATCTCTGCATATACCTAGGATACAATTAATATTTAATTGAATGAGTGAATAAATGAAATAATAATGAGACATAGGGGAATAATTGTCAGAGCCTTAGAATTTCATAGAAGAATTAAAAAAGATGCGCATCAAAGGAGATATCAGGAAAACGGAGACAATTTTGTGCAGAATCATTGACCTCTTGATTTTTTTTGTCCTCTAATACAGACACGAAAAACTTAAAAAACTGGACCAGATTGGCAGATCCGAAAATTAGTGTGGTCACAGACTCTATGGAACATGCCCTTACCTCTCGGAGTCCCCGGATCCGCTATAATCCTGGCCTGGATGCCAAACTCCTCTACCTTCCACTGGCCAAGCTCCCCACAGTGGTGACGGACTTCATTTTGAGCCGATACCTCCCAAAACCAGCAGGCAGTGTCCTCTGAAACATTACGAAGCGGTATTGGGGTCTGATAAAGTGCATGAGAGTCCCAATGGGGCTGAGTTGAGAAGCCATTTTCTTCAGCCTGAAACTTCCCTCCCCAGGATTTTTCATGCCCTTCACAATGAGCTTCTCTCACCAAGCCAATGCTTAGTGCAAACCTAAGATAATGTTCTTAGGTTCAGAAACCCCACCAAGATACTGGGAAACCTCAAGAGTACAACAGTAATAACAATCTACATTTACATAATTTTTCCTTGCTTACAAAGCACTTTCTTCACAATAACCCTGTGAGGTAGATAGTAAAGTATTATTCTCTCAATTTTACAGATAAGCAAAATGAGACTCATAAAATTGAAATGATTTATTTATAATGAGGAACAGAGCTAAGATCCAAACCAATGTCTTCAGATTCTACAACTAGTGGTCTTTCATATCACCCAATGTCAAAGTCAAGAATAGGACTAATGAATATAATCAGTTCCCAATTCTCCAAACTAAAGAATGATGAAGTTATGGGAAGTCATTTGCAATAGGAAATAATTTTTTGAATGTCTATTTTCTATTTTTGGCCTTTGAATATAAGGAAAAGCTATCCTATAGTCCTTCAAATTGAAAGCTGTGAGACAACACCACAATGACAGTATCCAAGATTTTATCCAAGTAAAAACCTTAAAATGATGTCCCTGAAATTTTCCAGTGTTTTATTCAGTAGATGGATGCTGTGTGTATCAATAAACATTTGCAATCTTTGCCTTTGAGGACCTTATTGTCTAAGGGAGTCAATGTTGAGACACCTGGAATCAATAAAAATAACAAATTAGAATGTTCTAGCAAAAAGGAACCTTCTCATTGCTAGCATTTGAAGAGTACTTTAAGGCTCAGAAAAGGCTTCTCACATCCATCCTGTAAGATAGATGGTATTATCAATTCCATTTTACAGAGGAGGAAACCAAAGTAGAGAGATGAAATTATTTACTCAGGTCACAGATGCAGTATTGGAGGCAGGATTTGAATCCAGCTCTTCTCATCTTCTCATTTCCATTCTGCCTCTCCCTTTCACCACCTGGCTGCTTTGTAAACACTTTAGGGACCAAATTTCAGGATTGGAAAGGATTTCTACAACCATCTAATCCAAATCCCACTATAAAATATTGACTGTCAACTAACTGAATCTTTCCAATTACAAATAGTCTTCTAGGCTTTACCAGAAAAACTTTTAGTAAGGGGGAGCCTAGAGAATTGAGCAAAAAAAAATTTAGGCTATAAATGTACAGTCGATTTTTTTTCCTGGTGAGTAGTTTCTCACAAATGAGTTCCATTGGTGTAATTCTGCAAACCTTTCACATGTTGATTACTTGATTATTACATTGATTATTTCAATGTTGATTACTTGATTATTTAAAAATTGATACTTTTGGTGCTACTGAATTCTATATAAAATTTGATTTACTGATAGATTCTGTATTACTATGTTCTATATAAGTATTGATATTAAGATTAATGAGAGGAATCTAGAATCACTAGATTGCTACTGTCCAGTAGAAGTATTTATATTGTTCATTTTGCATTTAAACAGATTGCTCTTATAACTTTCTTAGGGTCAGAATATCTGGGTCTAGAAACCACAAGTAATTGATATTCTTTACTTTTTTTTTTAACTGAACCTACTTGTCTTCTAGTTTTAATAGGTAAGTTTGCAATTCCATTTGACTGACCTGGCAGAAGCAAGGATCCAAGGAGGAATTTTGGATAACCTTTGGAATAAGGATCCTGGAAGAAATTGTCTAGACCCCTGTGGGATTGCCTAAGAAGGGCCCCTATCTAATCACACTTTGTATTTTCTTGTGCCCCGAGGAAAAGTGCAGATCTCAATTGGAATTATTCTACCTAATCTAGTTTTCTTGTTTGAGAATGGGGAAATACCAAACTGACACTCAGATTCCTAATCCCTATAAAGGAATGCTCCATTTAATTTGAAAGACTCCTAGTGGACAGGTCAAGACAGAAGCCATTTTGCTGTCTTTGTTGCTTGGAAATTGAGAACATCCCTATAAAGGCTAAGGCTCAGCAGACAGGGATATCTGATAAACTTTATAAAATCTTTCTTAATTTTCTTTTCGATTTGGAGAACTTTGTGAAATGTTCCCTGTTCTGGGAATTTACAAAATTTAATATTTGGAGATGCTTGTGATGTTCATCTGTATATATGGGATTGCATATGCTATAACTTTGAGTGTTTCAAGACTTTTCTGTATGCCTCTGAGGAAGCAAGTCAATTGCCATTGCTTATGCCTCCCCAGAGATCACAGAAAACTGACTTGAATTTGGAATGAAGATTGTTTAAAAAAAATCTAAAAAAGTCTATGCTTGTCTGAGCATGGCCAGTTCTCCTAATATGGGTATCTACACTTGAGGAAACTTTGAAGCATGTTCAGTTTGTCTAACCCTCTGATTCCCCTTCCACGTGGGTGGTTATAGCCTTCTTTGAGTAACTACCTTCTTTAAAAGTCCATTGATGCATGGTTGATGGAGTTGTGATCTCATTCAACCTTTCTGGAGAGCAATTTGGAACAATGCCCAAAGGGCTATAAAAGTGTGTATACTTTTTGATCCAACAATACCCTTGCTAGGTCTATATCCCAATAAGGTTTTTTTGCAAGGCAAATGGGGTTAAGTGGCTTGCCCAAGGCCACACAGCTAGGTAATTATTAAGTGTCTGAGACCAGATTTGAACCCAGGTACTCCTGACTCCAGGGCCCGTGCTTTATCCACTGTGCCACCTAGCCACCCCAGGTTTTTTTTTAAAGGAAGAGAATCTACATGAACAAAAATATTTATAGCAGTTCTTTTTATAATGGCGACAAAGAATTAGACATTGAGAGGATGCCCATTAATTGAGGAATGATTATACATGTACATGATTGTGATGAAATACTATTGTGCTATAAGCAATGATAAACAGGATGCTCTCAGAAAACCTGGGAAGATGTAAATGAATTGATGCAAAGTGAAATTAACTGAATCAGGAGAATATTGTGTATAGAAATAGCAATATTGTGTGATGGTCAACTCTGAATAACAACTATTCTCAGTAATACAATAATCCAAAACAAATCTGAAGACATGATGAAAACTGCTATCCACCTCCAGAGAAAGAATTGATAGAGTCTGAATGAAAATTGAAACTATTATCCCTGAATTTTTTGGCAGGGGGAGGTGTATGTGTTTTCTTTTTGCAACATAGCTAACATGGAAATGTTTTGCATGATGACACATGTATAATCTATATCTAAATTACTCAAGGATTGCTCAACCTTGATGAATGCAGCAATTTTCTGCAGTCCAGAGAGCTAAGACAACCTTAGGAGACCTGTTATGAACAATGCTATCCAAATCCATAGGAAAACCTACAGAATCTGAATGAACACTACCTTCACTTTTAAAAAATTTCTCTTATGTTTTCTTTCCTATCTCATAGTTTTCTTTCTATTCCCTTAGTCTTAATTCCTCATACAGAAAATGACTAATCTGTAAACATGTTAGATACAAATGTATATGTATAATATTCACCAGACTGTTTGCCATTTGGGTGGAGAGAGAAGGAGGAAAGGAACTTATGTAACTTATAAATATGTATATGCATATGAATGTTGAAAAACTTTCATAGTATATAATTGGAAAAATAAAAATAAAATATTAATTGGGAAAAAAATTAATCAAGGAGAGGGAAGGGAAAAGGAGGGAGAGAATCTGGAACTCAAAATATTTTTTAAAATGTTTAAAAAGTTTTATTTACATACAATTGAGAAAAAAATTTAAAAGAATTTGAACACTATCACATTTTCATATAACTACAAGGTCAACATTATTTCCACTACACCACACTTCATCTTTATATAATATTGTATTTAAAAGGAAATCTAATTTAAACACAACGTGTACATGTGCTTCCCCAGCATTGTCTTTGAGATTTCTAATGTACTTTATTTTTATAGATGGGAGGTTGAAAACAGTTCTAATTTGATATATCTATGTGAGTGTCCTTTTTTCCAAGTACAGGTTTAGGACCTTTGTCTGTCTAGTCAGTTAAAGACTTGTAACAAGTCCCTAACCCTGGAATAGAAATAAATGTGATAGTATCAAGCTTTTATTCTAGAAAAAAAATCTCATGATTCACCCCTCTGCCTTCATTTGTATCATAAAACTTGATTATATAAGATAGACTGCATAAAAATTGATTCATTAAAAAAGTCTGCTTCATGTCATTAATCATAAAGAAGATCCCATAAAATCCTAGGAACCTGTGAGCATATGCTCAATAGTGACTTAACCAAGTTCATTCCCATTTAATCCACATATTTCTGTTAAGTAATCTGTGACACATCAATAGAAAAATATAAAATGATATGTGGTGGGGAGTGGGGGAAATCTGGCAAGACTGAACTAGTCATTCCCTTTTTTTGACCCCTACCTTGTATTTGGTCACACTTGTGTCAAACAATCTTTTTTCTAATATTCTCTGAGAACCCAAAGTTTTTTGGACCTGAATTGAAGTCAAGCTGTTCAGGATGATAATGACTCCAAACCCAGCAAGCCTAAGTGGAGAGGAAAAACAAAAAATGAGCCAATCAAATGAGACTGAGGGGACAAGAGACTTTGACCTTGGTGGAAATGGGATAAGATGAAGGTTGAAACCAGAGGCTTCACTGATAAAGTCAAAGGTTGTATGATAAGCTACTGTTGTTGTGGATTGAGCTGACAACTAGTCCTGAGTATTCGTATCAAAGATTTCTTTTTCCGTCCTGGACTAGATGGCCTCTGAGGTCTCTTCTAAATCTGATTCAGTGAAATGATTGAAAGATAGGAAAGATTAGACCTCCCAAAGGGACAAATCAGATCCGGGAATAGGTAAAAACTTGGAGGAAATGCATAGTATACAGATATACAGCATATGTGTGGCAAAAGTGTATTACATTCCTACACAATCACAAAAATTTATACATATGAAATTATGGTCTGTGTGTGTGTATGTGTAGTTGTCATTTAACTCTTCAAAAATGATACCTCTCCAGGGGTGGACCTCTGGCTTGCAGCTGCTGAAGCCAAGGTTATGGCAATGACCACCCCTCTATGGAGGCCAAAGTTATGTCTGCAACATAGAAAAGTGAATAGAAAGAAGCCTTTGTATATATGTATTTGAGAGGAGAGGAGAGGAGAGGAGAGGAGAGGAGAGGAGAGGAGAGGAGAGGAGAGGAGAGGAGAGGAGAGGAGAGGAGAGGAGAGAGAGGAGAGGAGAGGAGAGGAGAGGAGAGGAGAGGAGAGGAGAGGAGAGGAGAGGTGTGTGTGTGTGTATGTGTGTGTGTAGAAATAGGTGTGTGATTTTTTAAAAATTGCATAATTTCCTTTCATCCTCCCTTCCCTGCCCTCAATGGTGGGGATCAGTCAAGTGAATATTGTACAAACATATTTGTGTTAAACATGTTTACAGATTAGTCATTTATGGTATGAGGAATTAGGATTAAGGGAGAGAGAAGTACAAAAGAGAAATTCTTTAAAAGGTGAATGGATGAATGTTGAAAAACTTTCATAGCATGTATTTGGAAAAATAAAATCTTAATTTAAAAATTTCAGTACAGGATCAGGCATTTTGAAAACCAAATTAGATTTGACATTCTAAATTCTAATTTCCTTATGTGATTTGACACTCTAAGTTCTAAATTCCAATTTTGACAGGACCTTCTGACTATGAAATCCAAACTAGATTTGACATTTAATGTTCAAAATTCCATTTATGATCTTTAATTCTGACTTGTAAATTCTATATGGGACCTAACTTTCTAAGTTACAAAGTCCATTTGTTTTGTGGGTTTGGGATTTTTTTTCTGATTCAGTTTTACCCTCTCTATCACTTTGGGTTTGAGGATCTAGAGAGCAGGAATCTCATAGATGAAGCAGTCAGAGGTATAGGCCTGAAGGTTCTGAAAGTAAACTGGTCTGATTAGTCTGATTAAAGAGACACTGAGCTTACTCCTCTCAGTGAAGGAAGCCTGAAGGAGAGCAGCCAACATACACAGAAGTGGGGACAGCTACAGCATTTGCAAACGGCACCACATGGGAGTGGCCAGAGACTAACTTCTGAGAAAAGACCTACCGCAAGACTAGGAACAGCCTCTTGATAGTCTTCATAGTTGGAAAGGGTGTATCTCCAAGATGACTGGGCACGGACTCTCTCTCTCTCTTTTTTCCCCCCATCATGTCCAGAGGGGGTGAAGGTTCTACTTATGGGAACCATAAATGAATGTGGATGAAGGAGGAATGTCCTTCCCTTTCTCCTCCCACTCACCCTTTTAGACCCTGTGACCCCAAGAAATGGGCTTTAGGTTATTTTCTGATCTATTTTATTTGTCCTTTTTATGTCTAGACATAGGCAGTAGAATCCAGTGGAAACCTCTGAAGAAGAATTCAAGGCCAGATGTAGCCAGCAAGGAACTTTGGATGAGGGTTTTGGATGAGGAATTCAATGAGACTGTATTATAAAGGAACTATGCTAAAGTGTTAACCTAAACACCTTCCCCTCCTCAGAGACTGAGTTTATACCTAAAGGGATTTTGCTAAGTCCCTCCCCTAGGGGAGGGAGCTTTTTTTTGGGGGGGGGAGTATTGTGTTTATCTTTGCCACATCTTTGGAGTAAACATTTCTTTATAAATGCAACTGATTACTAATTAGCTAAGTAGATACAGGGGATATAGAAAACTCCCTAAAATTAAAGGAACATTGGGAGGTGTTGGAGTTAATGGCAAGAGAGATTAGATATACTTTGAATCCCCCTAAGGGTACTGAAGAGGGAAATATTGCAAACTTGGCTTGATGACAATGATAGCAAACTAATTGTTGTTAATGCAAATATAGCTTGGAGGTCTTTTCAGACAACCTTAGATGGAGCCCACAGATAACTTGACTTCTGGGATTCTGAAGACTCATTTAACAAGCCATTTTTGCTTGTATCAGACTAGCATACTTCTCATAGAAGCAGTATAGTATAATGATAGAGGAGGCACTTAAATGGCTCAGTACATAGAGCCCTGGACCTAGACTGAGGAAGACCTGAATTCAAATCCAACCTCAGACATTTACTAGTTATGAGATCCTGGGCAATGACAAATCAGTATCTTTGCCAAGAAAACCCCATGGAGGGACAGCTAGGTGACACAATGGATAGAGAGAGCATTGGCCCTGGAGTCAGAAGGACCTGAATTCAAATTCGACCTCAGATACTTAATAATTATCTACCTGTGTGACCTTGGATAAATCACTTAAATCCCATCTCCTAGCAAATCCCCCCAATCCAAAAAAACCCCATGGATAGTATTGGTGTGATATGGCTCACAGGGTCACAAGGACTTGGATATGACCAAACAACAATGTGTGGGATAAAGTTTTGAGATTTCTTCAGTAAAGTATTATAGGTTGAATTTGGTTAACTATGTGCCCCTCCTCCCTTGACAAAGCAAACTTCTGGGATATTGTTGAAGAGTCAACTGACTTCACCTATCTGCTGATGTCTGGAGAATCATTTAGTTCCTGGGACTAAAGAGATAATCTGGTTTCTGTTTGAATTTTATGCTCTTTTCCCTAGATTAGTTTGCTTTCTTTGAATTCTATGCCTCTTTCCCTAGGGTAGTTTTCCTGTTTAGATTGTAAGACCACATTCCTCATTAATGAGGGTGGGTCAGTTGGGGGGTGGGAATCAAGTTAGGATAAATATGATTCACTTGGGGGGGGGGGATTGAGTTAGGATAAATATGATTCTTGGGCCTTTTGCTTTTGCCTCAATCTCTCTAACTGATTGTGGCCCATTTCTCGAGAAACTAATAAAGCCTTCTCTTCATACCTTGAGAGATCTCCAAAATTTATTTAAGTGGCATTTGTCCCACAAAACAACATCAAATTGAGGGCTTGCCATAGTACTAAAGGAACCCAATTTGCCGATCTGCATCAATGAAGGAAGTTTATGACAGGAACAGAAATAGAAATAGGCAATAGGAGACCTAGATTTGAATACTTGCTCTGACACTAAATACCTCCAAGCTATATTTGCATTTAAATAATTACTTTGCTATCATTGTCATCAAGTCAAGTTTGCTATATTTCCCTCTTCAGTACTCTTAGGGGAATTCATGGGATATCTAATCTCTCTTGCCATTGACTCCAACACCTCTCAAAGTTCCTTTAATTTTAGGGAGTTTCCTGTACAAACTTTCTGAATTTCTTGATTCATTGTAGATATTGGACAAGATGGATCCTAACCTCTCTTCCAAGTCTAAATCTATGATCATAGGATTCCTTCTTCCTTCTAAAGGAAGAAACAGAGACCAATGTAAGTATTCTCTAAAGAGAATATTCTTTCTTTCTGTCTGTCTGTCTGTCTCTCTCTCTCCCCCTCTTCCCTCCCCCATCTCTCTATCTCTCTATGTCTCTATCTCTTCTGTCCCCCATCTCTCTGTCTCTCTCCCTGTGTCTGTCTCTTACGGTCTCTAACTCTCTCTGCTTATTTCTCTCTCTCCCTCAAATTTTCCTTGACCTAATTTCTCCTCATTAACTTTGTTTGTTGATGACATCCTGTATGATGGATTACTCAATATAATGCATGAAATTCTGCAAACATTTTAGAACGGTAATTTCCAAATCAACCAACAAAAGCTTAATAAGTGTGTTTTTAACTTAGGGTGACCCAATGGGAACTTTGGGTAGCACAGGAGTCAATAACTGTCGGGGAGCATCAAGGAGTGTGGTGAAGGTCCAGGGACATAATGTTCACCAGGACTTTATAAATTTTAACCACTGACATGTTATTTTTATAATCATTTTTAGGTGACTAGTATCAGGCTCCAGAACTTCATTATTGCTCTATTCACTGTCAGTGTGATGTTAATCTCAGTAAATTATGATATTCATGTCTATTTGTGGCCACAGTGACTGGACTTGACTTCTGTTCGATTATTCACCTCCCTTCTCCCCATGCCTCTAGCAGGGGCATGAGCTCAGTGCCCTGGCTGAGCCTTTAGGTAACTCCTGGGATCCAGGATGTGCTAGTAACTGAGAGATACAAAAGAAAGGAGTGCCCAGACCTCCAGGAGCCTGACTTTATTGGGGGAGACAAGAGATTTCATGAAACAATTAGAGAATAAAGTACTTCATTTATTCAATACCTCCACTAAAGGCAGCTTGGGTTGTCACAAGCTATTCCATCAGATTTTGGCCAATTATATGTGTGTGGCATAGTGGAGAGTGAATTGAAGCCTTAAAATTCTTTAATATTAACTAACATATACTTTGTCTCTGTGTCTCTTGTTGCTCTGTCTCTTCACACACACACACACACACACACACACACACACACACACACACACACACACCCTCTTACAGTCATATAAAATCATGAATATCTACAATACCCTAGAATGTGTTGTTTGGTTAAGTATATTATGAGGAAAGAGAAAATTCTCTCCAACCTGCTCTAACATTCCTCAGTAAATATATTAAAGAGGATCCCTTTTTAATTTGATAACAAAACAGCTCTGAAGGCATCATGGCAAATATTTGTCATTAATCAATACCAGAGAAGGAGAAGTAGGTATGACAGGAGTTTGAATTTAATGGTCATATACCCTAAAATTCCCCATATCCCATAAAGCAATTCCTCTGTAATGGATCTGTAATGTAATCTGTTTTCTCATCCCTTTACCTCTCTCTCTCCTCCTAGTGGTCTGTGACCAAACAGTTTAGAGAAGTGAACATCTGTTGTCTGTTCGTTTTCAACAACCACTTTATAAATAGTTTTTCAACAATAACTTCAAATCAGTTTTCAACAATAACTTTGAAACTACAGGTTTCAAGAAAATAAATTTGATATTGGAGAATAAAATGAGACATAGAATTCAAAATCAAAAAATTGAATATATTTGAGGAGTGTGTGTGATTTTTTATTAGATATAGAAGAATTGTTTGTATTATTCAACTATTTCAGTACTGTTCTCTGAGAAGCTGCTGTTCTAGAGTTGACTTTGTCACAGGGAGAGTCCCTCTAATTTTTAGCACCTGTATTAGCATCATACATAAAACCAGGTGACTTCAAGAAAAATAAGATACAAATAGATAAATCCTACTTGATGGACCAGCCTGGGATACTAAGTATTTTTTCTTGTTTAAAAAGATTTTATTTATTTTGAGTTTTACAATTTTCCTCCGATCTTACTTCCCTCCCCCCACCCCCACAGAAGACAATTTGCCAGTCTTTACATTATTTCCATGGTATACACTGATCCAAATTGAATGTGATGAGAGAGAAATCATATCCTTTTTTTTTTTTTTAAGATTTTTGCAAGGCAATGGGGTTAAGCAGCTTGCCCAAGGCCACACAGCTAGAGAAATCATATCCCTAAGGAAGAAGCATAAAGTATAAGAGATAGCAAGATCAGACAATAAGATATCAATGGGGTTTTTTTTCTAAATTAAAGGTAATAATAAGGACTTCCGGCCAAGATGGCGGAGAGAATACAGGCACAGTTCTAAAGTCTCCTAATCTCTTCCCCACCTATCACATGAAACAAACCTCTTAAAAGAAATCCGACTCAAAAAAAAAAAAAACCCAGAAAGAAAAGCCAAGAGAAAGAACATCTACCTCGGGATTTGTCT